>NC_091059.1:139709419-140019533 GCF_000393655.2 Nicotiana sylvestris | reverse complement strand
TGAGGATACACTGACACTGATATGAGGCCGAGGGCCATAGATACATATATACGCCACGAGGTGGCTTGATTGATATGAGGCCGAGGGCCTAGATTTGATGCCACGAGATGGCTTGATATTGCGCATGGGCCGTAAGGGGACACTCCCGGAGTCTGTACATCCCCAGTGAGCGCGGGTACCCATTGTGATGTGAGATTGTTTCCCGAGGGGCAAACTTCTATTTGTTTACTTACATGTCAATTACTTGCTTTATTTGTTGAATTCTTACTTGCCTCTTCACTGTCTTATCGCTTAAGTGATTTTTTTACTGCTTCATTATAGAATGCCTTGTGCCTTACGTGTTTTCTTACCTTCAGTCATAATTTATATTTATTACTCACTGGGTCGGAGTACTCACATTACTCTCTGCACCATGTGTGCAGATTCAGGTGTCGCTGGTTCCACTCCTGAGTGCTGATTTCTCCAGTTCCAAGCGGTATTCGGAGACTACGAGGTAGTTGTTGGCGTCCGCAACCCCGTGTATCTACTATCTTGTCATCTCTATTTCCTTCAAACATTTGTACTAAATATTGGATTTAGCAGACTTGTTTCATAGCCTATAGATGCTCGTAACTTGTGACACCCCGGTTAGGGCTGTGTCGGGTTAGATATTCCGCACCTTTATCGATATTTTCTGCTGTTTAGAATCATTTAATCATGCTTATATTGTTTTCATGTTGATTAACTACTTAAAATGAGAATTTGGTTCAATTGGCTGGCCTTGTCTTCATGAGAGGCGTCATCACGACCGGGTTCAGGGTTAGGGTCGTGACAAGTTGGTATCCGAGCCTAGGTTACATAGGTCTGATGAGTCATAAGCAGGTTTAGTAGAGTCTCGCGGATCGGTACAAAGACGTCTGTATTTATTCTCGAGAGGCTTCAGAACCTTTTGGAAAAACTTCATATTCTTGAAATTCTTGTCGTGCGAACTTGTTGGCCCGAGTACTAAACTTTCTTTATTCTATTCTCTCACAGATGGTGAGGACACGAGCTACCGGATGGGGTGGAAGACTACCAGTGCCACCAACTGAAGCCACCAGAGATCGTGGACGCGGTCGTGGTCATGGCAGAGGCAGAGCAGCGAGGGTAGCACATGCAGATCCACCAGTTGCCCTAGCTCAGGATCAGGCTCCAGCTATGGATGCTCCAGCAGCACCAGTTCAGGCACCAGCTGTGCCCATCGTGATTCCGGGTCTTCAATAGCCTTGGCACAGATATTATCAGTTTGCACTGGCCTAGCTCGAGCAATTTCAGCCACTACAACTGCAGCTACTTCACAGGCTAGGGGAGGAAATCAGACTCCCGCTGCTCGCACACCCGAGCAGGTAGTGCAAGGACTTCAGATGCTGGGGGCACCTCCAGCCCAGCCGGTTGCACCAGCTCAAGAGTTTGTTGTGCCAGTTATGTCGGATGATGAGCAACATCGATTGAGAGGTTTTGTAGACTCCAGCCTCCGACATTCAGTGGAGTAGAGGGCGAGGATGCCTAGGGTTTCTTGTATAAATGGTAGTGGATGCTCCGTACAGCAAGGATTCTTGAGTCTAGTGGTGTGGCATTTACCACCTTTTAGTTTTCTAGGGCTGCCTTCACTTGGTAGGAGGCGTATAAGAGGCGTAGGCCTGTTGGTGCAGCGCCCCTTACTTGCCAGTAGTTCTCCATTCTCTTCTGGAGAAGTATGTACTACAATCCTGCAGAGAGGAGTTGCGTAGATAGTTTGAGTGGTTGCGACAGGGGGATATGACTGTGTCACAGTATCAGTCGAGGTTTTCTGAGTTGGCTCATCATGCCACTGGATGGTTCCGACCGATCGAGAGAAGATCAGGAGATTTGTTGATGGTCTTACTTATCATTTCCGTATTCTTATGACTAGAGAGAGAGTGATGGGTGCTACCTTCGAGGAGGTTATTGATATCGCCTGGGATATTGAGACTGTTCACCGTCAAGAGCGAGAGGAGAGGGAGGACAAGAGGCCTCGAGGATCTGGCAGCTATAGTGGTGCTCCTTCGAGGGGCCAGTTTCAGCACAGTAGAGGCCGTTCATTCAGGCCTACTCAGTCAGCTCGCCTAGGTTATTGTGGGGAATCTTTGGGTCGTGGTTATCATGGATCTCAGCAGGGCCAGTCATCACGCAGCGCCCTTCCAGCCTAGAGTTCATCTCGTGCTCCATCGGTTCAAGTTTCTTCTATGCCGAGTGCATCTGCTAGTCACTCCAGTGTAAGGGGTTCCCTTCGATCCCCTTCTCCAGCACCTGGGAGTTGTTATGAGTGTAGCAAGACGAGCCACATGTGGAGGCAATGTCTTCGTCGGGTTACTAGTTCATCCCAACAGAGGGGCCAGTCATCGGCTTCAGCGCTAGTTTCTTCATCACCACCTGCTCAGCCATCTAGGGGTGGAGCTCAGTTAGCCAGGGGTCTCCCTAGAGGGGGAAGTCGATCAGGCAGTGGTCAGGCTCATTTCTATGCTATTCCAGGTAGACCAAACGCTATCACCTCGGATGTTGTCATTACAGGTATTGTTTCAGTCTTCCACAGAGATGCCTATGTATTATTTGATCCCGGTTCAACCTTTTCTTATGTGTCATTATACTTTGCTCGTTTTCGGTATGCCCCGTGAGTTTCTTACTTTACTTGTTCATGTATCTACCTCGGTGGGCGATACTGTTGTTGTAGACCATGTGTACCGGTCATGTTTGGTGACTATTGGGGGTCTGGAGACCCAAATGGATCTGTTATTACTGAGTATGGTGGATTTCGATGTCATTTTGGGCATGGATTGGTTATCTTCGTGCCTTGCTATTATGGACTGTCATGCTAAGATAGTCACATTGGCTATGCCGAGTGTGCCACAGATCGACTGGCGAGGTGTGACTGATTAAGTTCCTAGTTGAGTGATTTCTTTCTTGAAGGCCCAACGTATGGTTGGGAAGGGTTTTCTTTCATATCTAGTGTTTGTGAGGGATGTCAGAGCTGAGACTCCCAGTATTCATTCTGTTCCAGTTGTGAGGAATTTTCCCAATGTGCTTCCTGCAGACCTACCGGGCATGCCACCGGCCAGAGATATTGATTTTGGTATTGACCTGGTGCCGGACACTCAGCCCATTTCTATTCCGCCGTATCTTATGGCACCAGCGGAGTTAAAAGAATTGAAGGACCAGCTTTAGGAACTCCTAGATAAGGGATTCATCGGCCTAGTGTGTCACCTTGGGGTGTGCCGGTTCTTTTTCTAAAGAAGAAGGATGGCACAATGAGAATGTGCAATTATTATAGGCAATTGAACAAGGTAACAATTAAGAACAAGTATCCTTTGCCTCGCATTGATGATTTATTTGACCAGCTTCAGGGAGCGAGGGTGTTCTCCAAGATTGATCTCCGTTCGGGTTATCACCAGTTGAAGATCAGGGATTCAAATATTCTTACGACGGCTTTCAGGACCCGATATGGTCATTATAAGTTCTTGGTGATGTCTTTTGGGATGACCAATGCCCCAGCAGCGTTCATGCATTTGATGAGCAGTGTGTTCCGGCCTTATCTCTATTCGTTTTGTCATAGTCTTCATTGATGATATTCTAGTATACTCGCGTAGTCAAGAGGAGCACGCGGAGCATTTGAGAGTCGTGTTGGAGAGATTACGGGAGGAGAAGCTTTACGCAAAATTCTCCAAGTGTGAGTTTTAGCTCAGTTCAGTGGCTTTCTTGGGGCACGTGGTGTACAACGAGGGTATTCAGGTCAATTTAAAAAAGATAGAGGCGGTTCAAAGTTGGTCCAGACCGTCCTCAGCCATAGAGATTCGCAGCTTTCTTGGTTTAGCAGGCTATTATTGCCAGTTTGTTCAAGGATTCTCATCTATCATATTTCCCTTGACCAAGTTGACTCAAAAAGGTATTTCATTTTTATGGTCGGACGAGTGTGAGGAGAGCTTTCAGAAGCTCAAGACAACTTTAACCACAACTCCAGTATTGGTTTTGCCATCAGCTTTAGGTTCATATACCGTGTATTATGATGCTTCAAAAATTGGGATTGGTTGTGTATTGATGCAAGAGGGTAGAGTTATTGCTTACGCTTCTCGTCAGTTGAAGCCCCATGAGAAGAACTACCTCATTCATGATTTGGAGTTGACTGCCATAGTTCACGCATTGAAGATTTGGAGGCATTACTTGTATGGCGTATCTTGTGAAGTGTTCACTGATCATTGTAGTCTTCAGCATTTGTTCAAGCAAAAGGATCTTAACTTGAGGCAGCGGAGATGGTTGGAGTTGCTTAAGGATTATGATATCACTATATTGTATCATCTAGGAAAGGCCAACGTGGTGGCCGATGCTTTGAGCCGAAAGGCAGTGAGTATGGGGAGTTTGGCATATATCCCAGTTGGGGAGAGATCTTTTGCAGTTGATGTTCAGGCCTTGGCCAATCGGTTCGTGAGGTTAGATATTTTGGATCCTAGTCGGGTATTGGCTTGTGTGGTTTCTCGGTCTTCCTTATATGATCGCATCAGAGAGCGCCAGTATGATGATCTGCATTTTCTTGTCCTTAGGGACAGAGTTCAGCATGAAGATACCAGAGATGTGACCATCGGTGATGATAGGGTGCTGAGGATGTAGGGCCGAATTTGTGTGCCCAATGTGGATGGGCTTCAGGAGTTGATTCTGGAGGAGGCCCATAGATCGCGGTATTTTATTCATCTGGGTGCCGCGAAGATGTATCAGGATTTGAGGAAGCACTATTGGTGGAGAAGAATGAAGAAAGATATTGTAGGATTTGTAGCTTAGTGTCTCAATTGTCAGCAGGTGAAATATAAGCATCAGAGACCGGGTGGCTTACTTCAGCAGATGGATATTCCTGAGCGGAAGTGGGAGAGGATCATTATGGACTTTGTTGTTGGACTCTCACGGACTTTGAAGATGTTCGATGCTATTTGGGTGATTGTGGATCGGCTGACCAAGTCCGCGTACTTCATTCTTGTGTGTACTACCTATTCTTTAGAGCGGTTGGTAGGGATCTACATTCGAGAGATTGTTGATTTGCATGGTGTCCCAGTTTCCATCATTTCAGATAGAGGTACTCAGTTTACTTTGTAGTTTTGGAGAGCCATACATAGAGAGTTGGATACTCAGGTAGAGTTGAGCACAGCTTTTCATCCTCGGACGGACGGGCAGTCCAAGCGTACTATTTAGATATTGGAGGACATGTTCCGTGCTTATGTTATTGATTTCGGAGGATCATGGGATGAGTTTCTACCGCTTGTAGAGTTTTCTTATAACAACAACTACCAGTCGAGTATTCAGATGGCTCCATATAAGTCTTGTTATGGGAGGCGGTGTAGATCTCCAGTTGGTTGGTTCGAGCCCGGTGAGCCTAGACTATTGGGGACTGATTTGGTATAGGATGCTTTGGAGAAGGTGAAGGTGATTTAGGAGAGGCTTCGTGCAGCGCAGTCGAGGCAAAAGAGTTATGCTGATAGGAAGGTTCGAGATGTGTCCTACATGGTTGGTGAGAAGGTTCTGTTGAAGGTTTCACCCATGAAGGGTGTTATGAGATTTGGGAAGAAAGGGAAATTGAGTCCTCGGTTCATTGGGCCTTTTGAGGTGCTTCGGAGGATTGGGGAGGTGGCTTATGAGCTTGCTTTGCCACCCAGCTTGTCGAGTGTGCATCCGGTATTTCATGTTTCTATGCTCCAGAAGTATATTGGGGATCCGTCTCATGTTTTGGATTTCAGCACCGTTCAGTTGGATGATGATCTGACCTATGATGTGGAGCCAGTGGCTATTTTGGGTCGTCAGGTTCGGAAGTTGAGGTCAAAGGATATAGCTTCAATAAAACTGAAATAGAAAGGTCGGCCCGTGGAGGAGGCTACCTAGGAGACCGAGCGGGAGATACAGAGCAGATGTCCTCACTTGTTGAGGTTTCAGGTATGTTTCTTGACTCGCTCGAGGACGAACGTTTGTTTAAGTTGGGGAGGATGTGATGACCCAGCCAGTCGTCTCATGAGTTACCGCTCTGTTTCCCCAATTTCAGCTTCTTTATGCTTCGTTATCCGTGTTATATGTGACCGGGTTGATTAGTTTGTGTTCGGAGAGGATTTGGCAAGAAATGAGACACTTAGTCTCTTTTGAAAAGGTTTAAGTTAGAAAAGCCAATTGGATGTTGACTTATGTGTTAGAGGGATCGGATGTGAGCTCCGATGGTTCGGTTAGTTTCGGGAGGTGATTTATGACTTAGGAACGTGATCGGAATGGGTTTTGTAGGTTCGGAGTAGAATTAAGCTTGAATTGGCGAAGTTTTTATTTTGGCAATTTTCGGTTGTTAGGCAAGATTTTGATATTGGAGTCAGAATGGAATTTCGAGTGTTGCAGTAGCTTCAATGTGTCATTTTGGATGTGTGTGCAAAATTTCAGGTCATTCGGACGTGGTTTGGTTGGGTTTTTTATCAAAAGCATATTTCGGAAGATCTTAGAAACTTAGGCTTGAATCTGATGTGCTTTGAGTGATTTGATGTTGTTTGAGATGTTTTGATGATTGGATAAAGTTTGAATAAGGTTTTAGGATGTGTTGCTGCCTTTGGTTGAGGTCCCGGGGGCCTCGGGTGAGTTTCGGGTGGTCAATCAAACCATTTTGGAGTTTGGGAAATTGCAGAAAATCAATTCCAGCAGGTGCAGACATTTTGGTCTTCGCGTTCGCGGGAGGATCCTTGCGTTCGTGAAGAGTCTGCTGAGGGAGGTGAAGGTTTATCCTTTGCGTTCGCGAGGAAGGTGCCGCATTCCCGAAGGGGTTGCGAAGTTGTGCAACGCGTTCGCGAGAAGGTGTTCGCGGTCGCGTATAAGGAATTGAGTCAGATGGGCCCAAGGTAATTTGCTCATCGCGTTCGCGTAAGGTTGTCCGTGTTAGCAAAGGTGTAGTAGGCAGAAGCATCGCATTCACGATGGGTGTTACGCGTTCGCGTAGAGGAAAATCTGGTCACACGAGTTTGTGCTTTGCGAACGTGTGGGTTTGACCGCGTTCGCGAAGAAGGAAAGTCAGGCCTGGGCAGAATGTTTTTAAGTCGTCTTGTCCGAGATTTTGGGTCTATTTTAACCCATAGCTGCTCGTTTTTGGAGGTTCTTGAAGGATATTAAAGAGGGATTCAAGGAAAATCGATTGGAGGTAAGAATTTTGGACCTAAAACTTGATTCTATTGTGAAATCCACCTAAAAAATCAGGGAAACTTAAGCTAAAAATGGAAGAACTAGGGCTTGGAATTTTGAATTTTTGATTGGGGATTTGGAGGACCATTTGGGGTCGGATTTGAGAACTTTTGGTATGTATGAACTTGTGGGGAGATAAGAAACTCGTTGATGTGAAAATTTCTGAGTTTCGAGAAGTGGGCCCGGGGATCGAGTGTTGCTAATTTCGGGATTTTGGGTATTTTCGATTGTTTTCGCTTGGGCTTTGTTCCCTTAGCATATTGTGACGTATTCGTTCTGATTTTGGATAAATTCAACGTGCGTGGAAGCTGATTTGAGGGGCAAAGGCGTCGCGAGCTAGAGTTTTAGCCGGCTCGAGGTGAGTAATGATTGTAAATGATGCTTTGAGGGTTTGAAACCCCGGATTGCACATCGTGGTGCTATATTAAGGTAAGACACACGCTTGATGACGAGCGTGGGGTCGTGCACTATTGGAGATCGTGACTTGGTCCGTCCCGATTGATGATTTTACCACGTATTTGACTGAACCTTATTTGTTATCATCATGATTTGGGCTGATTGCCATATTTGGGCTTCGTGCCAACTATTTGAACCCTTCGGGGATTTTTAACACTATTTCCTCACTGTTTTGACTTATTATTTGAACTCAGTCATGCTATTTACCACTATTTTACTACTCAGCCATTTTTACTCAGTTTTGAGACTTAAATGATATTTCGAATGATGTTTTGGGCTGAGAAATACTGTTTTTACTAATGCTCGAGGGGCTTGTGATGATTTTTGGACTGAGTACGGCCGAGGGCCAGATGTGAGGATATACTAATACTAATATGAGGCCGACGGCCAGAGATACATATATACGCCACGAGGTGGCTTGATTGATATGAGGCCGAGGGCCTAGATTTGATGCCACGAGATGGCTTGATATTGCGTTTGGGCCGTAAGGGGCCCCTCCCAGAGTTTGTACACCCCTAGTGAGCGCGGGTACCCAATGTGATGTGAGATTGTTGCCCGAGGGGCGGATTGTGGTTACAGTGCCCGAGGGGCAAACTTCTATTTGTTTACTTACCTGTCAATTACTTGCTTTATTTGTTGAATTCTTACTTGCCTCTTCACTGTCTTATTGCTTAAGTGATTCTTTTGCTGCTTCATTATAGAATGCCTTGTGCCTTACGTGTTTTTTTTACCTTCAGTCATTATTTATATTTATTACTCACTGGGTCAGAGTACTCACATTACTCCCTGCACCATGTGTGCAGATTCAGGCATCGCTGGTTCCGCTCCTGGGTGTTGATTCCTCCAGTTCCAGGAGGTATTCGGAGACTACGAGGTAGTTGTTGGTGTCCGCAGCCCCGTGTCTCTACTATCTTGTCATCTCTATTTCATTCAAACACTTGTACTAAATATTGGATTTATCAGACTTGTATAATGGCCTATAGATGCTCGTGACTTGTGACACCCCGATTAGGGCTATGTCGGGTTGGATATTCCGCACCTTTATCAATATTTTCTGCTGTTTAGAATCATTTAATCACGCTTATATTGTTTTCATGTTGATTAACTGCTTAAAATGAGAATTTGGTTCAATTGGTTGGCCTTGTCTTCACGAGAGGCGCCATCACAACCGAGTTCGGGGTTAGGATCGTGACAGACTCACATCTCGATACCAAATGCTCACAGCAAGAGACTCGAGATTTGTCAATCAAGATTATTGAAATCATTAATAGGTCAAATGTTTTCTGCCTAAAATCCTTTCAAACAAACAACTTACTTCATATTTTTTATCTTACTCTAAAATTTCATCTTTTTTGCATTATGAAAGTTTGAGAGAATTAAAAAAGAATTAGGTGAAGTTAGATCTAAAAATTAGAGAGGTGAAAAAATAGGGATGGAAGGTAGATTTAAAAATTATAGAGTATAGAATATGAAGATGGGAACTAGACCTAAAAATTAGAAAGGATAGAAGATGAAGATGAAAGATGTTGGTCTGTAATGAAGAGGCGTGGAAAGAGAATGAAAAAAGACAAATATTACTAGGTTAGTGATTGAAAACTTTCTTTCAAATTATGTACAAACTGGGCTATACCGAGTAAATTGAAAAAATATGGGCCCAATTTTATTGGAATATTATCCCAAGTTCCTTTACAAAAATAAAGATTTTCTACAACTTATTTTTGTGACTTCAAAAGAAAGTTCAGAAGTTGTTTACTCTTTTATAATCCTACTAAGGTCAAAGATAGAGTCGTCAATATGGGTTAGGCCCGTTGATCGGCCCAACCCATCCCGTGATTTAAAAGGATCGAACTAAGATTTTGGTGCCCATTTAAAAATGAGGCTTTTAAGCCCGATCCAAGTAGCCCATGAGGCTTTACTGAGGCAGGGTTGGGTCGGCCCATGGGCTTAATAACATATTTAATTAAAAAATATTAAAAAAAATATGTGAAATTAAAAATAACAAGAAGAATTGTCTAATCTCAAACTTGTAATATATTCTAATGTGAATATAAATACTTTTTGTTCTTAAATTTTTGTTATTTCTTAATGTTTAACTAATTAACATTGCATATAATTATATATTTGGATGAAATAAAGATGTTAAGACATCTTTGTTTCACAAGAGGGTGGTTGATGAAGATGATCTGTTGGAGTTGGATATGTCATGTGTCACGACCCAACTCCATGTCAGGCCGTGATAGTGTCCAATACCGTTGCTAGACAAGCCAATAGCGAACAACTTAGTGATTTTCCATTTTTTTATTAAGTGATTCAAACAGCTAACTTTCCTTAAATTTAAAGCATTTGATAAATAACGAATTTTTAAAGCAACCAATAGCGGAAAAAACTAAAGAAAATCATAACTATAGAAATACAACCCAAAATCGTAAGTCTACTAATATGTGCCAAGATCTAGTGTCACAAGTATGTGGACAACTAGTACAATATTAAAAGATGGCTATCCTACTGAACGACTCGGAAGGGGGCAGCTCACCGTGAAATCTCGAACCAGGATCAAGTATGCACGTCGGACAGGTAACTAGATGCACCTACCCTAGATCATGTATATAGAAATGTAGTATGAGTACATAAATAACATGTACCCAGTAAGTATCCAGTCTAACCTCGAAGAAATAGTGACGAGGAGTTGACTTTGACACTTACTATGGGCGAACAATAATATATTTAAAATGTTATGCTAAGCATGGATTTCATGAATAATACCAAAAGCTCAAAAACATTAAATAAGTCCTACTTTCACAAATATTAATTCCAAATTCGGTTTTATCATTTAACAGCTTACATTTCAAGGCATTTAAGCAATATCAATCATGGAGAGTTCCAAAGAATTATCATGCGTGAATTATGCCGAGGTCGTACGACCCGATCCAACATAATATTTAAACTGTGTACTACCAAAGGGTCGAATGGCGCGAACCATAGATGTACTTATTTAATCTGCTATCGAGGCGCTTGGCCCGATCCACATATTACAATTATTTTTAAAGAAGACACGAACTTTTCATTTACATTCAAGTATTCCATTAAATCTTCAAGTAAGTGAATTTAGTCTTTTACAATTCTTTTATCAAATTCAACCATGACTTAAGCAATTAAATTAGCAAGTAAGGGTGAAAATATTTCAGATAAAGCATGATACGGGTCCTAAACTACCCGGACAATAGCATGATAGTAGCTCTGTACGGACTCTCGTCACCTCGTACGTACGTAGCCCCCAGAAATAGGTACACATATTTTACTTAATTAACCTATGGTATTAATTCTCTCTTACAAGGTTAGAAAGGAGACTTACCTAGTCTTAAAGCCTACTTTCTAATTTAAGAATGTGCTCAAACCTCTAAATTTGATGCCAAACGATTCGAAACTAGTCAAATATTATATAAATAAATTAATTTATGCTCAAAAGTTCATATCCCAACCATTAATGTGATTACCCAGCTCTAAATGCAAGATTCCTAAAATTTACCCCTGGTTCACGTGCCCGGATTCCCGAAAGTTTCAAATAAAGTTGTTACCCATAAGCTTAGGAGCATAAATATATGATTTTCACTAAGTTCAATACCCATTTTCGTGGTAAAATCCCATTTTTATCAAACACCTAAGTTTTCATCTAAACCCATAATTTTCACTAATTTACATGTTATAATCTATCCATAAACTATGTATTAAACTTGCATTAGGTAAAAATTACTTACCTCACAAAGCTAGGTCGAAATCCCCTCCTTAAGAGCACTCAAATCGCCCAAGAGTGAAATAAATGACCTCATAAATACCTAAGTCCTGTTTTAAAACATCACTGCCCAGCTACCTCCTTCATTGCAAACGCGGAAGGGGCCTCGTGTTTGCGAAGGCAAATGGCCCAGCTCTCCTGGAGACACTACATCGCGAACGCGACCAAGGCCTCGTGAATGCGGAGGTTGGCTTGTCCTACCCTTCGTAAATGCGAGGGCTACTCTGCGAAAGAGAAGAACAAGTCAGCAGCCCAGCCTAGCCCAGGCTCCTCAACATGAACGCGAGTCGCCTCGCGCGAACGCAAAGGTTACCGGCCCTAGACCTTCGCGAATGCGGACTAGCTATCACGAATGCATAGCACACTTTCCGCCTGTGATGACCCGGCTGGTCGTCTTAAGAATTTACACCTCGATCCCATAT
This sequence comes from Nicotiana sylvestris, assembly GCF_000393655.2. Lineage (NCBI taxonomy): Eukaryota > Viridiplantae > Streptophyta > Magnoliopsida > Solanales > Solanaceae > Nicotiana > Nicotiana sylvestris. Next base: position 140,007,650 of record NC_091059.1, on the reverse strand, counting down.
TATCTGCTTTCCCCAAGTTATTTCTGCTAATTTGATTTGCTGGGATATTCGGTTTTGAGTTTCGGAGAGTTTTGGGACACTTAGTCCCTAAATGAGAGTTTAAGTGTTGGAGAGTTCACCGTAGTTAGAACAGTGTGAATACGGCCTCGGAATAGAAATCAGATGGTTTCGTTAGCTCTGTTGGCTGATTTCGGGGTTAGGAGCATGTTCGAATTGTATTTTGGAGGTTCATAGCTAATTTAGACTTGAAATGCCGAAAGTTGAATTTTTGAAGTTTCTGGTTCGATAGCGAGATTTTGATCCGAGGGTCGGAATGGAATTATGGAAGTTGGAGTAGCTCCATAGTGTTCAATGTGACATGTGTGCAAAATCTCAGGTCATTCGGACGAGGTTTGATAGACTTTTTGATCGAAAACGTTCTTTTAGAGTTTTTGGAATTCTTAGGCTTGAATCCGATGAGAAATAGGTGTTTTGATGTTTTTTTGTGCGCTCTGAAGGTTGGAACAAGCTCAAATGAGGCTATAGGATATGTTGGTATGTTTGTTTGAGGTCCCAGGGGCCCTGCGTGAGTTTCGGGTGGTTAACCGGACCATTTCTTGATGTTTAAATTGCAGAAAAACTGCTGGTGTGTTGCAGACTAGTTGTTCTTCACGTTCACAACTGGCCATCGCGTTCGCGAAGGGATAGGATGTGGAACTGAAGGTTTGGCCTTGGCGTTCGCGAGGAAGGTCCCGCGTTCGCGAAGGGCTGGGGTCTTGATCTACGCGTTCGCGAGAAGGGGGCCACGTTTGCGATGGGCTGGGAGCTGAGCCTTCGCGTTCGTGAAGAAGGGGACACGTTTGCGAAGAAGGAAAAATGGTGAACGTCAATTTGTGCTTCGCAAAAGCGAAGGTTTGACCGCGTTCGCGATTAAGGGAATCCCTAGGCAGATTTTTAAAACCCAAAATCGAGGGTTTAAGCCATAATTCATATTTCAGACTTGGGAGCTCAGGAGATTGCAATTTTTGAAGAGATTTTCACCTGGGCGATTGGGTAAGTAAGTCCTACTCGGTTTAGACTAATTTCCATGAATCTACACTTAAATTCATCCTTTAATTTCGAAACTTGTATGAAAATTGGGGAAAAGTTCTTAGACCAAGAAATTGAGTTTTGATTGGGGATTTGACATCAGATTTAGATAATTTTGGAAGGGTTAGACTCGTGAGTATGTGAGGATTCTGAAACTATAAATTTTAACCGATTCCGAGATGTGGGCCCGAGGGGCATTTTGGTCATTTTACCTAATTTCGTGTATTAGCTTAGAATTTAATTGTAGAATTAGTTACTTGAAGTGTTATTTATATTGTGCGATTGAATTGAATAGATTTGGGACATTTGAAGTCGAGTACTCGTGGCAAGAGCTTGGTTTCGGGTTGATTTGAACTAGTCCGAGATAAGTGGCTTGTCTAACCTTGTGTGGGGGACCTTCCCCTTAGGATATGATATATTTGATAATTCAAATGCCTTGTACGCGAGGTGACGAGCGTGTACTTGAGCTAATTGTTGAAAATCCGATTTTTCCTTAAGTATTTCAATTGAGTTCTTTTTCCTATTTTATTCTACGAATTTAGCCTATTGCTAGTTTAGAAAAGCATGTTTAGTTGACTTAATTGCCTATTTGCTTAAACTGCCTTAATTACATTATGTGAAGCATGTTAGGCTGGAATTAACTATTTACTTGGTACAAAATTTAGCTTAGTTGGGTATTCTTGTGTTGTTGCTGTGTGTTTTTACTTTGGGACTACGAGACGGCATCCCGGGAGATCCCTTGTTGTGACGACCCGGCCAGTCGTCTCATGAGTTACTACTCCATTTTCTCTATTTCTACTTCTTTATGTTTCGTTATCTGTATTTTGTGGTATCGGGTTGGTCGGATCGAATCCGAAATAATTTTGGTAAGGTTAGAGACACTTAGTCTCTTTTGAGGAAGTTTAAATTAGAAAAGTCAATCGGATGTTGACCTATGTGTTATAGGGCTCGTATGTGAGTTTCGATGGTTAGATTAGCTTCGGGAGGTGATTTGTGACTTAGGAGTGTGATCGTAATGGGTTTCGGAGGTTCGGAGTAGAATTAGGCTTGAATTGGCAAAATTGATATTTTGGCAATTTTCGGTTGGTAAGCGAGATTTTGATACAAGGGTTGGAATAGAATTTCGAGAGTTGCAGTAGCTTCGTTGGATCATTTGGGATGTGTGTGCAAACTTTCAGGTCATTCGGACGTGGTTTTGTTGGGTTTTTGATCAAAAGCGGAATTCAGAAGATTTTAGAAAGTTTGGCTTGAATCCGATGTATTTTGGGTGATTTGATGTTGTTTGAGGTGTTTTGATGATTGGAACAAGTTTGAATAAGGTCTTAGGATATCTTGGTGCCTTTGTTTGAGGTCTCAGGGGCCTCGGGTGAGTTTCGGATGGTCAATCGGATCATTTTGGAGTTTATGAAATTGCAAAAGTTGCAGGTCAGCTATTGCAGGTTTTTACTCTTCGCGTTCGCGAGTGGACCCTTGCGTTCACGAAGAGTAAGAGGAAGTCAGTGGAATTTTGGTCTTTGTGTTCGCGAGAAGGGCTTCGTGTTTGCGGAGGGCTGGGAAGTGATGCGTCGCGTTCGCGTGAAGGGCTTCGCATTCACGTAGAGGAATTTGGGTCAGCTGGGTTAAGGTCAAGTTGTTCATCGCATTCGCGGGAGAGGTAGTGCGTTCGCGAAGAGTAAGTATGAGGAACGATCGCGTTCGCGATGGTCATGTCGTGTTCGCGTAAGAGGAAAAGTTGGTCAAAGTAAATTTGTGTTTCGCGAACGCGAGGGTTTGACCACGTTCGCGAAGAAGGAAATTGGGCCTAGGCAGAAGGTTTTTAAACTCGTCTTGTCCGCGATGTTGGGGCTTATTTCCTCCATAGTTGCTCATTTTTGGAGATTTTTGAAGGCGATTGAAGAGGGATTCAAGGGGGAAACGTTTTGAGGAAAGAATTTTGGACTAAAAACTCGATTATTATGTGAATTCCACCTAGAAATCATGGAATCTAAGCCTAAAATTGAAGAACTAGGGCTTGGAGATTTAGACTTTTGATTGGGGATTTGGAGGACCATTTGGGGTCGGATTTGAGAACTTTTGATATGTATGAACTCGTGGGAAGATAAGGAATCTATTGGTGTAAAAATTTCTAAATTTTGAGACGTGGGCCCGGGGGTCGGGTTTTGGTAATTTCGGGATTTGTGCCCTTTATTGATTGTTTTTGCTTGGGCTTCGTTCCATTAGCATATTCTGACGTCCTCGTTCTGATTTTGGATAGATTCAACGCGAGTGGAGGCCGATTTGAGAGGCAAACGAGTCGCGAGCTGTAGATTTTGCTGGTTCGAGGTGAGTAATAATTGTAAATGATGTTCTAAGGGTTTGAAACCCCGTATTGCACATCGTAGTGCTATATTGAGGTGAGACACATGCTTGATTACGGTCATAGGGTCGTTCACTATTGGGGATTGTGACTTGGTCCATCCCGATTGATGATTTTACCGCGTATTTGATTGAAATTTATTTGTTATCATCATGATTTGGGCTGAATGCCATATTTGGGCTTCATGCCAACTAATTGAACCCTTCGCAGATTTTTATTCATACTTCCTCACCGTTTTGATTCATTACTTGAACTCAGTCATGTTATTTTCCACTATTTTCATACTCAGCCATGTTTACTCCGTTTTTTAAGACTTAAATGCTATTTTAAATGATGTTTGGGCTGAGAAACACTATTTTACTATTGCCCGAGGGGATTGTGAGGACTTTTGACTGAGTAAGGCCGAGGGCCTATGTTGTGAGGAAACATGTGATACTAATTATGAGGCTGAGGGCCTGAGATACGTACGCCACGAAGTGGCTTGATTGATATGAGGCCGAGGGCCTAGTGATGATGCCATGAGGTGGCTCGATATTGCGCTTGGGCCGTAAGGGGCCCCTCCAGGAGTTTGCACACCTCTAGTGAGCGCGGGTACCCATTGTGATGTGAGATTGAGCTCGAGGGGCTGGTATTGTTCTGAGAGGTCACCTGAGGGGCGGATCCTTTGATAGTGTGGCCGAGGGGAGAACTTCTATTTGTTTACTTTACCTTAACTACCTGTCAATTAGTTGTTTACTTGTTGAAAGAGGATTTTACTTGACTTTTCACTGGTTTACTATTTTTAAATGATTTTACTGCTTCATTATAGAATGCCTTATGCCTTACGTGTTTTCTTACTTTCAGTTGTTGTTTACATTTGTTACTCACTGAGTCGGGATATTCACTTTACTCCCTGCACCCTCTGTATAGATTCAGGCGTAGCTGGTCCCGCTCCCGAGTGTTGATTCATTCTAGCTTCAGGCGGATATTCGAGGAGTCTTTAGGTAGATGTTGGCGTTCGCAGCCTAGAGCTCCTCCCTTTCTCTTTCATTATGTCCTTAGTTCAGTATTTAAACTTTGTAGTCACAGTTGAGGGTTTCCGTGTTGTTAGATGCTCGTGATTTGTGACACCCCGGTTAGGGCTGTGTCGGGTTGTACTTCCGCACTTTAATGATATTATCCGCTACTTAGTATTATGAGCACGTGATTTTTATTTTGCGCGACAATCGCTCCAAAAGAATAAAAATTGGTCCTGCTGTACAATTTTTGGATTTCTGTACGGCACTTTGTTGATTTATTTGTGACTTTTGCCCATTTTTATTTTATTTATTTATTTATTTATTTAAGACAAAATACAAAATGTGTGTGTCATGCATAATTCGAAACGTAATCCGGTCGTTAAATAGAAAATCATCTTCGTCCGTGATTTTTGATTTGTTTGATTTTACCTGTTTTGAAATATTCTAGTGTGTGTGCAAATAATTGTATTGAGTGTGTATTTAATTTTTAATTTGATTTTTTTTGCTTAGTTTTGTTTTAAAATAAAAAAAATAATCTTCTTCTTCCGGATTGGGCCAATTTATTAAAATTGGCCCAAACAAACAATACCCAAACCAGGCCTGCCCGGTCCAGTCCAGCTGATACCCAGAGAGTCCAAACGACGTCGTATTAATACAGGTTGATCTGGGCCGTTGATCTCAAATTGATCAACGGTCAAGATCGATTCCCCATAACCCACTAAGGAACCCGACCCGTTTCCACCCGGATCGACCCAAACCCTCTAAAAGATGAAACGACACCGTTTCCTTCAAGCTGAAGGATCCTGGCCCTTCATCGCATCTCATCTAACGGCCAGGATCCACCTACCCACTAACTATATAAACCCTTTACCATACCCTGCCCCCCTATCCAGCACCCCAGCTCCCGTCTTCACCATCTTCCCCATCAAACCCTAGAGCCGCCCCTATATCCTTCACCATGAAAACCGGCGGCATGAACGCCGGTGACCCCGCCCTTAACACCATAGAACCCCCTTGCCATCCGGAACACGGATCTGTTAACCATGTAGTTCGAATCCCTCCCCACCTTCTCGAATCTTCATTTGAAGATTCGAGTCAAAACTCGATCTACACAGTTTAATCCCAGTTTCATACCAGACACTCCCCAGACCCCTCGTGACCAAACCATGCTTGGTTTGGTCCGAATCTGATCAGGGAAGCATGAATCCCAGATCTGATTTTTGGAACTTTGTGGTTCTCCGTCACTGGCCCACCTTGTCCAAGCCGAAGAGATTAAGGTCTAATGGACCTTAATCGAAGTGTTTCTCATCTGAGAAACACTTCGATTAAAGTCCGTTCAGCCTTAAGAAAGGTCTGACCGAGTCCGAGTTAAGGTTTTGATTTTTCGGGATTTAAGGTGAGTTATGTTCTCTTTTCTTTGTTCTGTTAGTCCATGTTTGTTTGAAAGGCTGTTATTGTTGTTGTGTAATGGTTGTTTCGGATTTTTGTTAATGGTGTCCTATCCACCTTGCCCGAGCCTTTGTGTTCGATTTGTTTCTTTCTTCTACTTGTTACTGAATGTGTATATGTGTACGTGCTGTGCGAATAATTAAGCTTCAAATTTGAGCTGATTCGCTGACCCCTCGAGTACAATTCTGCTTAGTCAGTATAATTCGAACCTTGTGTGATACTGTTAAATGTCTGATTTTTGGCTACGATTGTATGTGTTATAATTAATATAGTCGAGTCGACATGTGTCGTCAATTAGTTTCAACTGTCCGAACAAAATAAATCGATTTGCTTCTGTTGAACATTGCCTTAATCGATTAAGAACTGAGTTAGTTACTTATAATTGCTAATGTGATTTCAGAAATCTAAGGTTAGGCTGTAATGGTAATCTGAACTGGAGGGCATGTGCACAACATGGGCACAAAGGCCCTTTTGAATTAAATAGTTTGACAGCATGTGCTGTCAGACTACATCCTGCTGCCCATGTTTGCTTTTAGTTAATAAAATGGGAAAGTTCAATACTGCCAAGGGAATGATGGGGTTTAATACTTAATTAACTAAAGTGGAACTGAAAAAAAGATGGCACATGGGAGGGGTTTCTTTTAATCTATCAGGCTGTAAAAGGGGTAAGGTTAAGGCTTATAAAAGAGAGGACATACAGAGATAAAAAGGGGGACCGAAGAAGAAAAAAGAAAAAGACACACACTGTGAGGATATAAGAGAAAAAGAGAGAGCTGATAGGGATACACAAAACAGAGCTGAAGAGAAAAAGAGAGAGTACAGACATATAGAGGGAGGCACACTGTGAGGATTAATTTGAAAGAAAGAGAGGGTGATATACACTGAGAGAGATACACAGACAGAGCATACAGAGATAGAGGGAGACACTGAGAGGGAACATCTGAGAGTTCAAATTCTGAAAAAAAAAACAGAAACTGGAAAAGAATTCTTTTTGATAACCCAAATAGATTTCAAAACTGAGGATTGACATTAGAATTTGAAAAGAAAGGAGATAGGGAAAGGGATATCACAAAAATCAGAAATTGTCTTCTTCCTATTGTTTGTTCGATTCTCAGTTTGTTCAAACTGTCCAAATCAGTTCTGTCTTCTTTCAAGTATCGGCTAAGTCTATTGTTTGGATTCGTATTGTTTGTTTCTCCTGGAATTGGATTGCCTGGATCTCTGATTCCATACTACTGGGAATTTGTTTCATTCTGCCCTTCCTCCATTGGCTTTACTGGTCTCTTGCACTGGGATTTTTGTTCTATTGGTATCTGCTGTTACTGCTGCTGTTTGGTATCGCTTCTATTGCCCTACTGACCCCTTGCTTCTTCTGTTGTATCCAATATCCAGGTACATACTAAGACTTGCATCTGATGTAACAATGAAATCAAAGTACATACTAAGTATCGCTTCTATATATATGTGGATCGAATTGCACGCCGCAACGAGCCTTGTGGCTATATATATGTGAATGGGGTTGCACGCCGCAACAAGCCTTATATATATATATATATCTCTGTGTGTGTGTGTGTATGTATGGATCTGATTACACGCTGCAACAGACATTATGGCTATATGTGGATCGAGCTGCACGACGCAGTAGGTATTGTACAGTGCTGAGTGCTGAGCATGGTGAGAGGGAATATGAGACAGTGATATTGAGTGCTCTGAGACTGTGAGTACATGATTTCATCACTAATATACATTGCATTTGACGTGCGTACTTGAGATACATGCATTTAGATGCATTTCCTTCTACTGTCCGGTTTTGGGCACATGCAAGCTTTCACCTGTATATTGATATGTAGGCATAAAGATGTATTTTTCTCATGCTATCTGAATATGAAACATCTTATTTATTGGTGAAAGGCTTTTGGAGAAATCACAGTTTTCAAATTTACTCATATGTTTTTGGGGTTTTCGGTGAAAGATTTGAGATTTACTGTTATACTTGAAAAGCATGTCTATTTTTCGTAACTGTGAATGAGTTGAGCATCTTATCTTTGAGCTATTTTCTTGTACTGTTTTTTATTATATTTTTATAAACTATGGTTAGTTGTTGGAGTTGGACCTTGACCCATGTCCCAGCTCGTCACTACTTTCAACCTAAGATTAGGTTTGTTACTTATGGAGTAAATGGGGTCGGTTGTACTCATACTACACTTCTGCACCTTGCGTGTAGATGTTGGATGTTGATGTTGCTGCGTACGGCGGGAGTTGGTGTAAGCACGTGATTTTTGCTTCACGAAAGTTACTCCAAAAAAGAAAAGAAAATGTGTCTGCTCATTGAGTAATTTGTATTTAACGTTAAATTGTGTATTAATTATTATAGGTGTTAACCAACATGTGTATGATTTCATCGTTAATTTTTACAAAATTTTATTTTAGGAATTTTAGTTTAATTTTGTTAATTGGGTTGTAAGGAAAAGGTTGTGGGAAAATCGGATTGGGCCCCAAAGTGAGGCCCAACACCAGCACACAGGTCCAGTTCAGACCAGGCCTGCCCAAGTATGGACCTAAACGACGTCGTATCAGCATCCCTGTTGGAGCCGTTGATCTTATTCAAACGAACGGTCTTGATCAGGCTGCTCATTTACCCTCAACGACACCGTTTTAGGCAATTGATCTGAGCCATCCAACCCCTTTGATCCAACGGATCCAGGCCTTCCCCTAGACCCGTCAAAATTTGACCCAATCCAGTCCCCCACCCGGTCGCACCTACCACACACCCAAACGACATCGTTCTTCCCAAGTGAATAGATCCTGGCCATAGATCTCACTTGATCCAACGGCCAGGATCTAAACCCTCAATGCATATATAAACCTAACCCTTTTTACCCCGCCCCCTACCCAAGCCCCACCCCGTTCCTTCGTCTCTCTCAGAAAGGACCCCAAACCCCTGAAACCCTAGCAGCCGCCCTGGTGCCCCTTTCCATATAAATCCGGCGGCCAGGATGCCGGTGGCTACCATAGTTACACCACGGGACCTACGAGCCACCCTGAACACAAATCCCTAACCATTTAACTTCGAATCACCTCCAGGGTGCTCGAATCTTCGATCAAATATTCGAGCCAAAACCTTAAGTCACCGGATGAGTCCCAAATTCACCCTAGTCACTCCCCTAACATCCCTCAGACCCTAATCAGCTTTGGTTCCGGTCAAATACAAGCAGAACTTTTCAAATCCCAAATCTGAGTTCAAGAACCCTAAAAAACCAAACCTGTTTTGTTTGAGGTAAGTTTCCGATGTAATCGTCTTTTCTTTCCTCTTGTTTAGGTGTTATGCATATGTTTGTGGATTTGTTCTAGATTATTTTTTATTATTTTCTGTCCATCTTCAAAGACCCTTTTGTTTGGTCGATTTCTTTTCTCAAATGTTAATTGAGTGTTATAAGATGTTTGTTTGCTTCGACTGATGCTGTCGACCAGTTAAGTTTCATAAACTCCATGTTAAATGCCCCGAATGTTGAAATAAATTTGTGCCTTGTTTAGTCTGTGTTGTTTGTCAATTAATTGTTACGTATATTAGTTCGTATAGTCGATTTGAGTAACGTCGTCAAATAATTAAGTGTCGTAAAGTTCCATTATTATTCGAAAAATGCCTGAATCACTCAGTTTGTTCTGTCTTGAGTTTAGTTGATTAGCGACTAATTAGTATACGTTATAACTCGCAAAGTCGACTCGACACATGTTGTCGTTTGTTTCACAGTATTAAAATGGTGAACGACCTAACTCTTACTGGCTGATTTAGTTGAAGGGTTGTGTTGGACTGATTATAGGTCTGTTTGTTAGCTGTGGGAGGGGTTCTCTTCAGAGTTGTGAACGACCTGTTTGTTAGGACTGACCTAACGTCATCAAGGGCCTTTTGGGTAATCTTGGTTGGGCAAAGACTGATTAAACATTCAGGATTAATGGGCTATCAATTGTTTAATCAGAAATACTATTAATCTAGTATTAGTGGGGACAAAACATAAGAGTATGGGAGTTTAATACTTAACTAAACCCATGACTCTTGAATAGAGAAATAGGCCAGGCGTGGGGAACCAAATGACTTGCATCAAGAAGATGCTTAGGCCTGGGGAATGAAGGGGATGGGCAGACCTTAGGCTGGAAATTCTAGGCAGACCTGAGGGGGTTCTCTTTTAGGTTATAAATAGAGCTATTTTTAGCTAAGAAAGGGCTGGACTTTTAGTCTTCAGAGAAAAAAAAACAGAAAGAAATTTCAGAATAATGTGAATGAGTAATGTCTGAAAACTGTATAAGAGTTCAAGTTGGTCAAGCTGTCTTTGCTGATTGTTGTTGGTTATTTGCCGAGCTGTTGGTGATTGTTGAACTGTTGGTGTTGTTACATTGAATACTCTGGTTTTCTGTTGGTTCACCATTCTGTTTTTCTGGGATTGCTTGTTTGTTGCTCGACCACTTGTACACGATTAATAGTGTCCATGTAATTTGCAAGTTGAGCATGAATACAAAAGAGAAGAGTTGAAGATTGTTTATTTTAGACATAGCCTGTATACTGAATATCACGGGATGTATAGTAGTTTACATTTCTGTTTGGATACTTGAGTTAGCTCTCATACATAGCAAATGTCAATTGTAGGGTAACTTGATATTTTAGTATGTGTGTAGGTTGATAGATGAAAGGTTTGACAGTATAATAAGCTATAGCTCAGAAGTTAGCTATGTCGGTGATTAGCATGTCCATTAAGGCATGAAAATTATCCATCATTAGTTAATCTCCTTCCCTTTTGATAAACTGCCTTATTATAATTGATAAGCCACACCTTTAGAACAAAGAACATAAGTTTACGGTCTCAACCTCATGAAGGTCGAGCCCAAGTTGAAACGGACCAAGCAGGTCCTCGTCGGAAAATCAGTGGCCCAGGCCTGGCCAATCCTACATAAGCTGGGTTTGGGCCCATGAGCATTCGATCGCTTGCCCGTAGGCGAGGCCCTGTTTCTGATTTTTGTAAAAGCATTCGGAATCCTGCTATAAATAACCTGTAAACATGTAATTAACTAGGGCTATTTCTGCTTCCAATTAGTAGAGACAAACGCGACAAGAAACGTAGCTACTATAGGGCATCCTTTTAAAATGAAGACGAGATGAGCCTCGACAAATAAAAACGCACAAGCTGCGGGGCCCTCGTTAAATGTATATATCAAAGCACTTAGCTTCCAGGGCGGGCCGTTTAGCAAATCTCACGGTCTTCCCAGAATAATAACGCGATAGTCTTTTTAAGCGCGTATTTAATAATGTTATCTCCTTAAACTCGGGTGCACATTTATGTGACCCAAATCCAAATCTCAACGGAATCGAAAATATGTTTCTAATCACGGGCACATTGATTGTGGCGTGGTCTGAGATGCATTTCCATGACGTTGTAAATTCCTTTTAATAATAAATGGGACGAGCCTCGACAAACAAAAATGCACAAGGTACGGGGCCCTCTAAATGTACATATATATTAAAGTACTTAGAATTCGGGACAGTTCGTTTAGCGAATTTTATGGACTTCCCCAAAATAACAATACGCTAGTTGTTTTAAGCGCGCTTTTAATAATTCACTTTCCTTAACTCGGGTGCAAATTTATGTGACCTAAATCCAAATCTCAACTGAGTCGAGATATGTCAACAACCACGTGTGCATTGATGTAACGTGGTTCAAGATATGTTTTCACGACGTTGAAATTCCTTGTAAAAAATAATAATAATAATAATAATAAAGCGGTTAAAAGATAAAATTTGCACATAAGTTCATATTTGTATAAAATCAGATAATCAAGCCGAATATAACAGTTGAGCGACCGTGCTAGAACCACGGAACTTGGGAATGCCTAACACCTTCTCCCGGGTTAACAGAATTCCTTATCCGGATTTCTGGTACGCAGACTGTAATATGGAGTCATTCTTTTCCTTGATTCGGGATTAAAATTGGTGACTTGGGACACCCTAAATCTCCCAAGTGGCGACTCTGAAATAAATAAATCAATCCCGTTTCGATTGTCCTTTAATTGGAAAAAACTCCCTTGCACCCTAGCGGGTGCGGAAAAAGGAGGTGTGACAGTTGGACCTGAAGATATAATTGTGTTCTAGTGATGACTATCACTTGTCCTTGGTCGTATTATATTCGAATTATGTTCGTTTACATTTAAGCAGTGGTTGTACTTATTTCAGTTCAATCTTGTAAAAATCTAAATCTTAGAGGCTCACGATTTGTACTACCAGTCCTTGGAAAATTCTTTGTATAAAACCAGTTGTATTATCATTTCTTATCTTAATAAATCTTATTAAATTGGATAGTTGATAATTGGCTTACCTAGTAGGTTGGATTAGGTGCCATCACGGCTAGTTAGATTTTGAGTCGTGAAATGCAAGCTCTACAAAAGTATACTGAACATCCCTATACAACAATATCTATAAAAAGGAAAATAAAATAGAACTAGATAGAGGGTGACTTCGAGGCCTAAGGACACCCGCATGTATACCTTGAAGTCTCTGATCCAAGCTCGACTCACCGGTGCCTAGGCTGGTATGAAGTACTCGGATCTGCACAAAAGATATGTAGAAGTGTAGCATGAGTACACCACAACGGTACCTAGTAAGTATCAAGCCTAACCTCGGTAGAGTAGTGATGAGTCCAGGTGAAGACACCTATTGGAATAAATAAGAAAACTGAACAGGTATATGACAATATCATAATGAAAAATAATGAAACTGATACAATAAAGAAATATAACAAGAATAGCTACACCGAACTAAGGCAATTAAGACATCGTGGAAGAATACACTTAATAAGAATGCCAAAGAAGCAATGCAACAAAACACAAGTGATGTAACGAAAGGTATCAACAAGAATCATTACCGAGGTACTGCCTCGTAGTCTCACTCCACAAATCAAATCACAATTTTTCCTTGTATCACTGCAGGATCCTTGCATTGAGTTTTGAAAATCATTTCCCCAAAATAGCTACCCGCTTTTTATCCCATCTTATCACATCATGTGACTTCAAGTATTTCCCCTACTATCAATACGCGTATCAAGCCCACCTTATCTCACTGCATGCGTTTCAACCCCAATCTGTATACCATCGCATGCGTATCAATATCACAACATATCACAAATTGCACCTCAAGTGCCCAATACCTCAACTTACCAAAGAAGTCAACAATAATAGTGTTTCCACAATAAATAGCCCAGGGCTCAACCATATTATATACAAGGATCTCAACAATAGCAACCAAAAGTGAATAGCTCAACAATAATGGTATTTCAACAACTTTATAACTTTGCCCTAATGTGAATCATGGCCTTTATAACTTCAACAGCAAAATTCAATAATAAGATATTCCAAGAAATAATAACTCCAAGTAAAGGAGCTCAACGTTTAAATAATGAATAAGGAATTAAGAGAACAATAACTTCAACTAAACATGTAAAGACAATTACCAAGTAAGAGATAAGACAAGTATTAATGATGTCAAGTAAAGCATGTGAAGATAGACTAATACTAATAAATATAACATGTTATGGAAACTCAACTAAAGGCATGGAAAGAATCTTCATACCCATTCGATAACGAGTTCAACCATACAAAAAGTACTCGAATCCGATTTCAAATCGCCTTTCAAATCCCCACAATTTGGTCAAAGAAGTTTCACAATTTTCCCTCAAATTGACCAACTCAAATTACTAATTAAATGACGAAAATAACAATAGATTCATGTATAATAGCCAAGTCCGAGTTACAATCACTTACCCCGAGGATTTCCTTGAAAATCCGTCGAAACATCGCCACAAACTGAGCTCTCTAGGTCAACTGATGAAGAATAGAATTAAACCCTCGAACAAACCCTTTTCTGCCCAATGATTTTCGCAGCTGTGGGCATACTGTCACACCTGCGGAAATATCCATCGCAGTTGTGGCTCCCACTAAGGTCAGGTAGATTCACTTTTGCAGAGGATAACGCGCACATGTGCTTCCACTCCTGTGGAACATAGGCACACCTGCGCACCCGCATCTGCGTAGGGTCTCCGCTTCTGCAACCCCAGGCCTGGGATAGACCTTTCCTCTTCTGCGATGCTTAAGTCACACCAGCGAATTCGCACTTGTGGACACTTCCACCGCAGGTACGATGACACTAGAACAACTGAAGCTTCAGCAAACAACTAAGTCCAAAATTTGTCCGATTTCAATCCGATTCACACCCGGGGCCCCGGCGACCCCGTCTGAATGTACCAACAAGTTCCAAAACACGTAAAGGATCTACTCAAGGCCAAAAATCACATCAAAAAACATTGATTCTATGAATCGCAAACCAATTCAAGCCTATTGAAACTATGAACATCCAACTTCCAATACTAATGCCGATTCATACCAAAACAACTCCGATTGACCTTAAATTTTGTACACAAGTCATAAATGACATAGCGGACCTATTATAACTTTTGAAATCAGAATCGCACCCTGATATCAATAAAGTTAACTCCCGGTCAAACTTCTCAACCTTCCAAACCTTCAACTTTCTAACTTTCGCCAATTCAAGCCGAAACAACCTACAGACCTCCAAATCAACATCCGGACACGTTTCTAAGTCCAAAATTACCATACGGAGCTATTGGTACAGTCAAAATACCATTCCGGAGTTGTCTACATAAAAGTCAAACTACGGTCAACTCTTTCAACTTAAACTTCTAACTTTGGGACTAAATATCCCATTTCACTCTGAAGCTCACCCGAACCAAAACCAAACACTCTGACAAGTCACATAACTACAATATAACATAGAGGAGGCAATAAATAAGGGAAGGAGGCTAAAATACTCAAAATGACCGGCCGGGTCGTTACATCCTCCTCCTCTTAAAACAAATGTTCGCCCTCAAACGAATATAGATACATAACTGAAGTGGTGAAAAGATGAGGATAACGACAATACATATCGTGCTCGGTCTTTCAAGTTGCCTCCTCAACTAGTTGACCACTCCACTGAACCTTCACTGAAGCAATGCTCTTCGACCTCAACTTTTGAACCTGCCTGTCCAAAATGGCCACCGACTCCTCAACATAAGACAAATCCTTGTCCAATTGGACTGAGCTGAAATCTAACATATGGGATGGATCACCGTGATACTTCCGGAGCATAGAAACATGGAATACGGGATGAACTGTAGCTAGACTAGGTGGCAATGGAAGCTTGTAGGCCACCTCACCAATCCTCTAAAGATTCTCAAAATGTCTGATATACTTAGGCTCAACTTGCCCTTCTTCTCGAACCTCATAACACCATTCATGGGAGAAACTCGGAGCAAAACCCACTCTCCAACCATGAATACAACATCACGAAAACCGACATCGCCTCCAATGCAAGGCCTCATATGGAGCCATATGAACATCGATTGGTAGTTGTTGTTATAGGCAAACTCCGCAAGCGGCAATAATTGATCCCAAGAACCTCCGAGTATCTATAAAAAGTAAAATGAAATAGAACTAGATAGAGGGTGACTCGGAGGCTTGCAGACGCCGGCAGATAAACCTTGAAGTCTCTAATCTAAGCTCGACTCACTAGTGCCTAGGCTGGTATGAAGTACATGGATCTGCACAAAAGATGTGCAGAAGCGTAGCATGAGTAGACCACAACGGTACCCAGTAAGTATCAAGTCTAACCTCGGTAGAGTAGTGACGAGGCCAGGTCAAGACACCTACTAGAATAAATAAGAAAACTGAACAAGTATATGATAGTATCATAATGAAAAATAATGAAAAACATACAATAAATAAATATAACAAGAATAGCTACACCGAACTTAGGCAATTAAAACATCAATACACTTAATAAGAATGCCAAAGAAGCAATGCAACAAAACACAAGTGATGTGACGAAAGGCATCAACAAGAATCACTACCGAGGTACCGCCTCATAGTCTCATTCCACAAATCAAATCACAGTCTTTCATTATATCACCGTAGGAGCCTTGCATTGAGTTTTGAAAATAATTTTCCCAAAATAGCTACCCGCGTTTTATCCCATCTTATTAGATCGCGTGGTTTCAAGTAGTTTCCATACTAGCAATACGCGTATCAAGCCCACCTTATCTTACTGCATGTGTTTCAACCCCAATCCTTATACCACCGCATGCGTATCAACATCACAATATATCACAAATTGCACCTCAAGTGCCCAATACTATAACTTGCCCAAAGAAGTCAATAATAATAGTGTTTCCACATTAAATAGCCCAGGGCTCAACCATATTATATATAAGGATCTCAACAATAGCAACTGAAAGTGAATAACTCAACAAGAATGGTATTTCAAACAACTTTACAACTTTACCTCAATGCAGATCACGGCCTTTATAACTTCAATACCAAATTCACCAATAAGATATTCCAAGAAATAACAACTCCAAGTAAAAGAACTCAACGGTTAAATAATGAATAAGGAATTGAGAGAACAATAACTTCAAATAAACATATAAAAACAATTAGTATAAAACAAGTATTAACGATGTCAAGTAAAGCATACGAAGATAGACTAATAATGATGAATAAAACATGTAATGGCAACTCAACTAAAGGCATGGAAAGAATCTTCATAGCTAAAACCGGTCAATTGCCACATTTAACCCGTGTACACATTTGTCACCTTGCGTACACGGCTTCCACGTATCACAATTAACACAAAACAACACCAATCCTAAGGGGGTAATTTCTCCACACAAAGTTACGCTAGACACCTACTTCAAAATACGCTAACTTAATCCACTAGTAAGCCTTTCTCACGATTATCCAACTCTGAACTACTCGAATCTAGCCAATACAACTTCATACAATAAATACAAACTATAGGAAGCTATTCCGAATAATAAAGTTGAAATCTTTAAAGAGAAACAAAAATTCAACTCAAAACGTTAACCCCGAACCCGCATCTCGGAACCCGACCAAACATGAAATATCCGAATACCCATTCGATAACGAATCCAACCGTTCAAAAATTACTCAAATATGACTTTAAATCGCCTTTCAAATCCCCAAAATTTGGTCTAAGAAGTTTCACAATTTTCCCCAAATTTTCCAACTCAAATCACTAATTAAATGACGAAAATAATAATGAAATCATGTGTAATAGCCAAATCCGAGTTACAATCACTTACCCCGATGATTTTCTTGAAAATTCCTCGAAATATCGTCACAAACCGAGCTCTCTAGGTCAAATGATGAAGAATGGAATTAAACCCTCGAGCACACCCTATTTTGCCCGGCAATTTTCGCTTCTGCGGGCACACTATCGCACCTGCGACCCCGAACCTGCGGAAAAATCCATCGCAGGTAAGGTTCCCACTGAGGCCAGGCTGATCTGCTTCTGTAGAGGATAATGTGCACCTGTGTTTTCGCTCATGCGTAACAAGGGGCAACCCTGCACAGGGTGACATGCGGAGGGTCTTTGCTTCTACAACCCTAGGCCCGAGCTATCCCTTTCCTCTTCTGCATTGCTTCACTAGCACCAGCGAGTCCGCAACTGCGGCCACTCCCACTGCAGGTTTGATGACACCAAAATAGCTGAAGCTTCAACAAAGAACTAAGTCTAAAATTTGTCTGATTTTAATCTGATTCACACTCGGGGCCCCGAGGACCCCGTCCGAATGTACCAACAAGTTTCAAAACACATAACGGATCTACTCAAGGCCAAAAATCACATCAATCAATATCGATTCTACGAATCGTAACCCAACTCAAGTCTATAGAAACTATGAACATCTAACTTTCAAAACTAACGCCTATTCATGCCAAAACAACCCCGATTGACCTCATAAATGATATAACAGACCTATCATATTTCAACTTTCGGAATCGGAATCCGACCCTGATATCAATAAAGTAAACTCCCGGTCAAACTTCTCAACCTTCCAAACCTTCAACTTTCTAACTTTCGCCAATTCAAGCCGAAACGACCTACAGACCTTCAAATCAACATCCGGATACGCTCCTAAGTCCAAAATTGCCACGGAGCTATTAGGACAGTCAAAACTCCATTCCGGACTCGTGTACACAAAAGTCAAGCTACAGTCAACTCTTTTAATTTAAACTTCCAACTTTGGGACTAAGTGTCCCATTTCACTTCGAAACTCACCCGAACCAAAACCAAGCACCCTGCCAAGTCACATAATCACAATATAATATAGATGAGGCACTAAGTAGGAGAACGGAGCTAAAATACTCTAAACGACCGACCGAATCATTACATGGACTGACCATTTTAAGGCACATCGAAATAGTGGGCCGACCCAACCCAATTCGTCAAATGCCAAAGCATGCGTGGGTTGGGCTGGGCCAGCCCTTATTGATAACTCTAGTAAAGGAAATCTAGTTTTTTTATTATCAAAATAATCCCTATTGTTTAATTAAGCATAATTTTAACCACATTATTATATTTTACTTAATAGAACACATCATGCCTATCATCTGTCACCTCCTCTCTTATCTGTCACCTCCTCTCTTTTTTTCTTTCTTTTTCCCTCTTTCCCACAAGCTCTTCCTTTCTTTTTTCTTTTAGGAAAGTGACCTCTTTGCTAGTTGTAGCTTAACAAATTAAGGTTCTCTTTTCTAGAAATATTGCTGAAGTGCACCTCCTTGGCTGACCCTCTCAATGGAGAAGCTAAACACTACTTTGAGTGCTTGTATCAACTTGCCATAAGTTGTATCATCGTCACAACCAATTTGAAGATCAAGTACTCCATTAAATAGATATGTTTACTTCCTCGCCCTATTGTTCATGATTATGTTTGCTGTAACATATTTTTTTAGTTTATATACACTGACTGACAGTATGTAAAAATATTTTACAGTTGTAGCAGTTGGTTTCTTGTCCTTTTTCTTGGTTACTAATCTAACTTTTTATAAAGAGTTATATATAGCTTTCATAATTTGATTATATAATTTTTTTACACTTAAGGAACGTAGAAATTATGCTCTTTAAGTTAGGGTCAAATTTTCAATAATATATAGTCATCTACAATATGACATAGTTTCCAACGAATGCTTGGCGTAGGAAATTAGTACAAGTAGATTTTCAGTTTCTGTCTAAAGCGTAAGGGTGCAAAAAAACGTACTGTAAAAACTTGTCAATCCAGTACTGAGAGGTTTAGAATATCTTGATTGCAATGATGATCTTGAACTGGGCACTGGCCACTGGCCATTTGCTCATAATTTTTCTTTGAACCTGGCGAGCTTGCACCATGAGAAGACTTGTAACGTATTGATGTTTTATATTTTAGTACCAAACAAGAGGGGTGATTTGGGTGGTGTTGAATTTTCGCGTACACTAATTTATAGAAGAATCTGATTCTTCTATGTGTTCTTTAATTTACTTTTACGGAATAAATAATGCGGATAATAAAAACACAAATATTTTTATATGGAAAATACCCGGCTCAAAAGGTGGGAAAAAAAAACTCACAACCTACTTTTCAGTAGCATTTTTCCCAAAACTTCACTACAACTCTGAGTCAAACAACAATGTTTATAAAACACTTGTAAATTTAAGGATTGGCTCTAACCCTTGTAGCAACGAGCCACACTCAAAAGTCCTATTACAATTGAACTAGAATAAAAGACAGGCACATGAAACTGGTTCTTTTATTTGGTTCATGTAGCTTCAAGTTCGCACTTCTTGAAACACACATGAATTGCTTGTAAATTGCCTTGCTATTTTGCTGCCAATTCTTGCTTAACTTCAGCGTATGTGCGTCACCTGTAAAAAAAATACAATTGAAATATATTGAGTTAGTAGGATTAGGATTAACTAGATGTTTTACTTTTCCTTGGTGGTAGAGTTCTCGTTAGCTTCAATCTGTAACTTCTTTCTTATCTATGATAGAGTTCTCTTCAAGTAAGAGGTCTTGCTCCTTATCAATTATGCACCCTTATCGTTCATGGAATATAAGATATAAGCACTTATACTTATATATCCCTTGTACGTGCATGCCTCTTGCTTGAATTTGACCGTGCCTTGTGTACATTGTCCATGGACCTGGTTCATACATGTGTTCCTTTGTCAATCATCAAAACCAAAACAACTCAGGTCAATGCAGATTGTCCGGATCAGGCCGATCATGTACATGGCCTTCTTCCACATCAAATCTGCAACAATATTGATATTACGGCTCAACTACTGTGTAGTGTGAGTGACTGGTTTTAATTATGAGAAAGAGTATGTATGACACAAAAATATTTTTCTGGTTTTATTTATATCCAGTCTATTTCTATTTCTCTCGATCTGTTTTTGTTAATTAAGAAAGGAGCACAGATCTATAGTGACGTATGTGTTCACATGAATCCAGTAATTTTTGTTGAGATTATGTATAATAAAAAATTTACCAAATATTTGTAAATATTTGATTATGATAAGCAAGTACTACTGTACCTCACTAGTGGGTTGTTGTAATTGTTGTACTCAAATACTAGTGCATATTAACTTGAAGTTACTATAGTCCGTACGATGCCATCAAATAGGGAGTCGGAACCAAAATGTGGTTCTTTTTGACTCAAAATACGGAAATAAGTGTTAAAAAAAAAAGTTATCAAACTATATATAACGCCACAAAATGTGGAGCTATATAGTAACGGTAACTACACTGTTACTGTATAGCACCACTTTTTGTGGCGCTATATTAATTAAAGGCTGACATAGCGCCACTATTAATGGCGTTATACGCCTTATTAAAAATTCCTCCGTCTTCTTCTTCTTCGTTTCATCTCCATTATTTAACTCCGGTCCCCCCCGATTCTGCCCCATTTTTATAAATAAAAAAAAAATTTGATCCCCCCGGCTCATAAAAGTTGAAGATTGGTGGTCCCACTTCGTGTTATTGTGGCTTCACTCTTCCAGCGTCAAAATTTCGATCTATTTACATTCCGAAAATTCTAAATCGAGGTATTTCGATTTATTTTAAGTTGAAACTTTTATAACAATGCATATTACTTGATTTGTGTGTTCTATTTCGGTTTGTGTTTATTTTTTTCGAAACTAGCATGTTAAATTTTATCCGAATTTAATTTTAGTATTGTATAAAAATATGTAAATTAGTCTAAAAAATATGTTTGTTAATATCCTCATGTATATTTATGTGTTCTTATGCCGTTTAGTTTAGATTATTTTTTAGCGTAGTAAAATGTAGACCTTTTTAGCGTAGTAAAACGTAGACCCTTTTAGTGTAATAAAACTTAGAGCCTTGTAACGTAGTATTGTGTAGTATTTTAGCTTAGAATTCATTTTGTTTAATTATCTTATATTGTGTCACTGAGCCTCTAAATATCTAGCTCGGAACCAATAGGTATATATATAAAATTATATATATATATATAATTTTTACAATTAATTTATTAAAAAATATGAATATAAATTATAAAAAAAACATAAAATTATTAATGATAGCTTGGTACCACTGGCCTCAGAAAATCTAGCATGAAACCCATAATTTTATATATATAATTTTTACAATTAAGTTATTAAAAAATATGAATAAAAATTATAAAAAAAATATAAAATTATTAATGATAGTTTGGTACCACTGGGCCTCAGAAAATCTAGCACGAAACCCATAATTATAAAAATTATATATATATATATATATATATATATATATATATATATATATATATATATATATATATATATATTACAATTAAGTTATTAAAAAATATGAATAAAAATTATTAAAAAAACAAAAATTATTAATGATAGTTTCGTACCACTGGGCCTCAAAAAATCTAGCACGAAACCCATAAGTATATATATAATTTTTACAATTAAGTTATATATATATATATATATATATATATATAAGTTTTACAATTAAGTTATTAAAAAATATGAATATAAATTATAAAAAAAGATAAAATTATTAATGATAGTTTGGTACCACTGGGCCTCAGAAAATCTAGCCCGGAACCCATAAGTATATATATAATTTTTACAATTAAGTTGTTAAAAAATATGAATTTAAATTATAAAAAAACAAATAATTATTAATGATAGTTATTAAAAATTATGAATTTACAGTTGACGGCATGGATGCACCTATACATCCCGGCCCTCGGACGTCGGAGCTACTATCCCTACAGCCCCAGCATAGATCCGAGCATATATGGACGTCGGAGCTACTCCCCCTACTACCGATAATTATATTAAATTATTATTTAAATAGGTAAAATGGGAAAGTACAAATCATAATTAACAAACAAGAAAATTTTATTTCATAAATACTTAAATCGTATACATAACAACTAATTATTACAACATGAACTCATGGGTAGTTAGGTACAATAGAAGAACACCCGCCCTGAGCTTGATTACTGTTGCCACCCAAAGGACATTTTCTATGGTCGTGTCCTGTTTGCGAGCATATACCACATTTGCGCGCATATGCGGTATCACTAACATCCATTTGGTTCCGTATACGCGTTATCTTCTGCACCTGTCTTTTACGCAAATAGGACTTGTTACACACCATTTTAAATGGTTCTGGGGGCCAGTAATGCTCAGCACCCACTGGCTGCAACTGACCACTATATGTGTTTAGGTATTTGGAAACACTATATTATTGATCAATATAGTTGGTCTCCGCATAACCAACACGTTGAAAACACTTGATGGCATGTGAGCAAGGCATGTGGTAGATTGACCATTTCCCACATGAGCATAACCTTGTAAATTCATTTACAGTATGTACATTATTACCCCGATTATGCAGGATAGCGGTGCGAACTTCAAAAATACCTCATTCATTATCATATTTCAAAAAGGAATGCCAATGTGCTCACCGTCTGTATTTCTCTAATCTCTTCATAGGCACTGGCATAAATTCAACACCCCTTTCCATCAATTCCGTTGCAGCTGCAGACCGTTGCACAAACCTCTCTACCATCTGCTTGAACGACATACGCACCATGGCTGTGACGGGCAATCCTCTTGCCGACTTTAATAACCCGTTGAAGGACTCTGACATGTTTGTAGTAAGAATTGCCCAGCGTCTGCCACCATCTGCATGCAACGTCTACTTTTCAGGGACATGTCGCATTAACCAACGATATGCTGCCTCGTCTTCTTGCCTGATAGAATCCATATGCCTCCGGAATTTATGCTGTTGGTGGTCTGTTGCTGCTATCCACATCAAATCATGTAGATCCTTTTTGGGATGTGCCTTCTGGAAATTGGCCTTCAAGTGCCTCACACAGTAACGATGGTATGCATAAGATTCTTGCCATGCAGGAAGGTTCTCCACAGAACTTAATATACCCCCGTGCCAATCAGATATTAGACAAATACATGAACGTTGTTTGACAACGTGCTCTTTCAGGTGGTTCAAAAACATTGTCCATGTCTCTGTGCTTTCATTGGCACAAATAGCAAAGGCTAGAGGAAATATCTGTCCATTAGCATCCACTGCCACGGCTATCAATAGCTTGATATCGTACTTTCCATAGACATGAGTTCCGTCTATGGATATTACGGGCCGGCAATACGGAAAACCATCAATTGTTGGCTTAAACGCCCAGAATACGTAATTGAATATATATTCTGGTTTACCCGGACTCCGCTCAAGCTTCCATTCAACAATTGTTCCGGGGTTAAAGTGATGCAGTGTAGCCATGTACCTAGGCAGATCCGCAAATGACTTATCCCAGTTACCATAGACTATTTCAAACGCTCTTTTGCGCCCAAGATATGCCTTTCTTTTAGTAATTGTGTGGCCATATTCCTGGTAGACTGCTGTAATGCACTCTTTGATTTTATACCTTATGGACGCTTCGATGTGCGGAATAAGTACAAGAGATATCAAGTCAATATCCAAGTTGAAGTGATTCCCGTTGAAAGTGTCCATTTCGCATGTGTGGGTGGGAATGTATTTACCCACTTTCCACATACCTGTCTTCTTCTTCGACGCACGCAACATCCAATTACATGGCCAAAACCACCTGCGGCAAATGGCCTTGTATACCGTCGGACTTGACTCCGATACCTACATCTCACGACACTCTTTAACATTGTGCATTTTACAAGCCCTGCTTACGCATGCTTTATCAGGAAAAAGCATCCCCTTTGAAAGCACCGTTGGTCTAGACTCGTCCCACATTGCTGTCCGGATTTCATCAAAATCCCTTGTGAGAGCTTCCATATCCGGCACGGTTGGCAAGTTATCAATATAAGGAATCTCCCTTGAATGAAACGGCACTTCAGACTCGTACACTTTTCGTCTATGGGGGGCTCTCTTCAAATCGGGTCCTTCCTCCTCGTCCTCTTCATCACCATCCTCACGAGCAAATGGTGTCTCGTCTCCCGATTCATCGGCATTGTTATCGTAATCGCTGTTCTCTTCCTCACTCTGTGCATCTGCCAGATCTTGATGTAATACGTCGTTTTCGGGCAATTGAGTGAGTACGGGTAGTTCAACTTGCTCGTTTTCACTGCACATTTCAACAAAAATATAAGCTACTAAATTAATAAATGCTTTACATATGGCTATATCATTTCACTTACAAGTCGTAATGTGATGACATTCTATGATGGACGTTTTCAGTTAGGTGATGACTACCGGATGGGCCACTTGTAAAATTCATATCCGGTCGGTACCCCCTATTAAATAAATGAGCGTTAAAATTAATTCAATACGCCAAAAAATACATAATTAACACAAATGAAAATTGAAGTTTACCACTCTTCTTGTGAATTATGGAAAGCATGGTATAAATTATTTTCTCGCTACTCATTCGCCGACGATGATAAATTTAAATCAAGAAAAAATCTTTCCCCCGGAACATGTCCGGCAAAAACTGATCCAGAATAACCACCCGATGACTGGGGGTTATCTCTACTACGCACAACCTCGTTTTTTGGAACGTCTTAGACCTTCACGTACATCTCCAACATTGTGATTACAAGAAATTCCCGGCATTCATCCGGAGTCCTCAGGAAATCACTCAGAGTGTCATCATCGTCGATGTTAAACTCTGAGTAAAAAGCAACCCCTTGCGGCGTAACGGAATACAGATATCTTCCGGTTACTTTGAGTATCACTGAACGTTTTCTCACACTCATTTTTTTGCATAACAACGATATCAATGTTTTTGTACTCCATTGAAAGTGGCAATTTAACATTACACTTAGCAGGTAAACTGTAGCCCACAGAGTTATTCTCCATCACAACCTCACCCTCCCAATATCCCCAATATAATGATACTCTTATTCTACGTTCTTAGACATAATGAAAAAATGCTGGAGAATTTAACAACAATAGAAACCAACAAGAGTTAAAAAAAATTTTTGAATGAAGATATGCGATTCTACGATGTTTATATAGGAAATGGCTAGCCGGAGAGGTTTTTTTTTTTTTGTATATAGCGCCATAAAAAGTGGCTTTATACGTTTTTGAATTATTGAACCCAGAAATTATTGGTGGGGTCAGGTAATAAGGGGTATAGCGCCATTAATAATGGCGCTATGTAAGATGTGTCAGCCTTTAATTAATATAGCGCCACAAAAAGTGGCGCTATACAATAACGGTGCAGTTACCGTTACTGTATAGCGCCACTTTTTGTGGCGTTATATATAGTTTGGTTACTTTTTTTTTTAACACTTATTTTCGTTTTTTGAGTAAAAAAGAACCACATTTTGGTTCCGGCTCCCATCAAATAGAAAGAGCTGTACAAGTGAGACGTAACTTTAATATTATATGTTTCTGATGCTGCCGCGTTAAAATGGATGGAACACAGCTTCAGCAAATTAGGAGAACTCCAGAAATGTTTTTAGCATAGAGAAACCCCCCTTTCCAAGTTTCAGCAAAGAGAGATCGTGTTTTCTCTGAAAAATAGTATATTGTTAATGAATATGAATAAGTAAAAGATGAGAAGATTTTTAGCCAAACAAACCCTTAGCCATAAAGGACAAAGTAATTTAATGACAACTAGTGTACTCCATAATCAAAGTGCGATATGGAATTTGGTAGCTATGCTTGATATTTGAAAAGTGCTACTTACGTCTGTTTTGTTAGGTAAAGTATATGTCACCATTATATTAGGACAAAATGGATCGACCTTTTTTACTTGATTAGATAGATGCATAATATCACTAACTAAGTAACGTCCCACTTAACCGCGAATAATAATCCGTTTGATCAAATTTTTTAAATTTGCTTATCTTGAAAAATACTTTTCTCTAAAGTATTTTTTTAAAAAGTACTTTCAGTGAAAAATAATTTTGTGTTGGACAATTAATTTAAAAAGCACTTTTGAGCATCAATTAGTGTTTGATAAAGTTTTTAAAAAGTGTTTCTAAGTGTTTTTTTTTTCAAAAGTATTTCAAAAAGTACTTTTGGGGAAAAACTACTTTTTTCTGCTTTTCAAAAACTACACTATTGCTCCTACTTAAAAGCACACTTTTTTCATTCTAAAATTTTGGCCAAAAACCTTAATTTTAAAAAGAGAAACACTTTTAACTTAAGAAAAGCTTGGCCAAATGTGAGCAGCTTATTTTTTACCATGTTTGAATTTATTCCTATTTTTCTCTACTCACTATCCACTTTCCCCACTTTCTCCACTCACTATCCACTTTCCCCACTCATGTTCCCCACTCTCCCCACTTTCCCCACTCATGTTCCCCACTCTCCCCAAAATATTTCCTCCACTCACACCATTCACAACCTTAAGACACCCATCTGCTCTCTCTCCTTGAAAAAGAAGCAGAAATACCAGCTCCATTCTCTCCATGAAAAACACAGCTGAAAGCAGACCCAACGGACCCCCACTTTTGCACCAAAAACGAGCTCGAATCCACCCTAGAAATGACCTCAAAACAGCTCCAAAAACGAGTTGAAAAACTGTCCAGAAACCAACATTAAACTACAACCAAATCAGCCCCAGAAACGCCCCAAAATCCAGCTCCAAACTGACCCAAAACAACCACTAAATCTGCTCAAAATAACTTCAAAACGAGCTAAAAATACTCCTCAAAATAGTTTCAAAAACAACCTGAAAAACCGGCCCAAACCCAGCTGAAATTCTGCCACCAAACAACCGTGAAACGAGCTGGAATTCACACCAAAATCCAGCTCCAAAACTTCAGCACAACAGCTTCGAAAACCAGTCCAAAAATCCATAAAAAACCAACAAATCGTCCTCGCAATGTTCATGCTATGGGTCCGTGAAAGGGTCGAGTCCGTCGAGGTCGGCGTGGAAGTTCTCTGGTCGATGGTTCCTGTTGTTTGAGTTCATTTGCTGCTCATTTTTGGTCGTTGTCTCTGTTCTGTCGAGTTGCAAACTCTCAACCTCAAATTCATTAATAAAGGTCCATTTTTATTCTTACCTAGTTTCAAATCCTGCTTTGTTTGTTTTCTAAGATGATTAATTTTGCTTTGGTCTATTTAATTGAGATAAATTCATGTAGTATTTCTTCCACTCTTTAGTATGTTGATTTTTGAGTTTAATTCCCAACATGTGTTTTACTTCGCGTTATTTATTGAATGTTCTTTCCATTGTGATTGATCAAAGAAGATTTTGTTAGTTTTTTTTTTAATTTCTCTGTCATTTCCAAGTTATATGCATTTGAAGGACTATTTTTCAGTTAAATTCTAGCAGAGACATGTGTTCTTTTAGAATGAATGAGCTAACATAATATTCATGTGAATAGGGAATAAGAAGCGTTGTCTTCCGCCACTGAAAGAACCTAGCTTTATTTATTCATTATGCCTTGAATTTGGTAGTAATTCATAAGTTTTATGTTAGAATTGTTTAGCTAAAATATTTCTTGAACTCTACATCAATTCCATTTCCATAATTCTGCTTCACAAATAATCTCAAAGTTAGCCTAGAATATTAATTTATAAATACATCGTAACTTGCTTTAGGCGCGATTAATTAACTATCGTGACTATGGGTACGGTTCCCGTAGCATAGTCATGATACCTAATTCCCAAATTCGGGGGTGCATTTCATGTAACCCGATCATAACAACTTCGAATATTAATAAAATAAAAAATATTGCGAATAACGGGTGCATTTCATTTAGCGTGGTTTTCGATGTGTTCCAAAACGGCAAGTGTACGACAATCGTAACTTGTTCAAGAAATAATTCCATAAAACCTAAAAGGGATTAAAATAATTAAAAGCAGTTATAACGAAAAATGCACAATAGGTTTAACACATGTAATAAATCAGATAATAGGTCAATTATAATATGTTTAAGCGACCGTGCTAGAACCACGGAACCCGGGAATGCCTAACACCTTCTTCCGGGTTAACAGAGTTCCTTATTCAGAATTTCTGGTTCGCATACTTCAAAAAGGAAAGTCGAAATTTTCCTCGATTTGGGATTTAAAATAAATCGGTGACTTGGGACACCAAATAAACTATCCCAAGAGGCGACTCTGAACAAAATTGAATAAATTAATCTCATTTCGAATAATGTCACTTTAATTGAAAAAAACTCCCTTGTACTACCTTCAGGTGTGTAAAAAGGAGGTGTGACACCAAATATGCTATAGTTTTTCCAGATGGGCCGAAATACTGCAAGTAGAGATCGAAATCTGGGAGAAATTCAAAAATAGCCAGTTTTACAAGTGGTCATTCAAAAATAGTCACAGTTTCAAAAGTAATCGAAATTTAGCCACTTTTCATGTAAAGATAAATCTGGACGTAAATACTGTTCAAAATCCGAAAAAACACTCCAGCATAATATACTGGAGTTCCAATATATTATACTGGAACTTCAGTCTAATATACTGGAGTTCCAGTATAATATACCGTTCCAGCATAATATACTGGAGTTTAGAGCACCGGTGCTCCACTCTCCAGTATATTATGCTGGAGCCAACAAAGTATACCAGTCCATCACAATATGCTGGAAGTTCATACACAGGTGCACCGAACTCCAATATATTATACTGGACCGGTCTCTGTTACAGCAAAATAATGGTTATTTTTCATTGATTTGACAAACGCTGGTTATTTTTGAATGACCAGTCCGAAAACTGGCTAGACCGTGCTATTTTAACTCGAAATCTTCCTACCTAATTAAACTTGTACTTTTGGAAGAACCTAAATTTACTTTACATAATATTTTTCAAATGTAGAAAATGAGCCAACTAAGTTTTAAAAGGAACAAAACGTAGTACTTCAGCGCAAATATAGGGATGGTAATAGATGTGGGTGTCACTAATGCATGCACTCACACTGTAATCTTTTTGTTATATTATTAGATCATAAAAAATAGGATTAATAATCTGAAAAATGATGCAACTAACGTGCTACAACACGTTAAAAGTGTATTGATAATGAAAAATATACGTAGATAACTAATAAGTCCCATTCCTCCTCCCAGATGCACATATGATATCTCTGTCGTCCTTTTTCACTGAGGTCCCCTTCTACTTATGAGAGGTTGCTGGATTGATCTTCTTTTATTTTTCTATTTAATTTTTTGTATATGATTTCCTTAAATTGAAATTAGTTGCTATTTGAAACTAGAAACGTATAAAAGTTATGCGGTCCAACGTTTGAAATGGTGCAATAATATCAGAAAATACGGATATGTTGACAGCACTACCTATTAATTAAAATTAGTTGCGGTAGACCATGACATATATTTATTAAAATATACTATCAAAAAAAAATAATTAGAAAATTATAAGAGATAAGCAAGAAAAAATAAAAAGAAAAAAGTTAATAAATTATGATGTTAGTTACTCCCTCCGTTCCAATTTATGTGAATATGTTTGACTGGGCACGGAGTTTAAAAAAATGAAGACTTTTTGAATTTGTGGTCCTAAACAAGTAAAAAATGTGTCTAGGGTATTTGTGTGGTTATAAAAGCTTCTCATTAAAGGTAGAATTGGAAGTTTAAGTTAAATTATTTTTAAATTTAAAAATGGATTATTTTTTTAGAACGGATCAAAAAGGAAATAAGTTCAAATAAACTGAAACGGAGAGAGTACATAAACTGAAACGGAGAGAGTATTTGATTTGATCAGTGTGAATTAACTAAGAGCATTATGACACGACTCTAATAAATTCAATGTTATCAACAAGAGACTATATGAATGATTAGCGTGCCTCTTGCTAGCTAAGAGTTAAAATAGGTGAAGCACATAGATATATAGATACTTAAATTTGTCATGAGCGGTCAAGTAGACACTTTAATCATGTTAATGATCATATATACATATTTTGTTGGTAGAAGTGTATTTCGGGAACCCTTTAGACATGACCAAATACAGTCAAACCTCTATATAACAATATCTCTATATAACAATACTTCATTATAAAAGTCAAATTTTTTCCGGAACCAATTTTCATGTTATGTTATAATATATGTGCTCTATAACAGCACTTCGCTATAACATCCAAAAATATTCGGAATAAACGAGGCTGTTATAGAGAAGTTTGACTGTATATGTCTTTTACTCAAATTTAAAAACCTCTTACTAATTATATTTTTTTCACATCATCTAGATCCCACTTTTTCTTCCCCACCTAAATGTTGGATTTTTGAATTCAAAATGCGTTTTTACTACTAAAAAAAAGTTACTTTCTCTATATATAACGCGATATTACACCGCGTTATACTTTAACGGTGTTTCTGCCATTAAAGTATAGCGCAGTGTAATACCGTGTTATATATAGTGCGGAGTAATACCGCTCTATACGCATTTGAATTATATCTATTGTAAGTGGCAATTTAACATGATACTGTGGAGATAAACTATACCTCACAGAGTTATTCTCCACTACAACCTCACCCCCTCCCCCTTCCCCAAATATAATGAAACCCTTATTTTTGACTCTTCAGACATTATAAAAAATGATTGATAACAAGAAGAAAAGTTTGAACGGAAGTTAGAATATTTTTTGAATGTATTTTCATAAAATCCTAACGCCTTTACTTGAGAAAGAGGGACCTAGTCTAGGATAACTTGGCTAACAAGAATTAATGGTTGTAAATTTTCGTGTCCCTCGACTTTATGCATGATGTTGACATCATTAGTTGCCATTTTTGATTTCTTGGTAAGGATAAAATCAAACAAGTTAGTAACAAATGTAAGGATCAAAGCAATTACGCAATTGTCGAAGCCCCACAGTGGGTGCCAAACTGTTTACCCATAAAGCGATACAGTTAAATTTGTTATGTGGTTTATAGATAAACGAACTGATTTGGTCCAAAAAATGGTAAATAAATAAGATTAAAAGTAAGACTTAGCGATTAAAATTGAAGAAGATGACAAGCTTGGCTCCGAAAGCAGCGTCTCAGAGGATAGAAATTAGAACAATGTAAAAGACCAGATAAAGTTATTTTACTGAGAGCGAAAATGGAATACAACATATGTTTTTCCAAGAATTTCGTGTGTTACAATGGTTGTTGAGCATGCTATTTATAGCTATACCTAGGGAAACAAGATCCTAGGGTCAAGCCCCACTTAAATGATAATAAGGGAATCATTGATGAATATGTAACGGCAAGTTATGAATGCAAATATTCTCTGCAAGGATTACCCACTTAATGTTAGAGGATACTCTTCATTGAATACTATCCGATGGCAAATATGCAGTTATTGTTCTCGGTACTGGTTGTTGCTTGATCCGCCTTTTACCTGTCTTTAGTTCCACGTGTCATGCTATCATTTGAACATTTATTATAAACCAATTTACCCTATATAGATAGTTTCCCATGTTTCTGGTGACATATCTTAGTGTCACCGGAAAGTTGGTGAAGATCCCTTTCTCGACGGGAAATATCATGAACAGTCTCTGACGCTTGAAAGAAAGCACATCTTCTCGCATTTAATACTCCGAACATGTATTTCCCTACGATCCATCAATATTCTCGCTGGTTCTCGAGGTAATCATGACCATGATTTTTGTCGTCTATATCTTTACTTATACTCATCATTTTACCTCTTTCATGACTTCCAAAATTTTCATAAGTTTATCATCTTCTCTTCACTCAATCTCCTCTTGCTTAGAAAACATTCATCTTCTGTAACATTTTCTAAAAGTTTTACTACCTTTTTACTACCAAAGCTTCTTCTACTGAATCTTTTAGAGATTTTGGTCTTCTCTTCGGTGGAGGCCCGATGAAAAACAAAGACAAAAAAATTGAGGTTGATTCCGAGCCTCCCACTATAAATACCATCATACCCAAACACGTGAGTACCGTTAATGACTTATAAGAGAAGGTTCCATCTGCGTCTCCACGGACTTAGGCCATTAGTAGGTACCCCTCCTCTAATCGCCCTTTCAGTATTCCTACTGTGAAACAGGACTGCAACTTCCCAAACTTTAACATCCTCACTTCAGATATGATAGAGCGGGTTACCTTCACCAAGGAAGGTTTTACGTATGTCTATATGTACCCCTTTACTTTGGGTCCGTTTTTCTTGGGGACAAGTGAAGGGCTCGATCCCATAATCTTAGAATTCTTCCACCCGTATCGGGTCTACTTAGCACAAGTAGGACCGTCTATATGGTGAACAATGGCTTTCCTATGCCAGTTGTGAAACTGGGAAAATCTTAACCCTGGCACACATAATGAATCTCTACTCCCCCAAAGGTTTCCGTGGGAGGGTAATAAACTTCAGCAAACGTGGCCATCACGCTCTTCTCACCAGCGTGAACGATGATAATGATCGCGTGTGGATGGAGCAATTTGTCATCATCACCATCATGGACATCATCCCGACCACAACCCTGTCTTTTCCTGAGTCGTGGAACAGTTTTCGTAAGTTTTTGGCTCATTTCCTTTCGTGAAAAGTTTGTTTTGCGTTATTGTTGACCTCTTCGTTTCTTTTGTTTTAGCTACCCAATGGGAACCACCACGGGTTAAAGTCCTGGACTAGTAGGTTCAGAGGATTCTGGATATTACAACACCAGAATCCCGCCGGTGGAAGAAAATGGCTCCCAAATATGGGTGGAAGGCCAAGAACCCCGGTAACCCGAGTCCTTCTTCCTTTTGTCTTAGTACGAACATAGATAACTTTTCTAACCCCATTTTTCTTGACTCGAGGCTGCCATAGGGCTCTATCACCTACCTTGAGGTTGATAGTTTAGCTGACCCCGAGGAGGCTGCGGTGGTGCTACAAAGTGCCCTTGCCCGAAGCAATGCCCGAGGACTTGCTTCCGGTAAGTGTGCTTCCTCTTGGAGTCCCCAGCCAGATAACAAGCAACTAATAAGGTGATATTCTTCCTCGGCTAGGGCTCAAAATAAGAAAATAAAGACAACAACGACCGAGCCGGCCATAGTAGTTGTTGTGGAAGATGGAGAAGCTAGTGATGAAGTGGCTCCCCTCTAAAGGAGAAAAATAACTTCATCAGCTCAATCGGAAGCTCAGCCGGTAGAGCTTCAAAACCCAACTGTAGATAAGGTCCAAGCACTTTGGTGCGAGATGGACATAGTAGAGGATGCTGATTCTCGCATTCTAAGCCTTGTTGTTGTTTCTGGTCCAAGGAACTTGCCCTGGGCCTCTTCTGGCTTCGAACAATAACCAAACAATAATCAACGCTGCTTCTGCCGTAGGTGTTTCTCAACCTTCAACGACAACAACTTCACGCCCCTCAACACCAGTTGTACCTTTGCCACCAGCACCTACTGTATATCCTCCACCGGCAATAGACACTTGAAAGAAAGGTGTTTCTCCTCCCCGGTCTACCCACCATGGGAATTTGGGGCACAATTACTCGCCAGCTTCCCCAGATCCCCGGGGAGGGAGGGTGTCACTCTTTTGGTTTCGAAGGAGTGCCATCTGCTATCCAAGCCGGTGGAGCTTACGAACTACCTGAAGCCGCTGGCTTAAAGAAATATAGGAAGAAAATACACTCCCTTTCGGGAGAGTACTTGTTGAATAATGCTATGCATAATGCGGCAGCGGTACTGTACTTGCTCTCTTATTACTTGGTTTCTATTTATCTGCTATAACGGGATTTCTAAACTTGATAATCTTTTTTACAGGCAAACTTTCTTGCTTATGAGGGCCTGTAGAAATTGATCCTTGATAACTAAGGACTCGCCTCCGAATGGGATTGATAAGTGCAGATTTTAACCACTTATTAGCACCTTTCTACTTTCATTTTAGTATGAAAGTATTGGTTTATGTTCCCAACACCAACGAAAGTGTGCAAATTGTAGGAATATTGGAAATTTGGACTTTCATGAAGAAATCCGACTCAAAAAGGAGTGTCCTGACTCACAAGGCAAGAAGGGGCACAAAACACAAGAAGTGCGGTCCGCAAAGGTATTTCTGAGTCCGCAAAAGAAAGTGCAGACCGTAGACTTCCTCTGCAGCCGTAGAACTAGTTAAGAAGCCCATCAGACTTTAAGCAGATGTGTGGATCGCACATAAATTGTGTGGCCGCAGAACATGGTCTGCACTAACAAAAATTCAAATGTTCAGAGAGTGTGAGAATGTCCAAGACTTGAAGGCTTGCCTGAAGTGCGGACCACACAAGAATTGTGCGGCCGCGTGTGATGACCCAAAAGATCATCACTTGTTTTAAAAAGTAAATTCTGCATCCGAGGCCTTGAAAACCTCATTTTGTCACACCTCGTATTACATGCGCAGTCCGGGCGCGTTTTTAAAAAACTTTTATGTGAAATATAAGAAAATTTATGAAATTGGCCTTTAAAATTGGTTAAAGTTGACTTTGGTCAATATTCTTGGTAAACGGACCCGGACCCGTGATTCGATGGTCCCGTATGGTCCGTAGTAAAATATGGAACTTTGGCGTATGCCCGAAATCGAATTCTGAGGCCCTAAGTTGGAGAAAAGAATTGTTAAAGAAATATTGTTGCTGTAAAATATAAAAGCTTTTAGAAGTGAATTAATGTAATTTCTTGATGGTATCGGGCCCGTATCTTGGTTCTAGAGCCCGGTACAAGTTTAAAATAATAATTTGGTTGGATTTGAGGAATTTGTTAAGAATTGAAAGTGGTTTGGTATAAACAGACCTATAGTTGAGAGAAAATGAAAATTTCAATATTCATGAGTAATTGTATGAGTTTGAGGTTGAATTCGTAATTATTGATGTTATTTTGATTATTTGATAGCACGAGCAAGTCCGTATGATATTTTTAGAGTTGCTTGCATGATTAGTTTGGAGCCCCGAGGGCTCAGGTGAGTTTTGGATAAGTCACTGAGTGAATTTTGACTTAGAACATAACTGTGCAAGTTCAGAGAAGTTGCAGGTCTCTAAAGTGAGCTTCACGGTCCGCGGTGAATCTTCGCAAGCGCGGTGGGGTTTTCACGGTTAGTAGTGGGTAAGGCCATGTCTTCGCGTCCGCGCTCAATATTTCGCGATCCGCGGTGGAGCTCCGCGGCCGCGATCCTTTTTATTCGGTCAGCGGTGAGGGTCTGAGAGGGGTATATATAAACGGGACTTTTCAGCCATTCTTTTTCATTTTTCAAAACCCTAAAACATAAGAGGCGATTTTTCAAACACTCTTTCTTCCCAAAACACAAGTAAGTGATTTTTAACTCATTTCTTTCACTCTTTCACTTCTTTTTACAAGATTTAATCCTAGAATCTAGGGTTTTCATGGTGGAATTGAAAATTTTGGGTAGAACTTAGGAATATTGAAATTTGGGGATTTAGACCTCAAATTGAGGTCGGATTCCAAAATCAATTGTATATCCGGGCTTGGGGTGAATGGGTAATCGAGTTTTGGTCCAAATTTCGGGTTTGGACCAAGGGAGCCCGGGCTCGATTTTTGACTTTTTGGAAAAATCACTAGAAAACCTATTTTCATGCATTAGAATTGGTTTATTTAGCATTTATTAATGTTATTAAGTAAATTGTGACTAGATACAAGCGAATTGGAAGTGGAATCGAGAGGTAAAACGGTAGTTAAGGCTTAATTGTGTTCGTGGCTTTGAGGTAAGTGTTCGGTCTAACCTTAGCTTGAGGGAATATGAGTCTTGGTCTTATTTGTTATGTGTTAATTGTTGAGTACGACGTATAGGTGTGGTGACGAGTATCTATACGTTGGTGTCAAGCATGCTCGTGAGTCTTATACTATAATTGTTGTGACTCCATTATGTATTGTCCATGCTTAATATGATACTTTCTAATGTGAACAAGGCTTATGGAAGTATTCTAAGTGAACATTATAGAACATTGGCTCAAGTTGAGAATTGAGTTGTGAAGTAATTGTGGAAAAGAGAAGAGGCTTATGATATTGTTTCCCTTGCCAGGACGCTATTGCTATGATATTGTTTCCCTTGCCTAGATATTATTGTTTTACTATTGTTCCCTTGCCGGGATTCTATGGTGATTTCATTATTTCCATTGCCCGAATTGCTTTGTGCTTGTTACTTGGGTAAGGAAGAGTGTAAAAGCACGAAGGGTGATGCCGTGTGTGATATTTGTGAGTGAGTGTTAATGCATGAAGGGTGATGCTGACAGATATTGTAAATGTAAAAGCACGAAGGGTCATGACGCACCATGATATGAGTGATAATATACGAAGGATAATATTGTACCATGATTATGTGAGGTAAAAGAATGAAGAGTGATGTCGTGCCGAATATATTGATTCTTATGGTGAGAATGAGAGTAAAAGCACGGAGGGTGATGTCGTGCACTTGTTACTGTTTTTCCTTATTCTTTCTCATAATTGATTTATGGTGTTCCTTATGCTTCTTTACTGAAATTCTGTTTGTACATGATATTTCCCCACAGCATGTTTACCCTTCCCATCTTTAATTGCTAGTTTATGTTATTATTATTTGTCGTATATGATATAACTGCACAGGTTTATTTGGTAGTCTTGTCCTAGTCTCGTCACTACTTCGCCGAGGTTAGGCTCGACACTTGCCAGCACATAGGGTCGGTCGTGCTGATACTACACTCTACACTGTATGCAGATCCCGGTGCTAGAACATTTGGACCGTAGAGAGGTTGATGCCTTCAGTCCAGCAGGAGACTCGAGGTAGTCCTACAGACATCCGCAGGCCTTGGCATCCCCTTCTATCTTTCCATTGTGTTTTTATGTATTTCAGAGACAGGTTGTATTTTTCTTTCAAACCATTGTTTGTAGTACTCGTAGATAGTCCGTGAAATTGTGACACCAATTCTTGGTAGAGTTTTACCTTGTATTTTTGTATTAGTATTTGGTTAAACTATTAGATTTCATCTTCCGCATTTCTGTTATTATGATTATTCCACCGTTGATCACATTAAATTCGTAAATGTTAAAAGGTTAAGGAAAAAGGGTAATGAATCGATAATACTCGGCTTGCCTAGCTTTCATGAGTAGGCGCCATCACGACTTCCGAGGGTGGAAAATTCGGGTCGTGACAAGTTGGTGTCAGAGCTCTCGGTTGCTTAGGTCTCACAATTCACAGACAAGCTTAGTAGAGTTTGGGGGATCAGTACGGAGACGTCAGTATTTATCCCCACAGGCTACAAAGTTAGGAAAAATGTCATATCTATTCTTTCCTGTTGTGCGACTTGATTTCTCCATACTAATTGAACTTCTAGTCTGTTCTTTCACATATGGTGAGAACATGTACCTCTTCCTCAGCTGACCACCAGCCCAAGCCCCTAGTAGCAGCTCCTGCAAGGGGTAGAGGCCGAGGTCATGCTAGGGACCGAGGCACAGGCAGAGCTCAGCCCAGAGCTCGAGCAGCAACACCAGCAGCGGAGCCTAAGGTTGAGTTTGACGATGAGGTTCTAGCCCAGACTGTTCCATCAGGACCAGCCCAGGTCCCAGAGGGGTTCATCACCACCCCGGTACTTCAGGATGCTCTGGTCCATCTAGTGGGCCTTATGGAGAGTATCGCCCAGGCAGGCTTGCTTCTTGTAGCGCCAACCGTCTCTCAGGCTAGATGAGGAGCCCAGACTCCTGCTACTCGCACTCCAGAGCAGATGGCTCCCCAATTTCAGACTCCAGCAGCTCAGCTAGTTGGAGTAGTTCAGCCTGGTGTTGTGGCACAGACCGGAGAGGGGCCAGCTATGTCTGCTGATGCCTTGTGGAGGTTGGATAGGTTCACCAAGCTTTTCACTACTACTTTTGGTGGTACATCTTCTGAGGATCCCCAGGATCATTTGGACAGCTATCATGAGGTTCTACAAAACATGGGAATAATTGAGACCTAATGGGTCGAATTTGTTTCTTTTCGTCTGTCTGGCTCCGCCAAGACTTGGTGGAGAGATTATTGTTTGGCTAGACAAGCTAGGTCACCAGCTTTGACTTGGGATCAGTTCTCTCAGCTATTTCTGGAGAAGTTTCTTCCTATCACTCAGGGGGAGAACTATAGGATGTAGTTTGAGCGCCTCCAGCAGGGTTCTATGACTGTTACTCAGTACGAGACCAGATTTATTGACTTGGAATGTCATGTTCTTCTTATACTACCCACTGAGAGAGAGAGTGTATGAGGAGGTTCATTGAGGGACTCATTCAGCCTATTCGATTGCAGATGACTAAGGAGACGGGGAACGAGATTTCTTTTCAGGATGCTGCCAATATGGCCAAGAGAGTTGAGATGGTTCTATCACAGGGGAGTGGTCAGGGGTCTGACAAGAGGCCTCGCTATTCGGGCAGGTTCAGTGGTGCCTCGTCTGGAGGCAGGGATTCTTTTTGTAGGGGCACTCCTTCCATGCCGTTTCATTCAGCACTTTAAGCTACTTACGTTGCGTCAGGTGGTCGTGGTTCTCATATGCAGTATTCTGATCAGTTTTCCTACAGTACACCACCAACTCCTATCAATGCACCGCCGCTTCAGAGTTTTTAGAGTGGTTATTCAGGTCGTCAGGGCCAGTAGTCTCAACAGCCGAGGGCTTGTTATACTTGTGGCGATACGAGGCATATTGCTAGATTTAGCCCTCGAGCGCCGAGCAGCTCTCAGCATCAGGGTTTCCATGCCATGGTTTAGGCACCAAGTGTTCCACCGCCCCCTCAGCTAGCTAGGGGTGGAGGTAGAGGTACTAGAGGTGGAGGTCAGGCCGCTAGGGGTGGAGGCCAGCCAGCAGGAGGCCGTCCCAGAGATCTAGTTCAGAATGGTGGGGCCTAGCTTCGATGTTATGCTCTTCCAGCCAAGCCTAAGGCTGAGGCCTCCGATGTAGTTATCACAGGTACTGTTCTAGTTTGTAGTAGAGATGCTTAGTTCTATTTGATCCAGGATCTACATACTTCTATGTGTCATCTTATTTTGCACCGTATTTAGTCATTCCTAGTTATTCCTTGAGTGCTTTTGTATATGTGTCTATACCGGTGGGTGATTCTATTATGGTAGATCGTGTCCATCGTTCATGTATAGTTTCGATTGGGGGTCTTGAGACTCGAGTAGATTTGTTACTTTTGGATATGGTTGATTTTGATGTCATATTGGGGATGGACCGGTTATCACCTTACCACGCTATTTTGGATTGTCATACCAAGACTATGAACTTAGCCTTGCTGGGTTTATCTTGTTTAGAGTGGAGAGGGACTCCTGGTCATTCCACCCATAAGGTTATCTCATATATGAAGGCTCGGCATATGGTTGAGAAGGGATGTCTATCCTATTTGGCGCATGTTCGTAATTCTTGTGCCGAGGTTCCCACTATGGATTCTTTGCCTGTTATTCGTGAGTTTCCTGAGGTATTTCCTTCAAACCTGCCGGGTATGCCACCCGATAAGGATATCGACTTTTGCATTGATTTGGCTCTAGGCACCCAGCCCATTTCTATCCTGCCATATCGTATGGCCCCGCTAGAGTTGAAAGAATTGAAAGAACAATTGCAAGACCTACTTGATAAAGGTTTTATTAGACCTAGTGTCTCACCTTGGGTGCACCGGTGTTGTTTGTCAAGCAGAAGGACAGATCGATGAGGATGTGTATAGATTATCGGCAGTTGAACAAGGTCACAATCAAGAACAAGTATCCATTACCAAGGTTTGATGATTTATTTGATCAGCTTCAGGGTGCCAAGGTATTCTCAAAGATTGATTTGAGGTAGGGTTACTATCAATTGAGGATTAGGGCATCCTATGTCCCTAAGACAGCTTTCCGCACTCGGTACGGGCATTATGAATTCTTGGTGATGTCATTTGGGTTGACAAATGCCCCAGCAGCTTTCATAGACTTAATGAACTGGGTGTTCAAGCCTTACTTGGATTCATACGTGATAGTCTTCATTGATGATATTTTGATCTACTCCCGCAGCGGGGAGGAGCATGAACAACATCTGAGAGTAGTTTTTTAGACTTTAAGAGGTAGCCAGTTGTATGCTAAGTTTTTGAAATGTGAGTTTTGGTTGAGTTCAGTTGTATTCTTGGGTCACGTTGTATCGACAGAGGGTATTCAGGTGGATCCGAAGAAGATAGAGGCAGTCAAGGACTGGCCTAGACCTGCATCAGCTACAGAGATCTAGAGTTTCTTGGGTTTGGCAGGCTATTCCCGCCGGTTTGTGGATGGGTTTTTATATATTACAACCCTGATGACCAGGTTGACCCAGAAGGGTACCTAGTTTAGGTGGTCGGACGAGTATGAGGTGAGATTTCAGAAGCTTAAGACAGCTTTGACTACGGCGTCGGTGTTGGTCTTGCCCACAGGTTCAGGGCCATATACAGTGTATTGTGACGTATCTCGTATTGGACTTGATGCGGTGTTGATGCGGAATGGTAAGGTCATTGCTTATGCTTTGCGACAGTTGAAGATTTATGAGAAGAATTATCTAGTTCATGATTTGGAGTTGGCAGCCATTGTTCACGCGCTAAAGATTTGGAGGCACTATTTATATGGCGTGTCATGTGAGGTGTTCACGGATCACAAGAGTCTGCAGTACTTGATCAAACAGAAGGAGCTAAATTTGAGGCAGAGAAGGTGGTTGGAGCTATTGAAGGACTATGATATTGCCATCTTATACCATCCAGGGAAGGCCAATGTAGTGGCTGATGCTTTGAGTAGGAAGTCAGTTAGCATGGGTAGTCTTGCGTATATTCCGGTCGGTAAGAGACCGCTTGCTTTGGATGTTTAGGCTTTAGCCAATCAGTTCGTGAGGTTGGATATTTCTGAGCCTAGCCGTGTGTTAGCTTGTACAGTCACTTGTTCTTCATTATTTGTGCGTATCCGAGATCGGCAGTATGATGATCCTCATTTGCTTGTCCTTAGGTACATGGTGCGGCATGATGATGCCAAGCAGGTTACATTAGGAGATGATGGAGTTTTGAGGATGCAGGGTCATATTTGTGTGCCTAATGTGGACGAACTTCGCGAGTTGATTCTAGAGAAGGCACATAGTTATCGGTACTCTATTCATCCGGGTGCCGCTGAGATGTATCAGGATTTGCAGCAGCATTACTGGTGGAGGAGGATATTGTCGCATATCTAGCTCGGTGTTTGAATTGTTAGCAGGTAAAGTACGAGCATCAGAAACCTCGTGGTTTATTTCAGCGGATTGAGATTCCTGAGTGGAAGTGGGAGCGTATCACTATGAACTTTGTTTTTGGACTCCCACTGACTCAGAGGAAGTTCGGCACAGTGTGGGTTATTGTTGATAGGCTGACCAAGTCAGTACATTTCATTCCTATGGCAGCCTCCTACTCTTCTAAGCGGTTGGCAGAGATCTATATCCGGGAGATTGTTCATCTTCATGGTGTGCCAGTGTCTATCATTTCTGACCGAGCTACGCAGTTTACCTCACATTTCTGGAGGGTTGTTCAGCGTGAGTTGGGCACACTGGTCGAGTTGAGCACAGCATTTCATCCTCAGACGGATGGGTAGTCCGAGCGTACTATTCAGATTTTGGAGGATATGCTCCGAGCGTGTGTTGTTGACTTTGGAGGCTCGTGGGATCAGTTCTTGCCATTAGCGGAGTTTGCCTACAACAATAGTTACCAGTCGAGCATCTAGATGGCTTTTTATGATGCTTTATATGGTAGGCGGTATCGGTCACTGGTTGGGTGGTTTGAGCCGGGAGAGGCCCGGTTGTTGGGTACAGATCTAGTACAGGATACCTTGGATAAGGTTAAGATCATTCAAGATAGGCTTTGTACAGCTCAGTCCAGGCAAAAGATTTATGCCGACCGTAAGGTTCGTGACATAGCATTCATTATCGGCGAGCGGGTGTTGCTTCGAGTGTCGCCTATGAAGGGCATGATGAGATTTGGGAAGAAGGGCAAGCTAAGCTCTAGATCCATTAGTCCTTTCGAGATTCTTGATTGAGTGGAAGAGGTGGCCTACAGACTTGCGTTGCCACCGAGTTTATCATCCATGCATCCAGTATTTCATGTTTCCATACTTTGGAAGTATCACGGCGATCCATCCTACGTGTTAGACTTCAGCACTGTCCAGTTGGACAAAGACTTGTCATATGAGGAGGAGCCGGTAGCTATTCTGGACCGGCACGTTCATAAGTTGAGATCGAAGAGTTACCCTTCTGTTCGTGTTCAGTGGAGAGGTCAGCCTGCCAAGGCAGCTACCTAGGAGTCCGAGTCCGATATGCGGAGCCGATATCCCCATCTTTTCCCAGACTCAGGT
The DNA here is from genome assembly GCF_000393655.2 of Nicotiana sylvestris. Classification (NCBI taxonomy): domain Eukaryota; kingdom Viridiplantae; phylum Streptophyta; class Magnoliopsida; order Solanales; family Solanaceae; genus Nicotiana; species Nicotiana sylvestris. The sequence continues at coordinate 139,965,234 of NC_091059.1, read as the reverse complement.
ACTTCTTTTCTATGTTCGTTCGAGGATGAACGGTTGTTTTAGAGGTGGAAGATGTGATGACCCAAAAGCTTATCACTTATTTTAAAAAGTAAATTCTGCGTTCCGAGGCCTTGAAAACCTCTTTTTGTCTCACCTTGTATTGCGTGCGCAGTCCGGGCGCATTTCTAGAAAACTTTTATGTGAAATATAAGAGAATTTATGAAATTGACCTTTAAAATTGGTTAAAATTGACTTTGGTCAACATTCTTGGTAAACGCACCTGGACCCGTGATTCGACGGTCCCGTAGGGTCCATAGTAAAATATGGGACTAGGGCGTATGCCTGGAATCGAATTTCGAGGCCCCAAGTCCGAGAAAAGAATTGTTAAAGAAAATTATTGCTGGAAAATATAAAAGCTTTTAGAAGTGAATTAATGCAATTTCTTGATGGGATTGAGCCCGTATCTTAGTTCTGGAGCCCGGTACAAGTTTAAAATAATAATTTGGTTGAATTTGTGGAATTGGTAAGAATCGGAAGAGGTTTGGTATAAAACGGACCTATAGTTGAAAGAAAATGGAAATTTCAATATTCTTGAGTAATTGTATGAGTTTGAGGTTAAATTCATAGTTGTTGATGTTATTTTCCTTATGATGTTTCTAGACTTGCGTTCATGATTAGTTTGGAGCCCCGAGGGCTCGAGTGAGTTTTGGATAGGCCACAGAGTGATTTTAGACTTAGAACATAACTGTTGCAGGTTCAGAGAAGTTACACGTCTCTGAAGTGAGCTCCGTGGTCCGCGGTGAATCTTCGCGACCGCGGTGGGGTTTTCGCCGTCAGCGGTGGGTAAGGCCATGTCTTCGTGGCCCCCTCAATATTTCATGGTCCACAGTGGAGCTCCGCTACCGCGGTCCTTTTCATGCGGTCAGCGGTGAGGGTCTGAGAGGGGTATATATAAACGAGACTTTTTAGCCATTTTTTTCATTTTTCAAAAACCCTACAACATAAGAGGCTATTTTTCAAACAGTCTTTCTTCCCTAAAACACAAGTAAGTAATTTTTAACTCATTTTTTCACTCATTAACTTCTTTTTATAAGATTTCATCCGAGAATCTAGGATTTTCATGGTGGAATTGGAATTTTGGGTAGAACTTAGGAATATTGAAATTTGGGGATTTAAACCTCAAATTGAGGTCAGATTCCAAAACCAATTGTATATCTAGGCTTGGGGGTGAATGAGTAATCAGATTTTGGTCTGAATTTCGATTTTAGACCAAGCGGGCCTGGGTCAATTTTTGACTTTTTGGGGAAATCACTAGAAAACCTATTTTCATGCATTATAATTGGTTTATATATAATTTATTAATGTTCTTAAGTAAATTGTGACTAGATACAAGTGAATTAGAAGTGGAATCAGACAAAGAACAAGAGATATAGCTATACAGTTACATATTAAAGGTCAAAATAATTGTAAATGGAAAAGTGTATTAGATAGGTTGAATTGGTACCCAGTCTAGGCAAGTATAGAAATGGTTGTAAATATCTGAGAAACTAACTCAATAGTCCAAATTAGTTAAATGTATGTAAAGTCATTACTTGATGAAATAAAATTTTATTTTAACCAAAAAAAAAAATTGGAAGTGGAATCGAGAGGTAAAGTGGTAGTTGAAGCTTGATTGTGTTCGTGGCTTTGAGCTAAGTGTTTGGTCTAACCTTAGCTTGAGGGAATATCAGTCTTGGTCTTATTTGCTATGTGTTAATTGTTGAGTACAACGTATAGGTGTGGTGACGGGTATCTATACGTTGGTGTCAAGCATGCCCATGAGTCTTATACTATGATTGTTCTGACTCCGTTATGTATTGTCCATGCTTAGTATGATAATTTCTAATGTGAACAAGGCTTATGGAAGTATTCTTGGTAATTGAACATTGTAGAGCATTGACTCAAGTTTAGAATTGAGTTGTGAAGTAATTGTGGAAAAGAGAAGAGGCTTATGATATTGTTTCCCTTGTCGGGACGTTATTGCTATGATATTGTTTCCCCTGCCGGGATATTATTGTTATACTATTGTTCCCTTGCTGGGGTTCTATTGTGATTTTATTGGTTCCCTTGCCCGAATTGCTTTGTGCTTGTTACTTGGGTAAGAAAGAGTGTAAAAGCACGAAGGATGATGTCGTGCATGATATTTGTGAGTGAGTGTTAATGCACGTAGGGTGATGTCGTGCCGATATTGTAAATGTAAAAGTACGAAGGGTGATGTCGTACCATAATATGAGTGATAATGCAATAAGAATAATGTCGTGCCATGGTTATGTGAGGTAAAAGCATGAAGGGTGATGTCGTACCGAATATATTGATTCTTATGGTGAGAACGAGAGTAAAAGCACGAAGGGTGATGTCGTGCACTTGTTATTGTTTTTTTTATTCTTGCTTATAATTGATTTATGGTGTTCCTTATGCTTCTTCACTGAAATTTTGTTTGTACATGATATTTACCCGCAGAATGTTTCCCCTTCCCATCTTTAATTTCTAGTTTCTATTATTATTATTTGTCGTATATGATATAACTGCACAGGTTTATTTGATAGTCTTGTCCTAGCCCCGTCACTATTTTGCCGAGGTTAGGCTCGACACTAACCAGCACATGGGGCCGGTGGTGCTGATACTACACTTTGCACTATGTGCAAATCCCGGTGCTGGAACATTTGGACCGTAGAGAGGTTGTTGTCTTCAGTCCAGCAGGAGACCCGAGGTAGTCTTGCAGACGTCCACAGGCCTTGGCGTCCCCTTCTATCTTTCCATTTTGTTTTTATGTATTTTAGAGACAGGTTGAATTTTTCTTTCAGACCATTGTTTGTAGTACTCGTAGATAGTCTGTGACATTGTGACACCAATGGGTAGAGTTGTACCTTGGATTTTTGTATTAGTCTTTGGTTAAACTATTAGATTTCGTTTTCTGCATTTCTGTTATTATGATTATTCCACTTTTGATCACATGTAAATTCGTAAATGTTAAAAAGTTAAGGAAAAAGGGTAATGAATCTATAATACTCGGCTTGCCTAGCTTTCATGAGTAGGCGCCATCACGACTCCCGAGGGTAGGAAATTCGGGTCGTGACACCGCAAAAACTGCATTGTAGTCGTAGACCAAATTGTGTGGCTACAGATTTCAAGTCCCTGCAAGCTGAAGCAATGTACGGACCGCACATGGAATTGTGCGGCCGCGGAACCTCCCGAGGGGTATTTTTATTAGCGAATTTGGGCCACTATACAAAGACGAGAATTACATTTTTAGGTCAAGTTTTGAAGTTCAAGCAGCTGTAGCCATTGTAATTTTCCATTTTAGGAAATTTGTGACTATTTTGGGATGTAAACATCATAGTTTATCATTTTAATATTAGATTATGAGTTTAATTAATATTTCTTCTTTATTTTCTTCATTTTCTATTATGAGTAGCTAGACTCTTACTTAGATTGTGACCCAACCCTAGTATGTAAACCTTATTGGTATTTTATTTAATGCTTGTTTATGATTGGGTGTTGTCACGACCCGGATTTTCCACCCTCGGGAGCCGTGATGGCACCTACTAGTGAGAGATAGGCAAGCCAATCCTTAACTACTTACTTCATTAATAAATTACTTCTTTTAACAATTATAAGGCAATAACGTGAAAAACTGCGGAGCTTTAAATAATTAAGTGGAAGATAACAATTAAACATCTCAAATCTGCGTCTATTATAATTACTTAAGTCTCAACCACCCAAAATATGGTGTCACAGTGTCACGGACTATCTAAGATTACTATATACAAAGTCTGAAAAAATAACATTAAACTATTTCTGAATAAAAGAAAAATGAAATAGGAAATAGGGATAGAGGGAGACGCCAGGGCCTGCGGACTCCTGCAGGTCTACCTTGGGTCTCCGGGTGGATTGAAGGAAGCCTCCAACTACTGTCCAAAAGCTGCTCCAGGATATGCACACAGTGTAGAGTGTAGTATCAGCACAACCGACCCCATGTGCTGGTAAATGCCTAGCCTAACCTCGGCGAAGTAGTGACGAGGCTAGGACCAGACTACCAAATAAACCTGTGCAGTTCAAATATATACAGCGGAAAAGAAATACTGAGCTAACCAGTCAATATGGGAAGGGGAGCATGCTGTGGGGGAGATAACAATTCCGAATAGAAAGACATCAAATAAACGAAAGAAACAACATAGTTCGGATCTCAACAAAGAATCAGAAATCAATAAATGCACGGCATCACCCTTCGTACTTTTACTCCCGTCCTCACCAAAGCAATCATATCATAAAAATGTACACGGTATCACCCTTCGTGCTTTTACTCTCGTCCTCACCAAAGCAATCATATAGTAAAAATGTGCATGGCATCACCCTTCGTGCTTTTACTCTCTTTCCTCACCATATAATCGATAAAATCGGCACGGAATGATACATCGTGCGGCACGGCATCACCCTTTGTTCTTTACACTCTTTCCTCACAAAACAAACAATGCATGGCATCACCCTTCGTGCTTTAACTCTCTTCCTCACCCAAACAATAATCACAAACAATAGGGCAAGGGAATAAATGAAATTGCAATAAAGATCCCAGCAAGGGAACAACAATTCAACAAATAAATCCTGGTAAGGGAACATCATCAATAACCTTAACATCCAGGCAAGGGAGATAACGAATAAATAAACAATAGCCCGGCAAGGGCGACAACATAATGATCTCTTATCTTTCTCACTTTTACTTCACAATTCACCTCACAACTCGAGCCAATGCTCTAGAGGTTCAATTATCACTTATACTTTCACAATTCGTTACACAACTTGAGCCAACACTCCTCAATGTTCATAGGTCACAATTCCTTCCACAAATTTTACACAACAAGTAGAAACCATTACCAAGGCATGAAAGATACAACAAAGTCATGATAATCATACTATAAGACTCACGGGTATGCTAGACACCAACGTATAGATACTTGTCACCATGCCTATACGTCGTACTCAACAATTAGCACATAGAAAATAGGACTCAACTCCTAATCCCTCAAGCTAAGGTTAGACCAAACACTAACCTCGATGCTACGAACACAATTCATGATTCAATTATAGCTTTACCCCTTGATTCCACCACCAATTCGCTCGTATCTAGTCACAAGTTACTTAATTACATCAATAAATGCTAAATGAATTAATTTGAATGCATGAAAATGAATTTTCTAAAGTTTTACCCAAAAAGTCAAAAATCCTCCCCCCCCCCCGGGGCCCACATGGTCAAAACCCGAGGTTCGAACCAATACCCGTTTACCCATTCCCCCACAAACCCAAATATACAATTTGTTTTGAAATCGGACCTCAAATCAAGGTCCAAATCCCCAATTTTTGAAAAACCTAGGTTCTACCCAAAACACTCAATTTTCCACATGAAAATCATTGATTTTGAGTTGAAATCATGTGAAAAGATGTTAATGATTGAAGAAAACGAGTTATAAAATACTTACCAATGTTTTGGAAAAGAAAGGTTATTTGAAAAATCGTCTCTTATGTTTTTGGGTTTTGAAAAATGAAAAATAACTGAAAATCCACAAAATCAACTGCGACTGCACAGTCACCAGTGAACCTGTGCGGACCTCACAAGATCCACTGCGGCCGTACAGCCACCAGTGTGGATAGCACAAAACCATTGCTGACCGCACTAGCAGGTTCAGAGAGCTGCACTTCTCTGAACCTCCAATAGCCATGTTTTAAGTCTAAGACACCCCGGAACCCACTCGAAACTCACTCGGACCCTCGGGACTTCAAACCAAATGTGCATACTAACTCAAAAACATCATATGGACCTACTCGTGTGATCACATCATCAAAATAACATGTAAAATCATGAATTAAACTTCAAAACTCAACATTTTCATCAAGAACTCTCAAAGTTCATAAGTCTTCAATCGGAAGTCCAACTCACGTCAAATAAACTCTGTTTTTCACCAAATTTCACAAATATCTTTCAAATACTATAACAAATTTGCACCGGGCTCCGGAACCAAAATACGGGCCCGATAACAGTGATTTCAAACATTAATTCTTTTCTTTATTTCTTAGATAATTCAGTAAAACAATTTCTTTCAAAAATTTATTTCTAAGGCTTGGGACCTCGGAATTCATTTCCGGGCATATGCCCAAGTCCCATATTTTACTACGAACTTCTCGGGATCATTGGAACATAGATCCGGGTCTGTTTTCTCAAAATGTTGACCAAAGTCAACCATAATCAAATTTTAACTATAGAAATTTCTATTTCTCATATTTTCACATAGCAGGCTTTTTGGATATAGGTCCGGACCATGCACGCAAATCAAGGTGAGGTAAAAGGGAGGTTTTTAGGCCTCGGAACACTAAATTCACTTGCAACACAAGTGATGACCTAAAAGGTCATCACATTCTCCACCTCTAAAACAATCGTTTGTCCTCAAACGAACATAGGAAGGAAGTACCTAAGACGGGAAAAACATGGGGATAATGGCTCCGCATATCGGACTCGGACTCTCAGGTCGATGCCTCAGCGGGCTGACCTCTCCATTGAACACTAACAGAAGGAAAACTCTTCGATCTCAATTGAAAAACCTGCCGGTCTAGAATAGCTATCGGCTCCTCCTCATAAGACAAGTCCTTGTCCAACTGGACAGTGCTGAAATCTAACACGTGGGATGGATCGACGTGATACTTCCGAAGCATGGACAGATGAAACACTGGATGCAGGGCTGACAAGCTCGGCGGCAATGCAATTCTATAAGCCACCTCTCCCACTCGATCAAGAATCTCAAACGGGCCAATGAACCTAGGGCTAAGCTTGCCCTTCTTCCCAAATCCCATCACGCCCTTCATAGGCGACACTTGAAGCAATACTTGCTCACCGACCATGAATGCCAAATCACGAACATTGCGGTCGGCATAAATCTTTTGCTTGGACTAAGCTGTAAGAAGCCTATCCTGAATAATCCTAACCTTGTCCAAGGCATCCTGAACCAGATCCGTACCCAACAACCGAGCCTCTCCTGGTTCAAACCATCCAACTGGAGACCGACATCGCCTACCATATAAAGCCTCATAAGGAGCCATCTGAATACTTGACTAGTAGCTGTTGTTGTAGGCAAACTCTGCTAAAGGAAAAAACTGATCCCACGAGCCTCCAAAGTCAACAACACAAGCTCAGAGCATATCCTCAAGAATCTGAATAGTCCACTCGGACTGCCCGTCTGTCTGAGGATGAAATGTTGTGCTCAACTCAACCTGAGTGCCCAACTCTCGCTAAACTACTATACAAAAATGTGAGGTAAACTGTGTACCTCAATCCGAAATGATAGACACAGGCACCCATGAAGGCCATAATCTCCCGGATATAGATCTCAGCCAACCTCTCGGATGAATAGGAGACTACCACAAGAATGAAATGTGCTGACTTGGCCAGCCTATCAACAATGACCCATACTGCATCGAACTTCCTCCGAGTCTGTGGGAGTCCAACAATGAAATCTATAGTGATCAGCTCCCACTTCCACTCGGGAAACTCAATCCTCTGAAACAAACCACCAGGCCTCTTATGCTTATACTTAACCTGCTAACAATTCAAATACCGAGCCACATATGCAAAGATATCCTTCTTCATTCTCCACCACCAATAATATTGCAGCAAATCCTGATACATCTTCACAACGCCCGGATGAATAGAGTACCGGGAGCTATGGGTCTCCTCTAAAATCAACTCCTGAAGCCCATCCAAACTAGGCACACAAACTCGACCCTGCAATCTCAAAACTCCATCATCACCTAAGGTAACCTTCTTGGCACCTCTGTGCTGCACCGTGTCTCTAAGGACACACAAATGGGGATCGTCATACTGCCGATCTTGGATACGCTCCAATAATAAAGAACGAGCAACTGTGCAAGCTAACACACTGCTGGGCACAGAAACATCCAACCTCACGAAGTAATTGGCCAAAACCTGAACATCCAAAGCAAGCGGCCTCTCACTGACCGGAATATAAGCAAGACTGCCCATACTGGCTGACTTCCTTCTCAAAGCATCGACCACCACATTGGCCTTTCCTGGATGATATAGGATAGTGATATCATAATCTTTCAATGACTCCAACCACCTCCTCTGCCTAAAATTCAACTCCTTTTTCTTGAACAAGTACTGAAGACTCTTGTGATCCATGAACACCTCACATGCCATGCCATACAGATAATGCCTCCAAATTTTCAATGCGTGAACAATAGCTGCCAACTCCAAATCATGAACCAGATAGTTCTTCTCATGAATCTTCAACTGCCGCGAAGCATAGTCAATGACCTTTCCACCCTGCATCAACACTGCACCAAGTCCAATACGAGATGCATCACAATAGACTGTATAAGGCCCTGAACCTGTGGGCAAAACCAACACCGGTGCTGTAGTCAGAGCTGTCTTGAGCTTCTTAAAGCTTGCCTCACATTCGTCCGACCATCTGAACTGGGCACCCTTCTGGGTCAACCTGGTCATCGGGGCTGCGATAGATGAGAACCCCTCCACGAACCGACGATAGTAGCCTGCCAATCCTAAGAAACTCCGAATCTCTGTAGCTAATACTGGTCTAGGTTAGTTCTTGACTGCCTCAATCTTTTTCGGATCAACCTGAATACCCTCTACTGATATAACATGACCCAGAAATGCAACTCAACTCAACTAGAACTCACACTTCAAAAATTTAGCATACAATTGACTATCTCTTAAAGTTTGAATAACTACTTTAAGATGTTGCTCGTGCTCCTCCTGGCTGCGGGAGTATATCAATATATCATCAATTAAGACTATCACAAACAAATCCAAATAAGGCTTGAACCCTCGGTTCATCAAATCCATAAGATGCTGGGGCATTTGTCAACCCGAATGACATAACCAAGAACTCATAATGCTCGTACTGAGTGCAGAAAGTTGTCTTAAGGACATCGGATGCCCTAATCCTCAACTGATGGTAGCCAGATCTCAAGTTAATCTTTGAAAATAACTTGGCACCCTGAAGCTGATCAAACAAATAATCAATCCTCGGCAACAGATACTTATTCTTGATTGTAACCTTGTTTAACTGCCGGTAATCAATACACATTCTCATCGACCCATCCTTCTTCTTAACAAACAACATCGGCGCACCCCAAGGCAAAACACTGGGCCTAATGAAACCCTTCTCAAGCAAGTCTTTCAACTGTTCCTTCAACTCTTTCAACTCAGGTGGGGGCCATACGATACATCGAAATAGAAATGGGCTGAGTGCCCAGAGCCAAATCAATGCAAAATTCAATATCCCTGTCGGGTGGCATACCCGGCAGGTCTGAAGGGAAAACCTCAGGAAACTCACGAACAACGGGCACAGAATCAATAAAAGGGACCTCAGCACTAGAATCACGGACATATGCCAAATAGGCCAAACACCCCTTCTCGACCATACGTCGAGTCTTCACATAAGAGATAATGCTACGGGTAGAATGACCTGGAGTCCCTCTCCACTCTAAATGAGGCAAACCCGGTAAAGCTAAGGTCACAGTCTTGGCATGATAGTCTAAGATAGCATGGTAAGGTGATAACCAGTCCATCCCCAATATAATATCGAAATCGACCATGTCCAGAAGCAACAAATCTACTCGAGTCTCAAGACCCCCAATCACAACTACACAAGAGCGATGGACTCGATCTACCATAATAGAATCACCCATCGGGGTAGATACATAAACAGGAACACTCAATGATTTACTAGGCATGACTAGATATGGTGCAAAATAAGATGACGCATACGAGTATGTAGACCCTGGATCAAATAACACTGAAGCATGTCTATCACAAACCAGAACCGTACCTGTAATAACTGCATCTAAAGCCTTAGCCTCAGGCCTTGCTGGAAGAGCATAATATCGGGGCTAGGCCCCACCACCCTGGACTACCTCTCTGGGATGGCCTGCAGCTGGCTGGCCTCCACCTCTAGCGGTCTGAGCTCCACCTCTAGTACCTCTACCTCCACCTCTAGCACCTCTACCTCCACCCCTAGCAGGCTGGGCGGGCTGTGGAACACCTGATGCCTGAACCATGGCACGGGAACCCTGATTCTAAGAGCTACTCGGTGCTTGAGGGCAAAACCTAGCAATGTGACCCATATCACCACAAGTGTAACAAGATCTCGGCTGTTGAGACTGTTGACCCTGTCAACCTGAATGACCACCCCGGAAACTCTGAAACGGTGGTGCACTGATAGGAGCAGGTGGTGCATTGTAGGACTACTGATCAAAATACTGCATCTGGGGACCACGGCCACCTGAAGTACCGTGAGAAACCTGGAGCGCTGACTGAAAGGGCCTAGGAAGATGGCCTCTACCATACGAATCTCTACCTCCAAACGAGGTAACACTGAATCGGCCTGAATGACGGGGCCTCTTGTCTGACCCATGACCACCTCCCTGACACAGAACCATCTTCACTCTCCTAGCCACATTGGCTGCCTCCTGAAAGGTAATCTCACTCCCAGCCTCCCTAGCCATCTGAAGATGAATTGGTAGAATAAGACCGTCAATAAACCTCATCACCATCTCTCTCTCGGTGGGAAGTATGATGAGAGCATGGCGAGCCAAATCGATGAACCTAGTCTCATACTGGGTAACAGTCATGGAACCTTGCTGGAGACGCTCAAACTGCCTCCGATAGGCCTCTCTCTGAGTAATGGGGAGAAACTTCTCCAGAAATAGCTGTGCAAACTACTCCCAAGTCAAGGCTGGCAATCCGACTGGTCTAACCAAGCAATAATCTCTCCCCCAAGAGCTTGGTGAACCTATCCAACCTCTACAAGGCATCGACAGACATAGCTGCTCCATCATCGGTCTGAGCTACCATACCCGGTTGAACTGCTCCAACTGGCTAAACCGCTGGAGTCTGAATCTGGGGAGCTACCTGCTCCAGAGTGCGAGTAGCAAGAGTCTGGGCTCCTCTTCCATCCTGAGAGACGGCTGGTGCTACAGGAAGCAAGCCTGCCCGGGTGACACTCTCCATAAGGGCCACTACACGGACCAAATCATCCTGAAGAACTGGGGTAGCAATAAACCCCTCTGGGACCTGAGCTGGGCCTACCGGAACTGTTGGGGCCGGAACCTCATCATCAAAGTCAACCTGAGGCTCTGCCACTGGTGCTGCTGCTCGAGGCTGAGCTCTGCCCCTACCTCGTCCTCTAGCACAGCCTCGGCCTCGCCCTATTCCCCTCGTGGGAGCTGCTGCTGGGGGCTAGGGCTGCTGAATGGTGGATGAGGAAGCGCGTGTCCTCTCCATCTGCGGAAGAACAGAGTAGAAGTTCAATTAGCATTGAGAAACAAAACCGCACGGCGAGGAAGAACAAATGTGAAGTTTTCCTAACTCTGTAGCCTCTAGGGATAAATACAGACGTCTCCGTACTGATTCCTCAAACTCTACTAAACATGTTGTCGACGCCCCTTTTTCCTCTAATCGTGGGGTCAGAAATCGGGTATACGACATTGGGAGGACAACTCTATTCCCTTTCGAGAATTGGGTTTAGAAGTTAAAGAGTCGTCTCCTAATGATTATAGTGCATTAGGACACTTTAAGAAGGGTTTGAGATGAAGAGACCAGAGATTAGGGTAAGGGTTAGAAATTATCCCGAGGGGAAGGTGTTAGGCACCCCTCAAGATCCACTAGTGTGGTTCCCGGCCATGTTGCAATTGTGAATTTACAAGTAAACAATCAAGACTCAAATAAGGATTCGCACATAACATTGCGACCAAGTTGAAAATTTTCGAAGGTAAGTAGAGTGGGCAAAAATTCATGAAAAAGAGATTTGAACAGTTTTACAAGAAGAGATGAAAGCAAGTAAAGGGAGGGGAGTCCTAAGTTTATAATTAATATGGATCACTTTAATGCAGTACCCAGCGATCACTCCTCAGAAGAGGGGTCGCACGTGATATTAGCGCATCGGTCATCATATCCATATCTACCCTTCCCACCCCGTTAAGGTACTTAAACGCGATCAGTCTCGTTTACTTATTGCATGCTAGTACTCGTCCCAACCTATCAGTCCCGGGGTATCAGGACTTCTAATCCTAAAGGAGAAGGAAAGGGATATAGGCATATATGGGGTTCAAAGGTTAAAATTCTAATTGCGACATACAAAACAAGTAACAAATATAAGGATGAACAAAACAAATAGGTAAGGCTCAAGTAAACCCCTTAATCAAACAAACACTTAGTTTAGCATGTCTTAGCATATACTGATTTGGTCTTAAGTTAAAAATTAAGCGGCGAGCAGACTATTTCAACACATACATTTAGACAGAAAGTCTACATTAGGCAACTCAGATCCAATTGTCAGAAATTAAGGTATTTCAAGCGAGTGATTTAAAAGGTACTGGTTTCAGGAAAAAGTAGTCTAATGCAGAGGAGTTTTGAAAATAAAGTATGGACTGCAGTAAAAATAAAACACAGAAATGGTTGTGAAAGAGTTTCGGAGATAGAAATATCTAAGGAAAGGGTAAGTTGCAACTGTTTTAAAAGACAATTTCAGGGTCTGAGTAAAACGTTTAGACAGAATGTTTAGAAAGAAACTGTTTCAGAAAAAGATGACAATTTGGGGGATTTAAAAGCATACTGAGTCAGGAGAGTTTTTGTTAAAGAATTAAGACTTCTGAAATCGTTGTTGTATTAAGACATTAAGGACCAATTAATAGATTATTATTACCTTAAGCGAATCAGACGAGTTTGATGCTGATCCTATAGACATGATATCTATTTTGATTTTTTAAACCTGTTATTGAACTTGTAAAAGATGATTGTGTTAATTAACCCTACAGTTTGCCTAATGCATATGCATTCCCAATAGGCATGATCTCTATATGCATTGATTACATGAACGTTAAGTCCTATAGGTATGATTTCTATGTGATTTGTAACACAATGAAGAATTGACCCTATAGGCATAGTCTCTAGGTGATGTGGAATCAGAAACATTGAACAATCCTATAGGCAGGAAAAATTAAAATCATAGAGCATGGTTTCTACCCCTACTGATGCAAGAATGTAAAACCCCTCCCACACCCTTTTACTATATTCCCCAAATCCTTTATACAAATTATTACAGACCAAAAGAAAGAAAATAAATACATTAAAAACTAACAGCTAGATCCGAGCAGCCTAATTCAATCTTAATGTCCAATAACATGTGATTAACCAATTCCAAATTTCCAAAGCCTTCTCTTTATCCAAAGTGTTTCAAAGTTCCAAAGAATCTCAAGGATCCCCGGTATTGCTTACACTCAGGATACCATTTAGAATTAGAATAGTGCAGTGCGGAATAGCCAGCCCTCAGGCATCCAAGTTCAGTGGGAGCTCAAGGGTCCCAAAGCATGGCTTACCAGAGAGGGGCAGAACTTAGAACTAGGAATAAGTGCAAAATGAAAGAGGTATTGGGGAGCCATAGCACATGGTGGTCATACCTAGCCATAGGTGTTGACTGGCACACCCCTGACCATTTGTTTTGGTCCAAACAAGTTAAGAGCAGACCTTAGAGGTAAGACCTGGGTCTAGATGGTTATTAGGACACCACCAGACCCAAATCAGGCTCAGCATGTACATGGGAAAAGGGAAGTTGGCATTTATTCGAGTAAAGGGTTCAAAAGAACCTAGTTCAAAGTCATGGGCAGCAATAACAGAGTGCTGTCATGGCTAGAACTGTACTCTCATACAAAGGGGGTAAAGGGAAGGGATTCACATGAGAAGAGCACATACAGAGTTACAGAAACATAAGGAAAGAAAGCATAACAGACTAAGATGTAAACATATGGTGAAAGAGAGAGCATGACAGGCTAGGAAATAAACACATAGTTAAGGGGCATTATTTAACTAAGAATGACGTACCAGTTGCAAGTACTAGAATAGTAGTACAACAAAAGTAAGTAAACAGCCAGAAGTCAGCAGGAGCAAAATCGAGTCTTCAGCAAATACTTGAGAGTTCAAAGAGAACTCAAGAATGTTTCAGAAAGTAGAAAGAGAAGAGGAGCAGAGTGCTAATACTAGAAGTTGAGAAAGTAGTAGTAGAGAAATGTTCGAAGTCTTTCTGTGTATGTACGTATTAAGTGCAAAAGGGGTTGCCCTTTTTATAGTGCAGAAGACAAGTGAGAAGAAGGTAAGAAAATAATTTTAAAAGTCAATCACACAGATTTCCCTTCAGCCAAGGGATTGATTTCAAACGGGCATGACAAATAAGGAAAGGATTTGATTTTAAAATCTTTTCTAAGGCAGTACAATAAGGGTAAATACACAGAAACTTATTTAAGGAAAGAGTCTAGCAGTACACGGTTTGGGCAAACAAGGAAACACAATCAATCAACAGTCAGTAAAAATCAAGGTTTGAGCCTTGGCACGAATGGATCCAACCCAGAAAAGGTGAAGAGAAACTTATTTTAAAGAAAATCAGTAACACTCAATCAATCCTCATAAAAAGTAATTCGGAATCAATCACAAGTTGGCAAAAGTCCTTTTGAAAGAAGAGTTTATCATATATAAAGCAAACACTTCAAACAGAAGAGTCTAACATCGAAGTATTTAGAATCATAAACAAAAGAATACAAGTTCAACCAGAGACTCATAGTGAGTCTGAAGGTACAGGGTCCCAAAGTGGAACTCTAATTTGATTTTCCAAGCAAAAAAACCCCAAATTCTAGGGTTTCCCCGTCGAATCAAACACAGAAATGAGAAGGCAAGTGAACAGACTCAAGGAGTCTTATGAGAATCAGGCAAATACAATAGAAGGCTTGAAATAATCAAATAAAAGAAAACCATTTTAAGGCATGGAGAACATGTTCAGACAACTTCGGAACTTAAGAAAGGATGGGGGTTTAAACATAACAGACGAAACATGCTTAACAAGAACACGAACATAGTTCAGAAAAGCAAAACATCGAGAAACACAGTAGTAAAGAGTGAGAAAAAAGCAGACTAATCATGTGAGCATACGTATAAAAGTAGGAAGACAATACATGCGTAAATAGAGGAGGAGAACATATGAGCATACTGCAGACAAACAGCTAAAAGAAATGAACAACAAAAATCGAAAGATTTTCAGAAACCCTAATTTGAAAAACCAACGATTTTGAAAAGGAATTTTTGGGAAAACACTCGAAACGTCAAATATAGCATAGATCTATCACAGATCTGAAAGAATAAAACGAAAAGCAACCTTGAATAGGTTAGGGTTTCTGAGAACCTTAAAGAACGAGAAGGCTTGGAAGTCACGAGAGCGGATCTGAGCTGATAAGGTCGAATCCAGGCTCAAGAGGCTAAAGTATGCCGGAGCAAGGCCGAAAACGGCCAAAGAATCTCAAATCGGCCAAGGTCTAGATGACGACCTTTGAGGTCTAGCCTCAAATCTTCAACGAGCGGGCGTATAGGAGCAGAATATGGTGAGTAGAGATCGTCCATGTCTAGATTGACCATGGATTCCGGTGGATTTTGGGTCGGAGAGGGGGTAGGCGGCTTCTAAGGTTTCAGGGGTTGAGAGAGTTCGAGAGAGACTAGGGAACCAAAGGCGGCGGGTTTGGAGAGAATGGGGGTAGGGATAAGGTCGTTGGAATTAATTAAGGTAAGGGGGAATCTGTTTGATCAACGGCTCAGATTAAAAGGAACACGGGCCGGTTTGGTTAATTGGGTAATTGGCTTGGGGAATTTGGTCCAATTGGGGGTTAAGATTGGGGTTAATTTAGGCTAAGACTGAAAGGTAAATGGGGCTACATATTAAATATCCGTTTTTCCCTTTTGTTTTATAAAAATAGTAAAAATGATTTTAAAAATTAAATTAAAAGTACTGAATCAGTAAGTAGTATATAAATATTAATTTAAAATACTGGGATCAATTTTTATAATTATAAAATGCGATAAAACCTTAAAGAGGCTAGTATTGCAATTATATGCAATTTAGTTTTAAAAACACCAAACAAATTTGTAAAAATATGCAAAAAAATCATGTTAGCTATATTTTGATGTAAATGTGAGAATGAAATAAATTATCCTCCAAAATGGCAAGCTTTGGGGAATAATTATGGGATTTAATGGTGTAAAATAGGCCATAAATTGGTTTAAAAATCATTAAAATGCCAAAATCTTTTAGTGTGCTTATATATGCACATATATGTTATTTTGGAAGTGTTTTGGGTATAAAAATACATAGGGAAAAATTGAATATCAACAGCTGCCCCTCTTTACCCGAGGAAGATGAAAGAGTTGTCGGGTAAAGACAAGATGGCCAATTTTGACCGGATCGGCGATTGAAAAGTGTTTTGACCAAGATCTGTATTCGGAGTCGCCTACATATCCCTGATTTTATCGGAATCAGGCCATATGTAGTTCAGGAACCATTGACGGAGTGTGTCGAATGGGGGTTCGAAAAGAATGGACGTGATGATTAGATTTGGAGTCAGACAGACTGTGGAGAACCGGAGCGGGATCGCTCCTACTGAGATGGTCGTTTGCTAGCTGGTGTACCTGCAAGTGAGCAATATATTGTGTATTGTGCATAATTTAAACATGATGCAAGTTCTCGTTGGACCATGAATGTTGTCTTCGGATGGTTAGGATGACGTCCTCGGACTATGATGTCCTGGGCCATGAAGAGCACAAAAGTAAAGATTCGCAGGCCATGAAATGGTGTTCTCGGGCTATGCCGATGGTGCCTCCGAACTATGATGCCTTTGAATAAGTTGGCGATCTTTCAGCCCGTGAGAAGGTGGCAATCTTTCAACCAAATGAATGCAAAGGGTGGCGATCTTTCAGCCAAAGCGAGAATTTAAATGCAGGTGGCGATATTTTAGCCGTTCGAAAACTAAAGGGGCGATGCTTCAGCCATGCAAGATGGAGACAATGCTTAGTCTCGTAAGGCAGATGAGTAGACTTATGCATAATGGAGGTAGAGCTTAACTTCGAAAGGCAGATAAGTAGCCTTATGCAAAAATGCAGATGGACAAAGCTTAGTCTCGAAAGGCAGATAAGTATCCTTATGCAGAATGGAGGTAGAGCTTAACTTCGAAAGGCAGATAAGTAGCCTTATGCAAAAATGCAGATGGAGACAGAGCTTAGTCTCGAAAGGCAGATAAGTAGCCTTATGCAGGATGGAGGTAAAGCTTAACCTCGAAAGGCAGATAAGTAGCTTTATGCAAAATGCAGATGGAGACAGAGCTTAGTCTCGAAAGGCAGATAAGTAGCCTTATGCGATGCAGATGGAATGCGGATGGAGACAATGCTTAGTCTCGAAAGGCAGAAAGGTAGCCTTATGTGATGCAGATGGAGGTAGAGCTTAACCTCGGAAGGCAGAAAGGTAGCCTTATGCAATGCAGGGAAATGCGGATGGAGACAATGCTTAGTCTCAAAAGGCAGATAAGTAGCCTTATGTAGGATGGAGGTAGAGCTTAACCTCGAAAGGCAGATAAGTAGCCTTATGCAGTGCAAGAATGTAAAAGGATGATTAGTAGTAAGATCTCTTAGCTGATAGCCGATTACGACAATATGACTGCTGGGGAGATTGGGTACGGATAGCAATTGGGGGCAAGTGATGATTCTGAGAAGTTGCATACTTGGGAAAGTATGCGTACATAAATATACCTGACGATATTGCAAGTCGAGTGCCTGCATCCAAAGAAAATCGTGAGTTCTGTGAGGGGAAAGGTTAGTTCATTTTTCCCGGGCTCTTGACGTTGTATGTCATTGGGGTAGCGTCGCTAAACAACAGCAATTCGGATAATAGTTATGCATGATTTAATAAATATAAAGTATATAATCTGAAATAGTTTTCTTTAGATGAACCAACGACTGCGACGTGGTTCAGGACATTGCAACCTATTTTCTCCGGAATTTTGAGGGTCCTCCTCAAAATTCTGCCCCAGTTTGCTGATCGGGCGTTTCTGACGGCTGTGCTAAATGACTAAAAAACATCTTTGGAATTTTGAGGGTTCTCCTCAAAATTCTGCCCCAGTTTACTGGGCTGACGCTTCTGGTGATGCGTGAACTAAAATTAACTTCGGAATTTTGAGGGCCCTCCTCAAATTCTGCCCCGGCTCCAATAGCGGGGGAAAATGGATTTTTTATTAAATTATGATCGAACCCATAGGGCTGCCTACGTATCCCCTCTTAAACGGGAATCAGGTCAGGCGTAGTTCAAATTACATCATTAAGGGAATCATAAGTGGTTACACATAATATCATTTCACTGCATCTGAATTGATTGGCTTCGGCCAGACTTCTCCATCCATCTCCGCAAGAATAAGGGCTCCTCCAGTTAGAACCCGGTGAACCATGTACGGACCCTGCCAATTAGGAGAGAACTTCCCCTTGGCCTCATCTTGATGTGGGAAGATTTTCTTCAACACCAGTTGCCCCGGTGTAAACTTCCTTGGCTTAAACCTTTTGTTGAAGGCTCTGGACATTCTGTTCTGATACAACTGACCTTGTCAAACCGCATTCATCCTTTTCCCATCTATAAGGGCTAACTGCTCGTAGCGACCTTTTACCCATTCTGCATCATCCAATTCTACTTCTTGTATGATCCTTAAGGAGGGGATTTCTACCTCGGCAGGGATGACTACCTTTGTACCATAAACCAGCATGTAGGGAGTTGCTTCAGTCGATGTGCAGACTGTAGTGCGGTATCCCAATAAGGAAAATGATAACTTCTCATGCCATTGTTTGTGCCTCTCGACCATCTTCCTTAGTATCTTCTTGATATTCTTGTTGGCGGCTTCCACAGCTCCATTCATCTGAGGTCTGTAGGATGTAGAGTTCTTGTGTTTGATCTTGAAAGTTTCACACATTTCTTTCATCAAGTCATTGTTGAGATTCGAACCATTATTGGTGATGATTGATTCCGGAACCCCGAACTGACAAACAATGTGGTCGCGGACGAAACCCGCCACAACTTTCTTAATGACCGCCTTGTATGATGCTGCTTCGACCCATTTGGTAAAATAATTGATTGCCACTAGGATGAACCTGTGCCCATTTGATGCGACAGGATTGATAGGTCTGATAACATCCATTCCCCAAGCGGCGAATGGCCATGGTGAGCTTGTCGCAGTAAGCTCGTTTAGAGGCGCCTTTATCATATCTGTATGTATCTGATAGCGATGGCATTTGCGAACATACTGGATACAGTCTGTTTCTATAGTCATCCAAAAATACCCTGCTCGGAGTATCTTCTTTGCCAAAACAAAACCATTCATGTGCGGTCCGCAGGTCCCTGCGTGCACCTCATCCAATAGTTTGGTTGCTTCTTTTGCATCGACACACCTTAACAAACCCAAATCGGGAGTCCTCCTGTACAGGATTCCTTCGCTGTGAAAGAAGTTGTTGGATAACCTCCGAAGCGTGTGCTTCTGAGTAGCATTGGCAAGTCCCGGATATTCCCCTATTGTCAAGTATTTCTTGATGTCATGGAACCATGGTTTCCCATCCGCTTCTTCCTCAATGTGGGCACAATAAGCTGGCTGATCATGAATCTTTACTGGGATGGGGTCAATGAAATTTGTATCTGGATGCTGGATCATGGACGATAAAGTAGCTAATGCATCAGCAAACTCGTTCTGGATTCTGGGGACGTGCTGAAATTCTGTCTTTGTGAACCTTTTCCTTAACTCCTATATGTGATGCAAGTAGGGGAGTATTTTAGAGTTCTTGGTTGCCCACTCTCCTCGAACTTGATGTATGAGCAAGTCCGAATCCCCGATCACTAGCAACTCCTAAACATTAATGTCAATGGCTATTTTCAGCCCCAAGGCACAGGCTTCGTACTCGGCCATATTGTTGGTGCAAGGGAACCTGAGCTTGGCGGATACCGGGTAATGCTAACTGGTTTCTGACACTAGGACTGCTCCTATGCCAACTCCTTTGAAATCTGCTGCTCCATCGAAAAACAACCTCCAACCATCATAGGACTCCGCAATATCTTCTCCTATGAAAGATACCTCTTCATTGGGGAAATACATTTTTAGGGGCTCGTATTCTTCGTCCACGGGATTCTCGGCGAGATGATCCGCCAATGCTTTCCCTTTGATTGCTTTCTGGGTCATGTAAACAATGTCGAATTCACTCAGCAGGATCTGCCACTTGGCGAGCTTGCTAGTGGGCATGGGCTTCTGAAAGATATACTTCAGAGGGTCCATTCTGGATATGAGATAAGTAGTGTAAGCACAGAAGTAATGCCTCAACTTCTGCGCGACCCAAGTCAGAGCACAACAAGTGCGTTCTAAAAGAGAATACTGGGCCTTGTATGGTGTGAACTTCTTACTGAGATAGTAAATAGCTTGCTCCTTTCTCCATGTTTCATCATGTTGTCCTAAAACACAACCGAATGCTCTATCCGATATCGCAAGGTAAAGCAATAGGGGTCTTCCTGGCTCAGGCAGAACCAAGACCGGGGGCATTGATAGGTATTCCTTGATTCTGTCAAAAGCTTTCTGACAATCATTAGTCCATTTGGTAGCAGCGTCCTTCTTCAACATTTTGAAGATTGGTTCACAAATGACCGTGGATTGAGCTATGAACCGGCTGATATAGTTGAGTCTTCCCAGGAAACTCATCACGTCCCTCTTGTTCTTTGGCGGTGGCAATTCTTGGATAGCTTTGACCTTTGATGGATCTAATTATATTCCTCAACAGCTCACGATGAAACCCAATAATTTTTCAAAAGGAACCCCGAATGCACACTTAGCGGGATTCAGTTTCAGATTGTACCACCTCAGTCTGTTGAAGAACTTTCTTAGATCTGCCATGTGATCCCTAGCTTTCTTGGATTTGATGATGACGTCATCCACATATACCTTGATCTCCTTGTGTATCATGAAAGATGGTAGTCATGGCTCTCATATAGGTGGCACCAGCGTTCTTCAAACCGAATGGCATTGTTCTGTAGCAATACATTCCCCACGGCGTGATGAACGCCATTTTCTCTACATCTTCTTCATCCATCCATATCTGATGGTATCCAGCAAAACAATCGGCGAACGACTGCAGCTCATGTCGGGCGCAGTTGTCGATCAAGATGTGTATATTCGGCAAGGGGAAGTCATCCTTGGGACTGGACCGGTTGAGATCCTGGTAGTCGACACAGATTCTAACCTTCCCATCTTTCTTTGGTACCGGCACAATGTTGGCTAACCATGTCGGATACTCTACCACTCTGAGAACCTTGGCTTTGACTTGCTTGGTAACCTCCTCTTTGATTTTCAAACTCATGTCGGGTTTGAACTTTCTGGCTTCTGTTTTACTGGAGGGCATGTTTGCAACTTGTGAGCTACAATGGATGTGCTGAGACCAGTCATATCATCATAAGACCATGCAAAGATGTCCTCATACTCTTTTAGGAACTCGGTGTACTCTTTCTTTTCTGATGGTGACAAATGCACGTTGGTGCGCGTTTCCCTGATATTCTCTGCATCCTCTAAATCAACAATCTCATTTTCGTTCAAGTTAGATTTAGGCCTATTCTCAAAGTTCTCTACCTCTCTGACAACCTCTTCTGGTATATCATCCTCCTTTGAATCTATATCCGTTTGTTGCGTTGCCTCGTTGCAAGTCACAGTCGTTGGTTCATCATCAAGATATGTAATAGTAATATTGTGTAAAATAAATTAAATGATAGAGAAAAGTAATAAGAGCGAGATATGTAATAAACTTGGAAAATGCTTTCATAATTTTTTTGAATACCAGAGCTCTTTTCAAAATTAAAGACAATGCGGAAATAAAATCAGCTAGTAAAAAGTAAAAATGTGATGCATGGTGCTTTTGTTTAGTCTTGCTACCCCGAAGCTTTCCGGGCCCTGGTGGTCCTGACCGACCAATTGCTGACTGAGCATTGGATCTCTTACTGTATGATGATGATGCCAGAATGCACGAACTAACCTTTGGGGAGGGGAATAAAAATAAAGAAAAACAATAAGGTAACAAGTTAGTGCAGATTATGAGGAAAAAATTGTTGCAATATTTAAACACATTGTGCAAGAATATAAATCGCGTCCTAATTTGGGTGCCTCGTTGTACCTGAGGTAGGCCTAGCGACAAATTAGCTTGGAGAACTTATAATGCTGAGTGCCTCATTTTATTGATAAAAATAAGACGAATCCCAAAACGACACTAAAATAGCGGAAAGTAAAAATGTCACTAATGGCTATTGGCCTTATTACATTAAAAGTGAAAAGAAAGACTCCTAACTACTTGGCCTCCAGAAGGACCTTTTTCAGGTTGAATGTTCTCGTTGATCAAGTCCTCCAGCTCGCGCAGATTTTCCAGTAAAAATGTTATCGCCAGACGGTCTCCTTTGCCTTCCTCAACATTTTGACAGTCGATGACTCTTTTCCTCACTTTCCCTTCCAATTCCAGCAAGCTGTACTCCAGGTATTCTATCTTCTCACCAGCCTTGGTGACTCTCTATTTCCACTCGTTGATTTGGTTGCTCGATGGGAGGTTTCTCCACTAAGTCTGCAAGAGTGAAGGCATGTCTACCATACCGAAGTCAGGAATTTTGTCATTCATTTTCTGCAAAACAAAAGGGTTAAGATCTCACCCCCACTAGACTCGACTATTTAATACCAATAATCAGCATAAAAGCATGTAGTCCTCCAAATAAATGCACAGAACATGTAGGTGTTCGTTTGGGTTTCAGGGAAACCCGATGGACTTTGGACAAGGCTATCTTAATGAGTCATATGTGGACAACATGACTGACTCAGCTATGTTTGACCATGATGCATGCACAGTTAGATAGAGTAAGGTTTCTATTGGGGTATTAGACAGGTACCCTTGAGCGGACAACTCAAGAGGGAAAGGCATGGAACCGTCGACTGCACCGCTAATCGACTAGTTTTACCGCAAATACGCCTTTGCCGAATTTAAAGGGTGATAATATCGGAAGAGCGCAACCACTCATTATAAGCGTTGCTATAGTGTTTGTTTGGCATGAGTGGAATATGATGTTGAAGATGCAGTTTACAAGAATGAAACAAATTGACATGTATTTTCACGTTCATAAGATAAATGATTACAATAATTGCAGTAATTACAACAACATTGAAATAAAGTAGTAAAGGAAAGCAGCTAAAGGAAAGAAAAGACATGAAGAGCCAAGTCAGTTTCGTAGCGAAAGAATAAAAGACAGTAAATAAAGCAATTAATGACATAATAAAATCACAAGCAACATGAAATAGTAAAAGCCTAAAGAAAATCTCCAGCAGAGTCGCCATGCTGTCGACGCCCCCTTTTTCCTCTAACCGTGGGGTCAGAAATCGGGTATACGACATTGGGAGGACAACTCTATTCCCTTTCGAGAATTGGGTTTAGAAGTTGAAGAGTCGCCACCTAATGATTATAGTGCATTAGGACACTTTAAGAAGGGTCTGAGATGAAGAGACTAGAGATTAGGGTAAGGGCTAGAAATTATCCCGAGGGAAGGTGTTAGGCACCCCTCAAGATCCACTAGTGTGGTTCCCGACCATGTTGCAATTGTGACTTTACAAGTAAACAATCAAAGATCAAATAAGGATTCGCACATAACATTGCGACCAAGTTGTAAATTTCGAAGGTAAGTAGAGAGGGCAGAAATTCATGAAAAAGAGATTTGAACAGTTTTACAAGAAGAGATGAAAGCAAGTAAAGGGAGGGGAGTCCTAAGTTTATAATTAATATGGATCACTTTAATGCAATACCCAGCGATCACTCCTCATAAGAGGGGTTGCACGTGATATTAGCGCATCGGTCATCATATCCATATCTACCCTTCCCAACCCGTTAAGGTACTTAAACACGATCAGTCTCGTTTACTTATTGCATGCTAGTACCCGTCCCAACCTATCAGTCCCGGGGTATCAGGACTTCTAATCCTAAAGAGGAAGGAAAGGGATATAGGCATATATGGGGTTCAAAAGTTAAAATTCTAATTGCGACATACAAAACAAGTAACAAATATAAGGATGAACAAAACAAATAGGTAAGGCTCAAGTAAACCCCTTAATCAAACAAACACTTAGTTTAGCATGTCTTAGCATATACTGATTTGGTCTTAAGTTAAAAATTAAGCGGCGAGCAGACTAGTTCAACACATACATTTAGACAAAAAGTCTACATTAGGCAACTCGGATCCAATTGTCAGAAATTAAGGTATTTCAAGCGAGTGATTTATAAGGTACTGGTTTCAGGAAAAAGTAGTCTAATGCAGAGGAGTTTTGAAAAAAAGTATGGACTGCAGTAAAAATAAAACACAGAGATGGTTGTGAAAGAGTTTCAGAGATAGAAATATCTAAGAAAAGGGTAAGTTGCAACTGTTTTAAAAGACAATTTCAGGGTCTGAGTAAAACGTTTAGACAGAATGTTTAGAAAGAAACTGTTTCAGAAAAAGATGCCGATTTGAGGGATTTAAAAGCATACTAAGTCAGGAGAGTTTTTGTCAAAGAATTAACACTTCTGAAATCGTTGTTGTATTAAGACGTTAAGGACCAGTTAATAGATTATTATTACCTTAAGCGAATCAGACGAGTTTGATGTTGATCCTATAGGCATAATATCTATTTTGATTTTTTAAAACCTGTTATTGAACTTGTAAAAGATGATTGTGTTAATTAACCCTACAGTTTGCCTAATGCATATGCATTCCTTATAGGCATGATCTCTATATGCATTGATTACATGAACGTTAAGTCCTATAGGTATGATTTCTATATGATTTGTAACACAATGAAGAGTTGACCCTATAGGCATGGTCTCTAGGTGATGTGGAATCAGAAACATTGAACAATCCTATAGGCAGGAAAAAATTAAAATCCTAGAGCATGGTTTCTACCCCTACTGATGCAAGAATGTAAAACCCCTCCCACACTCTTTTACTATATTCCCCAAATCCTTTATACAAATTATTACAGACCAAAAGAAAGAAAATAAATGCATTAAAAACTAACAGCTAGATCCGAGCAGCCTAATTCAGTCTTAATTTCCAATAACATGTGATTAACCAATTCCAAATTTCCAAAGCCTTCTCTTTATCCAAAGTGTTTCAAAGTTCCAAAGAATCTCAAGGATTCCCGGCATTGCTTACACTCAGGATACCATTTAGAATTAGAATAGTGCAGTGCGGAATAGCCAGCCCTCAGGCATCCAAGTTCAGTGGGAGCTCAAGGGTCCCAAAGCATGGCTTACCAGAGAGGGGCAGAACTTAGAACTAGGAATGAGTGCAAAGTGAAAGAGGGATTGGGGAGCCATAGCACATGGTGGTCATACCCAGCCATAGGTATTGACTGGCACACCCCTGACCATTTGTTTTGGTCCAAACAAGTTAAGAGCAGACCTTAGAGGTCAGACCTGAGTCTAGATGGTTATTAGGACACCACCAGACCCAAATCAGGCTCAGCATATACAGGGGAAAAGGGAAGTTGGCATTGATTCGAGTAAAGGGTTCAAAAGAACCTAGTTCAAAGTCATGGGCAGCAATAACAGAGTGCTGTCATGGCTAGAACTGTACTCTCATACAAAGGGGGTAAAGGGAAGGGATTCACATGAGAAGAGCACATACAGAGTTACAGAAACATAAGGAAAGAAAGCATAACAGACTAAGATGTAAACATATGGTGAAAGAGAGAGCATGACAGGCTAGGAAATAAACACATAGTTAAGGGGCATTATTTAACTAAGAATGACGTACCAGTTGCAAGTACTAGAATAGTAGAACAACAAAAGCAAGTAAACAGCCAGAAGTCAGCAGGAGCAAAATCGAGTCTTCAGCAAATACTTGAGAGTTCAAAGAGAACTCAAGAATGTTTCAGAAAGTAGAAAGAGAAGAGGAGCAGTGCTCAATACTAGAAGTTGAGAAAGTAGTAGTAGAGAAAAGTTCGAAGTCTTTCTGTGTATGTACGTATTAAGTGCAAAAGGGGTTGCCCCTTTTATAGTGCAGAAGACAAGTGAGAAGAAGGTAAGAAAATTATTTTAAAAGTCAATCACACAAATTTCCCTTCAGCCAAGGGATTGATTTCAAACGGGCATGACAAATAAGGAAAGGATTTGATTTTAAAATCTTTTCTAAGGCATTACAATAAGGGTAAATACACAGAAACTTATTTAAGGAAAGAGTCTAGTAGTACACGGTTTGGGCAAATAAGGAAAGGCAATCAATCAACAGTCAATAAAAGTCAAGGTTTGAGCCTTGGCACGAATGGATCCAACCCAGAAAAGGTGAAGAGAAACTTATTTTAAAGAAAATCAGTAACATTCAATCAATCCTCATAAAAAGGAATTCGAAATCAATCACAAGTTGGCAAAAGACCTTTTGAAAGAAGAGTTTATCATATATAAAGCAAACACTTCAAACAGAAAAGTCTAACATCGAAGTATTTAGAATCATAAACAAAAGAATACAAGTTCAACCAGAGACTCATAGTGAGTCTGAAGGTACAGGGTCCCAAAGTGGAACCCTAATTTGATTTTCCAAGGAAAAAACCCCCAAATTCTAGGGTTTCCCCATCGAATCAAACACAAAAATGAAAAGGCAAGTGAACAGACTCAAGGAGTCTTATTAGAATCAGGCAAATACAATAGAAGGCTTGAAACAATCAAAGAAAAGAAAACCATTTTAAGGCATGGAGAACATGTTCAGACAACTTCGGAACTTAAGAAAGGATGGGGGTTTAAACAGAACAGACGAAACATGCTTAACAAGAACACGAACATAGTTCAGAAAAGCAAAACATCGAGAAACACAGTAGTAAAGAGTGAGAAAAAAGCAGACTAATCATGTGAGCATACGTATAAAAGTAGGAAGACAATACATGCGTAAATAACGGAGGAGAACATACGAGCATACTGCAGACAAATAGCTGAAAGAAAAGAACAACAAAAATCGAAAGATTTTCAGAAACCCCAATTTGAAAAACCAACGATTTTGAAAAGGAATTTTTGGGAAAACACTCGAAACGTCAAATATAGCATAGATCTATCACAGATATGAAAGAATAAAACGAAAAGCAACCTCGAATAGGTTAGGGTTTCTGAGAACCTTAAAGGACGAGAAGGCTTGGAAGTCACGAGAGCGGATCTGAGCTGATAAGGTCGAATCCAGGCTCAAGAGGCTAAAGTACGCCGGAGCAAGGCCAAAAACGGCCAAAGAATCTCGAATCGGCCAAGGTCTAGATGAAGGCCTTTGAGGTCTAGCCTCAAATCTTCAGCGAGCAGGCGTATAGGAGCAGAATATGGTGAGTAGAGATCGTCCATGGCTAGATTGACCATGGATTCCGGTGGATTTTGGGTCGGAGAGGGGGTAGGCGGCTTCTAGGGTTTCAGGGGTTGAGAGAGTTCGAGAGAGACGAGGGAACCAAAGGCGGCGGGTTTGGAGAGAATGGGGGTAGGGATAAGGTCGTTGGAATTAATTAAGGTAAGGGGGAATCTGGGCCGTTGATCAAAATGATCAACGGCTCAGATTAAAAGGAACACGGGCCGGTTCGGTTAATTGGGTAATTGGGTTGGGTTAATTGGGTAATTGGGCTGGGGATTTTGGTCCAATTGGGGGTTAAGATTGGGGTTAATTTAGGCTAAGACTGAAAGGTAAATGAGGCTACATATTAAATAGCAGATGTTTCTCTTTTGTTTTATAAAAAATAGTAAAAATGATTTTAAAAATTAAATTAAAAGTACTCAATCAGTAAGTAGTATATAAATATTTATTTAAAATACTGGGATCAATTTTTATAATTATAAAATGCGATAAAACCTTAAAGAGGCTAGTATTGCAATTATATGCAATTTAGTTTTAAAAACACCAAACGAATTTGTAAAAATATGCAAAAAATCATGTTAGCTATATTTTGATGTAAATGTGAGAATAAAATAAATTATCCTCCAAAATGGCAAGCTTTGGGGAATAATTATGGGATTTAATGGTGTAAAAATAGGCCATAAATTGGTTTAAAAATCATTAAAATGCCAAAATCTTTTGGTGTGCTTATATATGCACATATATGTTATTTTGGAAGTGTTTTGGGTATAAAAATACATAGGGAAAAATTAGATATCAACACATGTCTATGAACTATGAGACTCAAGTAATTTAGAGCTCTGATACCAACTTGTCACGACCCGAATTTCCCACCCTCGGGAGTCATGACGGCGCCTACTAGTGAGAGCTAGGCAAGTCAATCCTTAACTACTTACTTCATTATCAAATTACTTCTTTTAACAATTATAAGACGATAACATGAAAAACTGCGGAACTTTAAATAATTAAGCAGAAGATAACAATTAAACATCTGAAATCTGCGTCTCTTACAATTACTTGAGTCTCAACCACCCAAAAACAGGTGTCACGGTATCAAGGACTATCTAAGATTACTACATACAAAGTCTGAAGAAATAACAGTTCACTGTTTCTGAATAAAAGGAAGATGAAACAGGAAATAGAGATAGAGGGAGACGTCAGGGCCTGTGGACGCCTGCAGGTCTACCTTGGGTCTCCGGGTGGACAAAAGAAAGCCTTCAACTACTGTCCAAAAGCTGCTCCGGGATCTGCACACAGTGCAGAGTGTAGTATCAGCACAACCGACCCCATGTGCTGGTAAGTGCCTAGCCCAACCTCGGCGAAGTAGTGACGAAGCTAGGACCAGACTACCAAATAAACATGTGCAGTTCAAATATATACAGCGAAAAAGAAATACCGAGCTAACCAGTCAATATGGAAGGGGGAGCATGATGTGGGGAGATAACAGTTCCGAATAGAAAGACATCAAATAAACGAAAGAAACAACATAACTCGGATCTCAACTAAGAATCAGAAATCAATAAATGCACGGCATCACCCTTCGTGCTTTTACTCTCATCCTCACCAAAACAACCATATCATAAAAATATACACGGCATCACCCCTCGTGCTTTTACTCTCGTCCTCACCAAAGCAATCATATAGTAAAAATGTGCATGACATCACCCTTCGTGCTTTTACTATCTTTCCTCACCATATAATCGATAAAATCAACACGAAATGATACATCGTGCGGCATGGCATCACCCTTCGTGCTGTACACTCTTTCCTCACAATAATATACGGCATCACCCTTCGTGCTTTAATCTCTTCCTCACCCAAACAACAATCACAAACAATAGGGCAAGAGAATAAATAAAATTGCAATAAAGATCCAGGCAAGGGAACAACAATTCAACAAATAAATCCCAGTAAGGGAACATCATCAATAACCTTAACATCCCGGCAAGAGAGATAACGAATAAATCAAAGATAGCCCAGCAAGGGCGACAACATAATGATCTCTTATCTTTCTCACTTTTACTTCAAAATTCAACTCACAACTCGAGCCAATTCTCTAGAGGTTCAATTATCACTTATACTTTCACAATTTGTTACACAACTTGAGCCAACACTCCTCAATGGTCATAGATCATAATTCCTTCCACAAACTTAACACAACAAGTAGAAACCATTACCAAGGCATGAAAGATACAACGAAGTCATGAAAATCACAATATAAGACTCAAGGGCATGCTAGACACCAATGCATAGATACTCGTCACCATGCCTATACGTCACACTCAACAATTAGCACATAGCAAATAGGCCTCAACTCATAATCCCTCAAGCTAAGGTTAGACCAAACACTTACCTCAATGTCACGAACACAATTCACGATTCAACTATAGCTTTATCCCTTGATTCCACCACCAATTTGTTCGTATCTAGTCACAAGTTACTTAATTACATCAATAAACGCTAAATGAATCAATTTGAATGCATGAAAATGAATTTTCCAAAGTTTTACCCAAAAAGTCAAACCCCCCCCCCCCTCCGGGCCCACATGGTCAAAACCCGAGGTTCGAACCAAAACTCATTTATCCATTCCCCCACGAACCCAAATATATAATTTATTTTGAAATAGGACCTCAAATCGAGGTCCAAATCCCCAATTTTTGAAAAACTTAGGTTCTACTCAAAACACCCAATTTTCCCCATGAAAATCATTAATTTTGAGTTGAAATCATGTGAAAAGATATTAATGATTGAAGAAAATGAGATAGAAATCACTTAACAATGTTTTGGAGAAGAAAGGTTATTTGAAAAATCGCCTCTTATGTTTTTGGGTTTTGTAAAATAAAAAATAACTGAAAATCCCGTCTAAATATACTACTCTCAAATGCCCTGTGCGGACCGCACAAAATCAACTGCGGCCGCACAGTCACCAGTGAATCTGTGCGGACCGCACAAAATCAATTGCGGCCGCACAGTCACCAGTGAACCTGCGCGGACCGCACAAGATCCACTGCGGCCGCACAGCCACCAGTGCGGGCAGCACAAAACCAGTGCAGACCGCACTAGCAGGTTTAGAGACTTGCACTTCTGTGAACCTCCAATAGCCATGTTTTAAGCCTAAGACACCCCGGAACCCACCCGAAACTCACTCGGGCCCTCGGGACTCCAAACCAAATGTGCATACTAACTCAAAAATATCATATGGACCTACTTGTGCGATCACATCATCAAAATAACATGTCAAATCATGAATTAAACCTCAAAACTCAACATTTTCATCAAGAACTCTAAAAGTTCATAACTCTTCAATCGGAAGTCCAACTCACGTCAAATAAACTCCGTTTTTCATCAAATTTCACAGTTATCTTTCAAATACTATAACAAAGTTGTACCGGGCTCCGAAACCAAAATACGAGCCCGATAATAGTGGTTTCAAATATTAATTCTTTTCTTTATTTCTTAGATAATTCAGTAAAATAATTTCTTTCCAAAATTTATTTCTAAGGCTTGGGATCTCGGAATTCATTTTCGGGCATACGCCCAAGTCCTATATTCTACTGCGGACCTCCCTGGATCGTCGGCAACAGATCCGGGTCCGTTTTCTCAAAATGTTGACCAAAGTCAACCATAATCAAATTTTAACTCTAGAAATTTCTATTTCTCATATTTTCACATAGCAGGCTTTTCGGAGATAGGTCCGGATCACGCACGCAAATCAAGGTGAGGTAAAAGGGAGATTTTTAGGCCTCGAAATATTGAATTCACTTGCAACACAAGTGATAACCTTTTGGGTCATCACAGGTGTTGATTATTTAACCTTGTTTGTGCTTTAATTTTAGAATTAATGGTTGCAAACATTGATTCATGCTTTTTTGACTTGGTCTTTACTTGAGAAAGAGGGACCTAGTCTAGGATAACTTGGCTAACAAGAATTAATGGTTGTAAATTTTCGTGTCCCTCAACTTTATGCGTGATGTTGACATCATTAACTGCCATTTTTGATTTCTTGGTAAGGATAAAATCAAACAAGTTAGTAACAAATGTAAGGATCAAAGCAATTACGCAATTGTCAAAGCCCCACAGTGGGTGCCAAACTGTTTACCCGTAAAACGATGCAATTAAATTTTTTACGTTGTTTATAGACAAACGAACTGATTTGATCCAAAAAATGGTAAATAAATAAGATTAAAAGTAAGACTTAGCGATTAAAATTGAAGAAGATGACAAGCCTGGCTCCGAAAGCAGCGTCTCAGAGGACAGAAATTAGAACAATGTAAAAGAGCAGATAAAGTTATTTTATTGAGAGAGAAAATGGAATACAACATATGTTTTGCTAAGAATTTTGTGTGTTACAATGGCTGTTAAGCGTGTTATTTATAACTATACCTAGGGAAACAAGATCCTAGGATCAAGCCTTATTTAAATGATAATAAAGGAGTCATTAATGAATATGTAACGTCAAGCTATGAATGCAAATATTCTCTGTAATGACTGCCCACTTAATATCAGAGGATATTCTTCATTGAATTCTATCCTATGGCAAATATGCGATCTGCTCCAGTTGACCATATTCCCTTCGGGTTTATCTGATATCAATTGCAGCTTTTGTTTCTGGCACTGGTTGTTACTTGATTCGCCTTATACTTATCTTCGGTTTCATGTATTATGCTATCATTTGATCATTTGTGATAAACCAATTTTATCCTATATAATTGATAGTATAAAAAATTATTTGTACTGACAATGTATATAGTTGAAACTTATATTTTAAAAAGAACTTTGTGATTCAAAAATTGTGGATTGAACAGATTATCCAGTTTCCTGCTATGGCTACGACCAAGCCAACTCGCATTTCGTCGTTGGATAAATTATTAAAGATATATATTGAGCTAGTGGAATGCGCTTTCATTTTGGATATATATGTTCCCTCTATTTAATTTTTCAGACAAAGACCTATTTTTTCTCCTCTCTCAAAGCCACCTCCTCTTTACTACGTATTATTTAGGGGTGTTCAAAGGAAATCGACAAATCGCACCAACCCGATAATCCGAGTCAAACCGAGAAAAAAAACCCAATTATGGTTTGGTTTGATTTGGTTTGGTATTGGAAAAAAAACTCAACCATAATTGGTTTGATTTGGTTTTTTCTAAAGAAAGTCAAACCGAAACCAAACTAACCCGACATTACATATATAGAAATTTTAGATATATTTAATATATAAATATACTTATTGTGATGTAATTTATAAATATTTCTTAAAAAATTTCATAATTTTATCTTTTAAGGTATTATTTCAAGGTTGGACTTAGAACTTTTGAATGTTCCAATAAGTTTTATAGTCATTAATATTAGTAAATTAAATAATGCTAACAAAAGCCCAAATCAAAATCAAATCAATACTAATGCTAACAAAAAGCATTCAATTCAATACTACGAACAGGAATGTATTGAATATCTATTTTTTGTTTTGCGATAATTTAGATAAAAATGCATAACCTATTTTTATTTTTTCTTTAGCGTTTCGTCATGTAATTAATACTCCCTTATTAGTCTACTTATTTTATCATGACTTAGTACTTTTAGATTATGCTTATTTATATTATGGCTTTTTGATTAGCAATATTCATATTACATAATTTTATTGTCTTTATTGTAGAATATTTTAGGATAATGTCATGACACATCTCATATTTCGTATTATTTTCCTGGAAAATACTTTATATATTTGTATTTTACTAGGATTAAAGAAATATTTTGAGCATAATTTATATGGTTTGTTCTACGAAGATTTACCCGGAAAAAAAACCCGAATAACCTGAAACCCGAGAAAAATTGAGAGTGAAAAACCCGAGTTTATTGGTTTGGTTTGGTCTTTAGATTTAATAACCCGATACAGTTGGTTTGGTTTGGTAATAGTAGAATCTGAACCAACCCGACCTATGTACACCCCTAATATTATTAATAGGTTATCAAGTTAATTATATTATATGAACTAGCTATGAACGAAATAGAAACCAATCTAGGTTTGTGCAACAGTGTTGTTTAGTATGATACTTGCGCAGATTTTACTAAAGTTTTGTGTATCGTAAACAATGTAGGACGTAACATTTGATGAGTATGCTAAAGCGAAATATAAGGAAGAATTCATATAGTGTTATGAAATAAAAGCAATTTAGTAAAATATGAACAAGAAATAAAAACAATTTAGTAAAACTTGAACAAGAAATAGAGATAGAGAGAAGGAAGAGATTTTCTTCTTCAATTGTGTGTATTTTCCTATCTATTACAAGGCCTTTATATAGGCATGAAAAGTGGAAAAAAAAATATGTCATGGAATATGTCATTGAACATAGAAAATATGTCATTGAATATGTCATTAACCATTTGAGAGAAAGATCATGGAGGAAGAGTAGACATCCACCATATTTTGATTTTTATCATAACACTCCCCCTTGGATGTCCATAAATAATGTGCCTCGTTAAAACCTTATTAGGAAAAAACCCTATGGGAAAAAAATCCTAATGAAAGAAAAAGAGTACACATATTTAGAAATACGCCTTTTGGTTGCCTCGTTAAAAACCTTGCAAGGAAAACCCAATGGGACAAAACCTTGTTAGGGAAAAAGAGTACAACGCGTATTAACTCCCCCTGATGAGATCATCAGTTCACATCGTTGAGCCTTCGTATCCCAATCTTGTACACTAGTTTCTTGAAGGTTGACGTCGGTAGATATTTGGTGAACAAATCAGCCATATTATCACTTGAACGGATCCGTTGCACATTAATATCACCATTCTTTTGAAGATCATGTGTGAACAATAATTTAGGTGAAATGTGCTTTGTCCTAACTCCTTTATGAATCCTCCCTTTAATTGGGCTATGCATGTTGTATTTTCTTCATACAAAACTGTGGGTAGTTTATCACACTTCAAACCACATTTGTCTCGAATAAGATGTATAGTAGACCTCAACCATACACATTCTCGACTTGCTTCATGAATAGCAATTATCTCAGCATGATTAGAAGAAGTAGCCACGATTGATTGCTTAGTCGATCGCCAAGATATGACAGTGCCACACATGTAAACACATAACATGTTTGAGATCAAGCCTTGTGTGTGTCAGATAAATACTCCACATCGACATAACCAACAAGATCGGTATTGCAATCATTGCCATAAAATAAGCTCACATCGGTAATCCCCCTTAGATAAAGCAATATGTGCTTGATTTTATTCCAATTTCTCCTTGAGCGGAGCTATATCTTGTTAAGACATTAACTGAAAAAGTTATGTCATACCTTGTAGTGTTAGCAAGATATATTAGCGCACCAATTGCATTAAGATATGGTACTTTAGGACCAAGAAACTCTTCATTATTTTCATGAGGTCGGAGTGGATCTTTATTTATATCGAGTAATCTCACAATCATCGGGGTACTTAATGGATGTGCTTTATCCACATAGAAGCTCTTTAAAATCTTTTTAGTGTATGCTGATTGAAGGACAAAAATTCTATCTTTCATATATTCAATTTGTAGACCAAGACAAAATTTTGTCTTTCCAAGATCTTTCATTTCAAATTCTTTCTTTAAACAGTCTACTGCTTTAGGAAACTCTCCGGGAGTTCTAATGATATTTGAATCATCAACATACATGGCGATTATAACAAATTCAAATTCATATCCTTTTATAAGGACACAAGGACAAATTGAATTATTCTTATACTCTTCTTTCAACAAGTACTCTTTCGGGCGATTATACCACATGCGCCCTGATTGTTTCAATCCGCACAATAACACATTTATACCTCAATTGACTTTATACTTTCAGGTGTTGGGACTATCCGCCCAACTTTATATTTTTTCAAGTGAAGTCAATTTTCATTGCGTATTTTTCATTTGGCCAATAATTTATCTGTCCAAATTTCATGACAGATTTGAGCTCAATATACTTGCCAATTAATAATATTGAGCGCTACATTATGTTAACAGTATCATCAACGATCATTTTATATCGGTTCAATTATTACACAATAAAGACATAACTTATTGAGATCTCTTTATCTCATTATTTTCAGGTACCTGAGCCTCTCACACGAGGTCTTACGAAGTGTTATGTCGTGGTGCTCTTCTAGAGCACTTGCCTCCTTATTATGACCATTTTGCCCCTCTCCTTCTTCAAGGAGTTTTATCTTTGGAACCGATTGGTCTGTTACGCTTCATGCATGCCATAGACTCTGTCCCTCATGGACTTTATTCTAGTTGGAGCATTAACAGCTGAAATATGACATTTAGCTTTGGGTCAGCAAATGCGTCTGACAATAATTTATAAATTAATTATCACTTGAACTTAAAGTTCATATTTTCTTGTACGAGGATCTACATGTATTCATAATAATTCATTTCACGTATCACTTTCTCAGCTATCCATTTTCTCCCCTTAATGTTGGGATCACCAACACATTTCCCAACCTTCTTTGGGAATCCATCTTTGTGCATTGTGGTGACATAATTAAATCATATAGCACATTCATATTTCTATATAGAAATTATTTGGTTCCTGACCCTGAACCGATTGTGATAGGGAGAATTTTTCATAACTTGGCTAGATGCGTACAAGTGCTGGTGTATATTAAATAATACATCTCATACCAAAATTTCATTTTTGGGAGTTTTGTTCTCATAACCAATGATTTAGCTATAATTGGAGGCATACAATTTCCTCTAAACCAACTTGAATTTAAACCAGTATTATCAAGATAAATTATCATAATTTATATTCTGGAATTATGCTCTAATAATTTGAGCAAGCAATCTTGCAAAAACCAATCTGCAAGTTGATAACAAATGCACATGTGACCATAAAATAGATGCATCTATTAAAATCATATAATAGTAAACGGTCCACATGGCAGGTGACTGGACCCATATATATATCACCTTTTATTCCTTCCAGAAATCAAGGGATTCAATCCAAACCTTTAACTGGTATATCATGAGAATAAGCAGCACAAGATAATTCTTGAAGAATCTTCTATTCTTCAATATATGTCAATGCAATTCTTAATTAATTTTTCGCATCATA
Organism: Nicotiana sylvestris; assembly: GCF_000393655.2. Taxonomy (NCBI): domain Eukaryota; kingdom Viridiplantae; phylum Streptophyta; class Magnoliopsida; order Solanales; family Solanaceae; genus Nicotiana; species Nicotiana sylvestris. The sequence continues at coordinate 139,928,816 of NC_091059.1, read as the reverse complement.
ATCTAACCGAGATGGTCAACCGGTCATGCCAATTAATATTTATTTTAGTAAATCTCTAGTTTACTTGTGGCATATGATTCGAGCATCATGCTTATATTTGTGTAGTACAAATTGAAAGAAGATCGGGTCACCTTTCATATTTACCCGGTATGATTATAGAAATATGAAGATATTCAATCTTCCTTTCATTTATAGTCTCAATATGCCAATCACTTTGACTTATATATTTGAAACTCAAAAAGTTTCTTTTGAGACTTTATAATATCAATGTCATGAATAAGTTTATTCATCTGGGTAGTAACAAATTAGTTTTTCTAGAGTTCTTAACAACTTTTGTACTACAAGATCTTTTATCATACCATTCATATGGTAAATGTCTTCTTCATGGATAAAATTATATCATAATAAATTGTCATGGTCAAAATCATCATAAGCAAAATCATTTCTTGCTTTAACTTTATCTTTAATAACTTTTATAAGGCATGACAAAATAATATTTGGTGTATCACATGTACGCGACCAATGACATATTCATGTAACCACACAATAATATTTATTCTCTTTATTTTACTCAAATCTCCCTTAGAGATGAGTTGTGTGGTATTCATATAATCATGAATTGTATGTTTTTATTCATTGCATTTATCACATATTGCCACATTCAACTTTAGGAATGAGTTTGCATTCTCAATGCTTATCACAAGTCACATCCTTTTCAAGGAATGGATCATAATCAGCAACGTGATTTATTATTTTCATACCAATTTAATGGTAAGCATTGACTTCACATTTTGAAGGACTATTTTGAGAACCCTTATTGTTCTCCTTTTATAATCATAGTGATGATTATTATTATTTTGATATTTGGAACGCCCACGTTCATTGTTCAATTACTTGTCTTCATTGAAACTTATTATGCACTGCTATCACATTCACTTCAAAAATGTAGCAAATCAAGTGGGACAATTTTCATGTCTTTTCATGAAAAATATATTATTTTTCTTTAGTCATCATTATATCATAAATATGGTACATTGGGACTCAAACCCAATATTTTACCAATACAAAGGCATGTTAGGCCATAATAAATTGGGACTCAAACCCAACTCTTATCATTATGGAGCATCAGGGCTTGATCCCGATGTCTTACCCTCAATCAATGGCATAATAGGCTAAACAATATTGAGATTCATTCTCAAGACTTAATTTCAATCACATGCCAAGAAAGTTATACACAACTAATTTGCATCTTAGCAAATCAAATTTGCTTTGTTAAATAAGTGTACAAATCTCAAATCAGCGTAAAGCTTTATTAATCATTTGTAGCATCTATATGAAATACAACCGTTTGTAGTCAGAATATTTCTTCTAAATTCTATTAGAGTTTAAAAGGATCATAAAATCATTGTCATAATATTTATTGAGTCTCTCTCAAAAATATTGTTGTTTTCGGGGTATACCCTACCTATTGGATTTGATTAAACGCCATGACTTTCCTTCACTCAATTCAACCAAGCAATTAGTGAATAAATTTATCAAAAGTACACCATATAGGTAACAACACATATATATAGTACTAATACATAAATTCAGCATTTATATTACCTGAAAAGTGACATTATAGGTAACAACTTACCAGTTATAGCTTGTGCATCATTCATATAAAATACTTAAAAATGGTAAGTTAGTAGCAAACATCAAGTAGGTCATGGATACTCAAAAATACCTCTTCTAGTAGTCATACTAATCATTGTTTGCTTTCAAATGATACGACCATAAATTATGAAGTATACTTTCTCAATAGCTGGTTTGTTTTCCAAACTTCAAAGAAGTAATTAATCAACCTAGATAAAGATGTGAAGTATTTCTTGTTTTCTTCAAGATGATTTATGCTTTTAATCAGTATGACCAATTTTATTTTATTTTTTATTCCTTTTTTTGGTACTATATGCAAGTGTAAAAATCCAAAAGGAAAAAAAAATATTCATCCAAGTAAAAGAAAATATTAAAAGCGGCAGGACAGATTGAAAATAGTTAACGCACAAATATGCATAAGACAATTTATATAAAATATCTTTGGTTTCCATGGCATGCATCATATCAACAATTAACTGCTACTATGATTTTCACATATAGAACTTCGAAAATTTTATTTCATTCATGTGATATAAAAGATGTAATATTAATATGTGCTTATGCAATACAAGTGTAGTACGAAGTTGTGTGCATATGAGATTTTAAAGGAATGACAAGTATAAGATAATCATACCTTCTTACATTTCATTACTTACCATATGTAGTTTCTCTTTACATTTAACCATGTGATGATGTGTATAGCTTCTAATTGTAATTTTTTCCGGATGTAGGAAAATTTTTGTAGATATATACTCAGTTGGTTAGAGCATCATGCTGATAACGTGTTATGAAATAAAAGCAATTTAGTAAAATATGAACAAGAAATAAAAGCAATTTAGTAAAACATGAACAAGAAATAGAGATAGAGAGAAGGAAGAGATTTTCTTCTTCAATTGTGTGTATTTTTCTATCTATTACAAGGCCTTTATATAGGCATGAAAAGTGGAAAAAAAAATATGTCATGGAATATGTCATTGAACATAGAAAATATGTCATTGAATATGTCATTAACCATTTGAGAGAAAGATCATGGAGGAAGAGTAGACATCCACCATATTTTGATTTTTATCATAACATATAGCACATTTTTAAGGTTTTAGATGCCACTGTTTTATTATTTCCTTTTAGAATGGCGGTATTTGAGTCAATTTGTACCTATTTCCTTTTAAGTACCTTGATAACTCTATGTGGTTAGTTTTCGTGATTTTCACTTGTTTTATTGATCCGTAGTCTGCACCACATGTATTCCGCCTCCTTTTTACCACCACTTCCTTTGCATTTTCCACCAAAGTACACTCTGATTTCCACTATACCTACTCAACGTTGTTTTCTCCTTTGATTTTTTGGTTTTCTTTTCCTGGTGACTCTTGATCCGGGCTATTGTTAGGTAGCGAAAAAATATTATAATCCTCTTCCACAATTTCCCAAAGATCTAAATTTCCAAGTAAGTCTACATTTTCACTATCCATAGATGGTACGACTCACTATGAGCATATATAGGTCGGATTGGTTCGAATTTCTCAATTACCAAACCAAATTAATGGTGTCGAATTTTTTAATTTATAAACCAAACCAACAAAGTGGGATTTTTCAATCTCATTTTCTCTCAGGTTTTTCGATTTTTTCGGATTTTTGAGTTTTTTTCTGGTAAAGTCTTCATAGCACAAACTATGCAACTTTCTGCTTCAAATATTTCTTTAGTCCTAGTAAGATATAACTATATAACGTATTTTTCAAGAAATAAAAAAATAATATGAGATAAGTCATAGCATTATACTAAAATATCCAATAACAAAGAAAATGAAATTACATAAATCAAATATTGCTAACTAATAAGCCCAAATAAAAATTAACATAATATAAAAATACTATATATATAAAAATTAACATAATATAAAAATATTATATATATATAAATTAACATAATATAAAAATACTATATATATATATATATATATATATATATATATAGGTCATGCTAAAATAAGTATAGCTAATAATTACTATTGTTTACATAACTAAGCATTAATGAAAAAGATAAACTAAGTTATGCATTTTCATGATTATACACAAATTAAATGTAAAATTAAAAAATAGATATGCAACATTATCGTCATTCCTACTGTTGATTTGAATTTCTTTTATTAGTATTAGTATTAATTTGAACTTTGTTTAAGTAACTACATTTATGGGCTATAAATTTCTATACCATTCAAGAATATTAAGTCAAAATTTGAAATAATACGTTAAATGATAAAACTGTTAAAAAATATTTATAAATTGCATTACAATATATATATATATATATATATATATATATATAAATTGTATAAATGTAGTATCAAGTTGAGTTGGTTTTGGTTTGATTTTTTTAGTTAAAACAAAACCAAACCAAACCAATTATGGTTAGATTTTTTTTCCGATACCAAACCACAATTGAGTTTATTTTCCGGTTTGACTCGGATTATCGGTTTGGTGCGTTTTATCGGTTTTCTTTATACACCTCTACTTTTCACCATCAAAGACTAGACGAGCCAATTGGAAAAAACTTATTTATGTCTCTATCTCACTCAAGAAAAACATTTCACTCATTTCCTTATGAAGATGACTTTGATACCAATTGTTAATTCTTAAGAAAAGAAATTAAGAAAAATAACAGGGGGAAGATTACAGAAAAATAAGAAGAGTATACTGGAATAGATATAAAAAAAAACTCTAAAGAATTGAAGTTGAAAGTTCTATATTATTTCAATCCAACTTGCACTACAATTTATAAGAACAACTAACTTCAAAGATCTAAAAATCAGCACAAAATCTACCGAAAATAACAAACTTTAGAGAATAGTTCACTCTTAGAAACTAGTTCAAAAAAAAAGTTATTCAAATTCAAACTAAATTACTGCAGTAAATAAATTCTAAATTAAAACAGTAAAATAATTCACTACTAGAACTCCGAAAAAAGCGACCAAAGTTGGTCGCTTACAAGTCACAAAACGACCAAAAAGCATCCAAACTGGCTTGGTCACTATTTTGCTGGTCTCTAAGGTAAAAGGACCAAATATTCCGGGTAAACAATATACCGACCAACTTTGGACGCTTTAATATTTTAATAATATAAATTTAGCGACCAAAGTTGGTCTCTATGTTTAATTTACATTTTATATTTATTTATTATTATTCAAAATATAGCGACCAACTTTGGTCTGTAAACCAAATATTATATTTTAAAATTTGAAAAATAGCGACCAAAGTTGGTCGCTTTTTTAAAATTTTTTTAATTTTTTTAAACATAAGCGACCAAAATTGGTAGCTAATTTCTAGAATTTTTTTTTAATAGAATAGCGACCAAAGTTGGTCGCTTTTTAGGAAATCTGGGTTAATTAGAGACCAACCTTGGTCGCTATTGCCTAGAAAATATATTTTTTTTAAATGAACAGAAACCGTCTGTTTTGGCAGCTACACCACCTGTCAGCATACCAAATTCCCTAAATAACAATATAATTCAATTCATAAACTACAATTTCAATACTAAAATCTCCACAACAACCCAACAAAAGTTCAAATCACATCCTAAAATTTCAATTCATATCCTAAAATTTCAATTTATAAATTAACCTACTCAGATGCATCGTTGAATATTTAAAACAAAACGTCTCGACCTATATCACTTAATCTGTTATAATTGATTCATCGACTTATAACTTAGTGATGAATGAATGTAATTCATTAACTCTGTTATAATACAAACAATGAATACAATATCATATATTATAACATGCTATATATGTAGTTAAAGCAGTACGAAGTGTGTGTGTGTTATATATATACACACACTAACATATAGTATAACAAGTTATATATACGTTATAGTATTACAGTGAAGTGTGTGTGTGTGTGTCTATATATATATATATATATATATACATGAAGCGCTAGTAACATAGGGTCGGGTTATTTTAGGGATTTATACACTTGTAAATTGATTCATCGACTTATAACCTACTCAGATGCATCATTGAATATTAAAAACAAAACGTCTCGACTTATCTCTCTCTCTCTCTCTCTCTCTCTCTCTCTCTATATATATATATATATATATATATATATATATATATATATATATATATATATATATATATATATACTTCATTGTACAATTTTAACTACATATATAGCATGTAGAGTGTATTTTAGTGTATTCATCTCTTATATTGCAAAAGTGTTAACGGATTACATTTATATTATTTAGATAGTAAATACAAAAGTGAATTTTAATTTTGACCAATGTTGACCTGAAAAGAGACCAACTCTGGTCGCTAATTATCCAGAAATTAAAATTATGGTCGCTAAATTTAAATCAGATTTATTTATATTTTATATAATATTTAAAATAATAATATAATTGTTAAACGTTAGAACTGGGTCCCAGATTAGCGACCAAAGTTGGTCTCTATCTGCTTCCCCTTTAGTAAGCGACCAACTTTGGTCGCTAACTTTTGAATTATATGTATTTATATTTAATATAATATTTAAAATAATAATATAATTGTTAAACGTTAGAACTGGGTCCCAAATTAGCGACCAAAGTTGGTCTCATTTGCTTTCCCTTTCGTAAGCGACTAACTTTGGTCTCTAATTTTAAATTATATTTATTTATATTTTTTAATTTTTTTAAATAATAATACAATTATTAAAATTTTATAACTGGGTCCCAAATTAGTGACCAAAGTTGGTCTCTATCTGCTACCCCTTTCGTAAGAGACCAACTTTGGTCGCTAATTTTAAATTATATTTATTTATATTTTATATTTTTTTAAATAATAATATAATTATTAAAATTTTATAACTGGGTCCCATATTAGCAACCAAAGTTGGTCTCTATCTGCTTCCCCTTTCGTAAGCGACCAACTTTGGTCTCTAATTTTAAATTATATTTATTTATATTTTATAATTTTTTAAAAAAAATAATATAATTATTAAAATTTTATAACTGGGTCCCAGATTAGCGACCAAAGTTGGTCTCTATCTGCTTCCCCTTTCGTAAGCGACCAACTTTGGTTGCTAATTTTAAATTATATTTATTTATATTTTATAATTTTTTAAATAATAATATAATTATTAAAATTTTATAACTGGGTCCCAGATTAGCGACCAAAGTTGGTCTCTATCTGCTTCCCCTGTGATGACCCAAGAGGTCATCACTTGCTTTTAAATTGAATTCTATGTTCTAAGGCTTTGAAAACCTTATTTAGCATCACCTCAATTTGTGTGTGCAGTCCGGGCACGTAGACGGAAAGCCTAAATATGAAAATCTGTGAAAATGATAAATTTTGACTATAACATGAGTTAATTTGACTTCGGTAAACATTTTGGGCAAATGGACCCGGACCCGTAATTTGATGATCCCGGAGGGTCCGTAGGAAAATACGGGACTTGGGCGTATGCCCGGAATCGAATTCCGAGGTCCCAAGCCCGAGAAATGAATTTTTAAAGAAATTATTTAAAGGAATTTGAAATGAAATTTGATTAGAACATAATGGTATCGGACCCGTATTTTGGTTTCGGCCCCCAGTACAGGTCTTATATATGATTAAGATGTTTCTGTGAAATTTGGGGAGAAACGAATGTCATTTGACGTGATTCGGACCTAAATTGCTAAAGTTGATGTTTTAAGAAGTTTGAGGAAATTCTTTGGTTTTGAGGTTTAATTTATTGTTATTAAGGTTATTTTGGTAATTTGATCGCACGGATAAGTTTGTATGAAGTTGTTGAGTTAGTAGGCATGTTTGGTTTGGAGCCCCGAGGGCTCGGGTGTGTTTCGAAAGGTTTTTAGAACTCAACAAGTTGCAGGTTTCTGCTGTTCAGTGCTCAGGTATTTTACCCTTCGCGTTCGCGTGGTCCTTCTCGCGAACGCGTAAGGCAAATTTCCCAGGAGCCAAACTTCTTCTTCGCGAACGCAAAGCTGGAGTCGCGAACGCGAAGCTGGAGTCGCGAACGCGAGTCTAAGGAGGGATACCTTTTGCGAACGCGATGGCTAGTGAGCCTGGACAAGGGGAGCCAGGGGCATTTTACCTACGCGAATGCGACCCATTGGATGCGAATGCGAGGCTCGAGGAATTTTTTCTCCGCGAACGCAAGCCGGCTTCCGAATGCGATGAGAACGTAGCGAACGCGATGAACAATTTCGCCAAGTTATTGTAAGTTTCAAACAGAATGCCATACGGGATTTTCACGATATTTCACAAACTTCATTTTCTCCACACCTCTTGGGCGAGTTTTGAAGAACTTCTTCACCATAGCTTCATAGGTATGTAATCTTAAGCTCATTTTCTTCCATTTTTATCAACACCCACTAGATTTCTAGGCCTAAAATATGTGATTAAGGGTAGAAAATTTGGGATTTGGGTAGAGTTAGGGCTTTTTGATTATTTGGGAATTTGACCTCGTTTTGGGTTCGGATTTCAAAACAAATTATATATTCGGGCTCGTGGGTGAATGGGTGATCGAGTTTTGGTCCGAACCTCGTGTTTTGACCGAGCGGGTCCGGGGTCAATTTTTGACTTTTTGAGAAGAATGATTGGAAAGCTATAATTAAGCATTGGAATTGGATTATTTAGCATTTATTGATGTTATGAAGTTGATTATGTCTAGATACCATTGATTTGGAGCCGAATTCGAAAGGAAAGGCGGTGTTTGAGGCCTGAGTTGGCCGTGGAAGTTCGAGGTAAGTGTTTGGTCTAACCTTAGCTTGAGGGATTAGGAGTTGTGTCCTATTTGCTATTTGTTTCTTGTTGAGTACGATGTATAGGAATGGTGACGAGTATCTATACATTGGTGTCAAACATGACCGTGAGTCTTATATTGTGATTTTCATGATTTCGTTGTATTATTCATGCCTTGGTGAAGATTTCTATTTGTTGTGTAAAGTTGTGGAAAGAATTGTGACTTATGAAAATTGAAGAGCTTTGGCTCCAGTTGTATAACGAATTGTGAAAGTATAAGTGATAATTGAAACTCTAGAGCATTGGCTCAAGTTGTGAAGTGAATTGTGAAGTAAAAGAGAGAAAGAGAAGAGATCATTTCGTTGCCCCCTTGCCGGGCTATTGTTGAGTTGTTGTTCCCTTGCATTGTGTTCTTAATTTATATTACTGATGCTTAGGTTGATGATTCTTTGTGTTGGGTAGGGATTATGGTTATAGCTGAGGTAGTTAGGTGTCAGAACAAGTTTGGTAATAGCTGAGGTAGTTAGGTGTTGTAACAAGTTTGGTTGTAGCTGAAATCATTAGGTGTGGTAACGAGTTTGGTTATAGCTGAGGTAGTTAGATGTTGTAACGAGTTTGGTTATAACTGAGGTAGTTAAATGTTGTAACAAGTTTGGTTATAGCTGTTTCTCCCTTGCCGGGACGTGATTACTTATGTTGTCGAATCCCTTGCGGGGATAGTGTAGACCTTTTTGATCCCTTGTCGGGACTCTTGTTATGATTGTTGTTAATATTGTATGTGGATCGGGTTGTGTGAGCACGTGATTTTTGCTTCTCAAAGAACTACTCCAAAAGAAATCAAGATAAAATAATTTTTCCTTTATACGAAATTTTGAGAGTTTTTTTTGTGGCATGTTGTTAATTATCTGTATTTGTCTGTGCATGTTTGTTTTTATTTTATTAAAGGAAAAATACAAAATATATGTTGGATGCACATTTAGGATTTAATTTTGCAATTAGGAATTAATTGAACCATATTTGGTTTTTAAAAGAGCGAAAATCACAAAATATGTATTGTAGTCCAATTGTGTGATTTTGTTTGTAATTGATGTTTAATTATGTTAATAGTTGTAATAGAAGTTAATTTGTGTTTTTAACAAGTTAATTTAAGTTCTATAATTTAATTTAAGATTTTTTGGAATTTAATTTTTGGTAATTAGGAATTAAAAAGAAGTTAAAAGAAAAGGAAGAAGTGAAAAATCCAAAGAAATCGGAACTGGGCCGTTTTATTTTGACCAAAACCAGGCCCAAATTTCACCCTTGTACCCGGTCCAGTCGATCTGGCAAAACGACCGCTCAAACGACGTCGTTTCTGTCACGCTCAATCTGGACCGGTGATTTGTTTTGATCGAACGGTCCAGACCACTCCTCCCATAACCCGTTTTTGACCCAACCCGGACCGCCCCAGTACTACTCCAAACGACACCGTGCCTATTAGTAAAATGATCCAGGCCGTTGATCGTGATTGATCCAACGGCCAAGATCAAACGCCTCTCCCGTATATAACCCTAATCCCTTACCCCCACGCCCCAAACCAACCCCCCCTCACCCCATCGTCTCTCTCAAGCTCAGAGACGGACCAGACCCAAACCCTAGCCGCCATTGTTACACCTCCGCCTGAAACCCGGCGGCAACAACGCCGTTGGTCACCAAATTAACACCCCTAAGCCATCTGACCACCCTCGTTACAGATCCGCTAACCGTTTGCCTCGAATCAACCTCCAGCTTCTCGAATCTTCAATCGAAGATTCGAGCAGAACCTAAACCTACCCCAACCAGTCCCAAACTTATACCGGACATCTCCCTCGTCACCAAACCACCGTTGGTTTGGTTCGAATCAGACCAGAAACGTCCGAACCCCAAATCGAACCCCCAAGAACCCTAGAAAACCAAAGTTTGAAATCTGTCCAAATTAAAGGATGATTTGGGGTCTAATCGACCTTAGTCGAAGTATTCTCAGTTGAGAACACTCGATTAAGGTCCGTTCAACCTCAAAGAGTCCGAGTTAGAGTCCAAGTCAGGGTCGGCCAGTTTCCGAGTTCTTGAGGTATTTTTCCTTTCTTGTTTGTTCCATTTTGTATTTGTTTATATCTGTTTATTTGTTTAGTTTAGTTTTATTGATTTTTCAATTCTTTTTGTCGATTGATTCTGTCCTTCTTCAATGACCTTTTATTTGGTCGAACTTTTTCTAGTCATGGTCAAGTATATGATAAACTATATAATCGATTTGAATGAGTTTCGTCGATTAGTTAAGTTTTATTATAAATCCTTGTTTCTATCAATACGACTCGAACCACTTGTGTGCTTGTTCGATTTTGATTTGCTACTGATTGGATGTATTGTAATTCGTGTAGTCGATTGGATAAGTGTCGTCGATTAGTTTTACATGCTTGAATGTTAGAATAACCTAATAATAATTTGATTCATATTGCTTCAATTCTGATTGAATCATTGTTTGAATTTGGTTGTAAATTGGTTATAGCTGTAGTACTTTAGTGATCGTTTAAAAATCAGTTGTTAAGGTTATAACTTATAGAGTTCTACCATCAGATTAAGAGGTTTAGGGCAGGGCAGTAATGTCAGGGACTTCAGGAGGGTATTTTGGGATTGAAAGGTTTGAAATTGATTTAAGTTGAATATTCTGACAGTAGGGTACTAAAGTACCATTAAACTAATGAATTGTTTAAATGCTAATGGAGAACAAAACATAATGGTGAGGGAAGGTTGAAAGGAAATGTATTAAGAAATAGGTGCCCATACCTATTTGAATTTAAATAAAGGGAAGGACAAGGGATAATGGAAAAAACATACTCTAGTGAGGAACAAGTGAATTAAAAGGAGAACAAAACATGTAGTAGTGGGGAGAAATACTTTCCTAATTAGCTAAGTGCTCCTTAGAGCTGGAAAGGGGCTGAGGTTTGGGTATAAATAGGGGTCTGGACAGAATTAGTGGGGGGCTGGTTTTTTGGAGAAGAAAAAATCAGTTTTCTTTCAGTTTTTTTTTAGAGAGTCTAGGCTGGATTTTTAACAGTTAAGAGTTCAGTAATTTGAGAAAAAACAGGCTGGTTTTAATCCTAAAAAGTTCAGTGTTTGAGAGCTAAGAAACTGAAAAGTGAGGTCTTTTCTTTTACTGCTGAATATCAAAACTAGTACCGTTACTGTTTCATTGGTGTTGCTGGTTGGTATTTCTGGGGTTTCAAGTGGTTTTTCCTGAGTTTGCTATTGGTTATTTGCTACTGCTTCATTGGGTGTTGCTGGAATTCTGCTGGTCTTTTTAGATCTGTTACTGGGTTGTTCTGTTACTGTGTTGCTGGTTATTGTTGTTGCTGTTTGCTACTGCTCTGTTGATCCTCCTCTTCTTCTTCTATTGTCTATTGCCAGGTACACTTTCGAATCACACTATGATGTAGCTGTGAGATGTAAAAGTGAAAAGAAAATGCTCGAGTAGTGTAGTACTTAGTGCATCTGGAATTTAGTAGATAAATGATAAGTTGTATAGTCTATCTTTATAACTCCATGAAGAATGTGGACTGTGGAGTTTGTATCTGATAAGGACTGTATTGGACCATTAACTTGCCTTTCTTAGTTGTAAATTTAGTAGTTTAATACCAACTTTAGTATCATAGAATTAAAAATCAAACTTCCAAGTTAACTGTGCTTTTCCCGAATAGTTAAGCATGCCCATTATTGTCAAACTATTTAGTTAAATAAGTAGAATATGATGAAGATAGCATGAGTTTGTTCTATTGAACCTGTCTGTTTAAACTTGTTAGTTTCACTAGCTATGAAGGTTTTAATATTGTCAACAGTAGGTAGATAATGATTGTTGGCAGCCCATTTGCTCGAAAAGTTGAAATATTGGGTTTGGCTTCATCATGTAAAACAATTGTCAATAGCCTGTGTATGTTAAATCAGACTCGAATCCACTTCTGTAAGTCGAACGCTGAACTTGGCCCGAATAACGCATGAAATCTGGTCGTAGGAAACGGGCTCAATCACAAGACCATCCTTAAAAATCGTACAATAAAGTTAAGTAACAATTGGTTGGGGCCTTCATTTTGTGTTTAGAGGCAAACTTAATAGAAAAATGTAGTCACTTTAGGATCGTCTTTTTTAAAATAAACGAGATGAGTCTCGCCAAATAAAACGCACAGATTGCGGGGCCCTCACAAATATATGTATTAATTACTTAGAACTCCGGATCGGCCGCTTAGCGAATTTCATGACCATTTCCCAAAATAACCATGCGTTAGTCTCTTTAGGAGAGCACTTTAAAAACCATTACCTTCTTAAACTCGGGTGCACATTTATGTGACCCAAATCCAAATCTCAACGAAGTCGAAATATATCGCTAATCACGGGTACATTGATTGTGATGTGGTTCGAGATGCATTTCCATGACGTTACAAATTCTTTTTTTTAAAAGAAATAATAATAATGAATGAGACGAGCCTTGACAAACAAAAATACACAAGCTGCGGGGCCCTCTATACGTGTTGGTAAAATTACTTAGACTTCGGGATGGGCCGTTTAGCAAAGTTTTACGGCCTTACCCAAAATAATGATACGCTAGTCGCTTTAGGCGCGCCTTTAATAATTTACTTTCTTAAACTCAGGTGCACATTTATGAGACCCAAATCCAAATCTCATCGGAGTCGAAATGCGTCAATAACCGCGGGTGCATTGATGTGGTGTGGTTCGAGACGTGTTTTCGCGACGTTGCAATTATCTCTTAAAATAACAACAATGAAATGGCACACAGGTCCAACATGTAGAAAATCAGATAAATGAGCCGAATATGACAGTTGAGCGACCATGCTAGAACCACGGAACTCAGGAATGCCTAACACCTTCTCCCGGGTTAACAGAATTCCTTATCCGGATTTCTGATTCGTGGACTGTAATACAGAGTCAATCTTTTCCTCGATTCGGGATTCAACCAGTGACTTGGGACAACATAAATCTCCCAAGTGGCGACTCTGAATTAAATACATAAATCCAGTTTCGATTGTCCTTTAATTGGAAAAACTCCATTTGTGCCCCTGCGGGCGCGGGCCAAAAAGAGGTGTGACAGGTTGCACGCGCAACAATATTATATGTGGATCAGGTTGCACGCCGCAATAATATTATATGTGGGTCGGGTTGCACGCCGTAACAATAATATATGTGGACCAGGTTGCACGCCACAATAATGATAAATGTGGATCGGGTTGCACGCCGCAACAATGATAAATGATATGGATCGGGTTGCACGCCACAACAATTATTGATACAAGTGTGTTTATTTTGGATATTAGTTTCTTTCGTTCACTGTGAATTCTAAGCTGCCCTTAGACTGTTACTCTGGATTTACTGGTAATACTAGTATACCCCCGCAGCATGTTTCCCTCTCCCATCTTTACTTGTTTATTCCTGTTTTACTTTCCGCTGTATATTATATAACTGCACAGGTTTATTTGATAGTCTGGTCCTAGCCTTATCACTACTTCGCCGAGGTTAGGCTGGGCACTTACCAGCACATAGGGTCGGTTGTGTTGATACTACACTCTGCACTCTTTTGTGCAGACCCCAGTGTTGTAGACTTTGGACCGCAGTGAGATTGTTGAATCTTGTTCATCAGGCGACCCGAGGTAGCCCTGCAGGCGTTCGTAGGCCTTGGCGTCTCCTTATATCTACTTTCATATTTCTTACATGTATTTCTAGAGACAGTGTTGTATTTAATTCTTTCATACTTTTATTTGTAGAATTCTTAGACCGTCTGTGAAACTGTGACACCAGTTCTGGGTCGTCGAGACTCAAACAGTTATAATAGATATTCATGTTTAGATGGCTTATTGTTTTCTTCCGCTTATGTTATATTCCGTCGTTTAAATATTATTTCTTCGTAATTGTTAAAGAGAATAAAATTGGTAAAAAAGGTAGATGGTTCAATAATTGGCTTGCCTAGCTCATATTAGTAGGTGCCATCACGACTCCCGAGGGAGGGAAATCCAGGTTGTGACAAGTTGGTATCAAAGCTCTAGGTTGCATGGGTCTCACAGTTCACAGACAAGCTTAGTACAGTCTGAGGGATCGGTACGGAGACGTTTGTATTTATCCCTCAGAGGCTACAAAGTTAGGAAAAACTTCACATTCATTCTTTCATGTCGTGCGATTTTGTTCTCTTAATGCTAAATTGAAACCCCTACTCTTGTCCTTTCGCGCATAGTGAGGTCATGTACCACTTCTTCAGTCGAACAACAGCTTAGACTGGTGATAGGTCAGCTACGTCTTCGGAGGCTTTGTGGAGGTTGGATAGGTTTCACCAAGCTCTTCACTACTACTTTCAGCGGTGCATCTTTTGAGGATCACCAAGATTATCTAGACAGCTGTCACGAGGTTCTCAGGAATATGGGGATAGTTGAGACCAATGGGGTCGATTTTGCCACTTTTCGCTTGTCCGGATCCGCCAAGACTTGGTGGAGGGATTACTGTTTGGCTAGACCAGCCAGATCGCCAGTTTTGACTTGGGAGCAGCTTACTCAGCTATTTCTGGAGGAGTTTCTCCCCATCACTCAGAGAGAGGCCTATCGGAGGCAGTTCGAGCGTCTTCAGCAGGGTTCTATGACTGTTACTTAGTACGAGATTAGATTCATCGACTCGGCTCACCATGCTCTTATCATACTTCCCACTAAGAGAGAGAGTGAGGAGGTTAATTAAGAGACTCGTCCAGCCCGCTCAGTTATCTAGAGGTAGAGGTAGAGGTATTAGAGGTGGAGGTGCAGGTATTGTTCTGGTTTATGGTAGAGAAGCTTCGATTTTATTTTGTGTCGTTTCTGGTCATGCCTAGTGATTCTTGAGTGCCCCTGTTTATGTGTCTACACTGGTGGGTGATTCTATTGTGGTGGATCGTGTCCATTGTTCATGTATAGTGGTGATTGGAGGTCTTGAGATTCGTGTAGATTTACTTCTTCTGGACATGGTTGATTTGATGTCATATAAGGGATGGACTGGTTATCACCTTACCATGCTATCTTGGACTGTCATGCCAAGACTGTGATCTCAGCCTTACCGGGTTTACCTCATTTAGAGTGGAGATGGACTCCTACTTATTCTACCCATAGTGTTATCTCTTATGTTAAGGCTCGGCGTATGGTCAAGAAGGGGTGTTTGGCCTATTTGGCATATGTTCGTGATTCTAGTGTTGAGGTCCCTTTTATTGATTCTGTGCCCGTTGTTCGTGAGTTTCCTGAGGTTTTCCCTTTAGACCTGCCGGGTATGCCACCCGACAGGGATATTGATTTTTGCATTGATTTGGCTCTGGGAACTCAGCCCATTTCTATCCTGCCGTATCGTATGGCCCCGCTTGAGTTGAAAGAGTTGAAGGAACATTTGTAAGACTTGCTTGAGAAGGGTTTCATTAGACCCAATATTTTCCCTTGAGGTGCGCCGGTGTTGTTTGTTAAGAAGAAGGATGGGTCGATGAGGATATGTATTGATTACCGGTAGTTGAACAAGGTTACAATCAAGAATAAGTATTCGTTGCCAAGGATTGATGATTTGTTTAATCAGCTTCAGGGTGCCAAGGTATTTTCGAAGATTGACTTGAGATCTGGCTACCATCAGTTGAGGATTAGGGCATCCGATGTCCCTAAGACAGCTTTCCGCACTCGGTACGTGCATTATGAGTTCTTGGTTATGTCATTAGGGTTGACAAATGCCTCAACTGCTTTTATGGATTTGATGAACCGAGTGTTCAGGCCTTATTTGGACTCGTTCTTGATAGTCTTTATTAATGATATTTTTATATATTCTCGCAGCCAGGAGGAGCACGAGCAGCATCTCAGAGTGGTTTTTCAGACTCTAAGGGATAGTCAATTATATGCTAAGTTCTCTAAATGTGAGTTTTGGTTGAGTTCAGTTGCATTCCTGGGTCATGTCGTGTCAGCAGAGGGTATTCAAGTTGATCCAAAGAAGATTGAGGTAGTCAAGAACTGGCCTAGACCAGCATCAGCTACAGAGATTTGGAGTTTCTTGGGATTGGCAGGCTACTATCGTCGGTTCGTGGAGGGGTTTTCATCTATTGCAGCCCCGATGACCAGGTTGACCCAGAAAGGTGCCTAGTTCAGATGGTCGGACGAGTGTGAGGCGAGCTTTCAGAAACTCAAGATAGCTCTGACTACGGCACCGGTGTTGGTTTTGCCCACAGGTTCAGGGCCTTATACAGTTTATTGTGATGCATCTCGTATTAGGCTTGGTGCGGTATTGATGCAGGATGGAAAGGTCATTGCCTATGCTTTGCGGCAGTTGAAGATTCATGAAAAGAACTATATGGTTCATGATTTGGAGTTGGCAACCATTGTTCACACATTGAAGATTTAGAGGCATTATCTGTATGGCGTGGCATGTAAGGTGTTCACAGATCACAAGAGTCTTCAGTATATGTTCAAACAAAAGGAGTTGAATTTGAGGCAGATAAGGTGGTTGGAGTTGTTGAAAAACTATGATATCAACATCTTATATCATCCGGGAAAGGCTAATGTGGTGACCGATGCTCTGAGTAGGAAGTCAGTTAGTGTGGGCAGTCTTGCTTATATTCCGGTCAGTGAGAGACCGCTTGCTTTGGACGTTCAGGCCTTGGCCAATTAGTTCGTGAGGTTGGATGTTTCTGAGCCTAATCGTGTGTTAGCTTTCACGGTAGCTCGTTCTTCATTATTGGAGTGTATCCGTCCCATTTGTGTGTCCTTAGAGACCCGGTGCAGCACGGAGGTGCCAAGCAGGTTACTTTAGATGATGATGGAGTTTTGAGATTGCAGGGTCGAGTTTGTGTGCCTAATGTGGATGGGCTTCGGGAGTTGATTTTAGGGGAGGCCCATAGCTCCCGGTAATCTATTCATCCGGGCGCCGTGAAGATGTATCAGGATTTGCGGCAGCATTATTGGTGGCGAAGAATGAAGAAGGATACTATTGCATATGTGGCTCGGTGTTTGAATTGTCAGCAAGTTAAGTACGAGATTCAGAGGCCTGGTGGTTTGTTTCAGAGGATTGAGCTTCCCGAGTAGAAGTGGGAGCGGATCACTATGTATTTCGTTGTTGGACTCCTGTAGACTCGGAGGAAGTTCGACGCAGTATGGGTCATTGTTGATAGGCTGGCCAAGTCAGCACATTTCATTCCTGTGGCAGTCTCCTATTCATCCGAAAGGTTGGCTGAGATCTATATCCGGGATATTGTTAGCCTTCATGGTGTGCCTATTTCTATCATTTCGGACCGCGGTACATAGTTTACCTTGCATTTTTGGAGAGCAGTTCAGCGAGAGTTGGGCACATGGTTGGGTTGAGCACAAAGTTTCATCCCCAGACTGACGGGCAGTCCAAGCGGACCATTCAGATTCTTGAGGATATGTTTTGAGTTTGTGTCATTGACTTTGGAGACACGTGGGATCAGTTTTTGCCTTTAGCAGAGTTTGCCTACAACAACAGCTACCAGTCGAGTATCCAGATGGCTCCTTATGAGGCTTTATATGGTAGGCGGTGTCAGTCTCCGATTGGATGGTTTGAGCCGGGAGAGGCTCGGTTATTGGGTACGGATCTAGTTCAGGAGGCCTTGGACAAGGTCAGGATCATTCAGGATAGGCTTCGTACAGCTCAGTCCAGGCAAAAGAGTTATGCCGACCGCAAGTTTCGAGATTTGGCTTTCATGGTCGGTGAGCGGGTATTGCTTCGAGTGTCGCCTATGAAGGGCGTGATGAGATTTGGGAAGAAGGGCAAGCTTAGCCCTAGGTTCACTGGCCCGTTTGAGATTCTTGATCGAGTGGGAGAGGTGGCTTATAAACTTGCATTATCGCCGAGCTTATCAGTCGTGCATCTAGTGTTTCATGTGTCCGTGCTTTGAAAATATCACAGCAATCCATCCCACGTGTTAGATTCAGCACTGTCCAGTTAGACAAGGACTGTCTTATGAGGAAGAGCCGGTAGCCATTCTAGACCGGCAGGTTCGTTAGTTGAGATCGAAGAGTTTTCCTTCTGTTCGTGTTCAATGGAGAGGCCAGCCTCCTGTGGCATCGACCTAGGAGTCCGAGTCCGATATGCAGAGCCGGTAGCCCTGACTCAGGTACTTTCTTCTTATGTCCATTCGAGGACGAACGATTGTTTTAAAGGTGGAAAATGTGATGACCCAAGAGGTCATCACTTGCTTTTAAATTGAATTCTGTGTTCTGAGTCTTTGAAAACCTCATTTAGTATCACCTCGATTTGCGTGCGTAGTCCGGGTGCGTAGCCGGATAGCCTAAATATGAAAATTTATGAAAAATGATAAATTATGACTGTAAAATGAGTTAATTTGACTTCGGTCAACATTTAAAATATGGGACTTGGGCGTATGTACGGAATCGAATCCTGAGGTCCCAAGCCCGAGAAATGAATTTTTAAAGAAAATTATTTTCTGAAATTGTTTAAAGGAATTTAAAATGAAATTTGATTAGAGCATGAATGTATCGGGCCCGTATTTTGGTTTCAGTGCCCGGTACAGGTCTTATATATGATTTAAGATGTTTCTATGAAATTTGGTGAGAAACGGATGTCATTTGACATGATTCGGACCTAAATTGCTAAGTTGATATTTTAAGAAGTTTGAGGAAATTCTTTGGTTTTGAGGTTTAATTCGTTGTTATTAAGATTATTTTGGCGATTTGATCGCACGGATAAGTTCATATGATGTTGTTGAGTTAGTAGGCATGTTTGGTTTGGAGCCCCGTGGGCTCGGGTGTGTTTCGGAAGGTTTTTAGAACTCAAAAAGTTGCAGGTTTCTGTTGTTCAGTGCCCAGGGATTTTACCCTTCGCGTTCACGTGGTCCTTCTTGCGAACACGTAAGGCAAATTTCCCAGGAGACAAACTTCTTCTTCATGAACGCAAAGCTGGAGTCGTAAACGTGAGGCTAAGGAGGGATACCTTTCGCGAACGCGACATAGCTCACGCGAACGCGATAGCTAGTGAGCCTGGACAGGGGGAGCTAGGGGCATTACCTACGCGAACGCGACCCATTGGACGCGAATGCAAGGCTCGAGGAGTTTCTTCTCAGCTAACGCAAGACGGCTTCCGCGAACGCGAAGGCTTATTAGGCCTAACCCATCGCGAACGCGATGAGAACGTCGCGAACGCGATGAACAATTTCGCCCAGTTATTTTAAGTTTCAAAAACAGAATGCCATACGGGATTTTCACTATTTTTCACAAACTTCATCTTCTCCACTCCTCTTGGGCGATTTTTGAAGAACTTCTTCACCATAGCTTCATAGGTATGTAATCCTAAACTTGTTTTCTTCCATTTTTATCAACACTCACTAGATTTCTAGGCCTAAAATATGTGATTAAGGGTAGAAAATTTGGGATTTGGGTAAAGTTAGGGCTTTTTGATTATTTGGGAATTTGACCTCATTTTGGGGTCGGATTTTAAAATAAATTATATATTCGGGCTCGTGGGTGAATGGGTGATCGGGTTTTGGTCCGAACCTCGTGTTTTGACCAAGCGAGCCCGGGGTCAATTTTTGACTTTTTGAGAAGAATGATTGGAAAGCTATAATTAAGCATTGGAATTGGATTATTTAGCATTTATTGATATTATGAAGTTGATTATGTCTAGATACCATTTATTTGGAGCCGAATTCGAAAGGAAAGGCGGTGTTTGAGGCCTGAGTTGGCTGTGGAAGTTCGAGGTAAGTGTTTGGTCTAATCTTAGCTTGAGGGATTAGGAGTTGTGTCCTATTTGCTATTTGTTTCTTGTTGAGTACGATGTATAGGCATGGTGACGAGTATCTATACGTTGGTGTCAAGCATAACCGTGAGTCTTATATTGTGATTTTCATGATTTCGTTGTATTATTCATGCCTTGGTGAAGATTTTTATTTGTTGTGTAAAGTTGTAGAAAGAATTGTGACTTATGAAGATTGAAAAGCGTTGTCTCCAGTTGTATAACGAATTGTGAAAGTATAAGTGATAATTGAAAATCTAGAGCATTGGCTCGAGTTGTGAAGTGAATTGTGAAGTAAAAGTGAGAAAGAGAAGAGATCATTATGTTGCCCCCTTGCCGAACTATTGTTGAGTTGTGGTTCCCTTGCATTGTGTTCTTAATTGATATTACAGTTGCTTAGGTTGATGATTCTTTGTGTTGGGTAGGGATCATGGTTATAGCTTAGGTAGTTAGGTGTCGGAACAAGTTTGGTTATAGCTAAGGTAGTTAGGTGTTGTAACAAGTTTGGTTGTAGCTGAGATAATTAGGTGTGGTAACGAGTTTGGTTATAGCTGAGGTAGTTAGATGTTGTAATGAGTTTGGTTATAACTGAGGTAGTTGGATGTTGTAACAAGTTTGGTTATAGCTGTTTCTCCCTTGCTGGGACGTGATTACTTATGATGTCGAATCCTTGCCGGGATATTGTAAACCTTATTGATCCCTTGTCGGGACTCTTGTTATGATTATTGTTAATATTATATGTGGATCGGGTTGCACACGCAACAATATTATATGGGGATCGGGTTGTACGCCACAATAATATTATATGTGGATCGTGTTGCACGCCGCAATAATATTATATGTAGGTCGGGTTGCACGCCGTAACAATAATATATGTTGACCGGGTTGCACGCCGCAACAATGATATATGTGGATCGGGTTGCACGCCAAAATAATGATAAATGATATGGATCGGGTTGCACGCCAAAACAATTATTGATACAAGTGTGTTTATTTTGGATATTAGTTTCTTTCGTTCGCTGTGAATTCTAAGCTGCCCTTAGATTGTTACTCTGGATTTACTGGTAATACTAGTATACCCCCGCAGCATGTTTCCCTCTCCCATCTTTACTTGCTTATTCCTGTTTTACTTTCCGCTGTATATTATATAACTGCACAGGTTTATTTGATAGTCTGGTTCCTAGCCTTGTCACTACTTCGCCGAGGTTAGGCTGGACACTTACCAGCACATGGGGTCGGTTGTGCTGATACTATACTCTGCACTCTTGTGTGCAGAATCCAGTGTTGTAGATTTTGGACCGCAGTGAGATTGTTGAATCTTGTTCATCAGGCGACCTGAGGTAGCCCTGCAGGCATTCATAGGCTTTGGCGTCTCCTTCTATCTACTTTCATGTTTCTTACAAGTATTTCTAGAGACAATATTGTATTTAATTCTTTCAGACCTTTATTTGTAGAATTCTTAGACCGTCTGTGAAACTGTGACACCAGTTCTGGGTAGTCGAGACTCAAATAGTTGTAATAGATATTCATGTTTAGATGGCTTATTGTTTTCTTCCGCTTATGTTATATTCCGTCGTTTAAATGTTATTTCTTCGGAATTGTTAAAGAGAATAAAATTGGTAAAAAGGTAGATGGTTCAATAATTGACTTGCCTAGCTCACATTAGTAGGCGTCAACACGACTCCCGAGGGTGAAAAATCCGGGTCATGACATCCCCTTTCGTAAGCGACCAACTTTGGTCGCTAATTTTAAATTATATTTATTTATATTTTATAATTTTTTAAATAATAATATAATTCTTAAAATTTTATAACTGGGTCCCACTTTAACAATCAAAATTGGTCGCTAATTTCAATATTTCTTTGACCAAGCAAGTCTGACCAGTCCGGTCAACATTTTGACCACATTATCGACCAAAAAGCGACCAACCTTGGTCGCTAATGTATTTAGAATAATTATTTTATAATTTTCTCCAATTAAACGACCAACTTTGATTGTTTTTCTTGACAGATCAATTTTAGTCGCAAATTATTGGTCGCTTTTTTCCGGATTACTAGTCGTAATTAACTGAGAGCAGCTTCCAAAGCATATGTCTAACATTCGCTTTCTTTCCTTTTTTTTTTTTTTGTGCATAGTTACCATCATCTAGATCCAGCCTTTTCACATTTCCCCACATTCCACCTTCTTCTTCGTTGTAACAATGTCTTGTTTTCGTCATTAGAGTCCACAAATTAGCACCAGCATTTTCAATTTGTCTTTTATGTACTAAGTATATAATCATCTCAGTTTTTATGCACTCAGTTATCTTTGCAAATAAATATCCGATCTCAAAACACTTTCTGTTCAAATGAAATTTTATTTGCTATGCTACCCATACCCACGTGTGATCAACCACTGGACATCACAAATAACTGTCCTACAAAGTCGAAATCCAAAATCTTGATGATAGCCAATGCCATCATCAAGATGATAGCCAATGCCATTCCTCTAAGAAATTTAGCAATAATATTTTACGCCTTATTTAGACAAAATGGTAAATTGCATTCTATTTGTCTTTAGTGGACCAAAGCAAAATTTGTCAACTACTGCATGTGTTGTGACCAGCTTTAATATATTGTAGGTATTTTCCTGTCACGCACCACACAAAGTTCCAGGTCCACAACTCTTTCGCAACCATTTTATAAAAATTTATGTGTGTGAACTTATGCTCAAAGACTTTCATAATGCAATTAATATTGGGTGCGCCTCTACAAATAAAATTGGCAATTCAAATTCCACTCTAAACGATTTTGATTTCTGCACGAAGTGTGTGCATATATATATATATGTGTGTAAAAATTACTAAAATTTCGAAAAGAATATAATTTTAAACCTATAATTTTAAAAATGTAGTGGGTCATAGTAAGAGACTAAAGTTAAACCGGTCAAATATAAATTCTTGATCTACCTCTTCACAGTAATGCACACCCATCATCTTAAAATCCTGGATCTGCCTCTATTGTGAAACATTTATAAAAGAAGATTGGACTAATTCCTATATCTGGTGTCTAAGATGGGGATATTCACAGCATCACAGTCAGAATTGCACTTACTATTACATCCACACAAACCTTTTTAAAAAGAATTTGTGATTCAAAAATGATGGATTTGAACTGATTATCCTGTTTCCTGCTTTAGCTACGACTAACTAATTCCGATGCACAACTCGTATTTCGTTACTGAATAAATATATAGAGCTAGTGGAATTCTATTTCAGCTTCGGATATATATGTTCCCTTTTTTTTTTCAATTTTTCAGACAAAGACCTACTTTTTCTCCTCTCCCAAAGCCATCTCCTCTTTCCTACGTCCTCTATTAATTAATAGGTTATCAAGTTAATTTCTCCCTCCGTTCTCTTTAACAAATCATTTATTAATAGTTTGTTTTACTAACTTAATATTAGTAATGATTATTAAAGTTGTAAGTCTAATAAATTTGGAAGTGTGAATACTAAATATTAAAGTTAATATTGGAAGAAACTAATAAATCTCTTTTGACCATTTGTTAAAATATATGAACACGTAAAACCAAAAAAAATTATTTTTGATATGAGGTACTAGTAAAAGAAAATGGATGGAGTATGTTAAGTGGACTAGCTCGGAGCGACTTTAGAGACCAATCTAGGTTTGTGGAATAGCATTTAGCATGGATGGAGTATGGTACAGGCAAATTTTACTAAAAGTTTAGTGTGTTTTAAACAATGTAGGACGTAAGTATAAAATTTGATGAGTATGGAATGAAGAATTCATATAACACATCTTTAAGGTTTTAGCTGCATTCTGTTTTGTTTTTCTTTTATAATAATGATGTTTGAGTCAATTATTGAATTGAACAACCGCTACTTTTCACCAACATAAATATTTGATAACTCTTTCTGACTATTCTCATAATTCAGTTGTTTCATTAGCCAGTCGATTATAGTACGAGCTCGTTTGGTACGAGAGATAAGGGATAATTAATCTCGAAATTAAATTTAAGATGAGTTTATTCCACGTTTGATTGAGATAAAATTACGGTATAACTAAACCTGAGATTAGTTATCCCAGCATTATAGTGTTATTTTATTTTTCTTAAAAGGATAAAATAACAATTCCCGAATAATTAATCGTGGGATAATTTATTTCCCAACCAAGCGATCATACGTGTAGTCTCCTATTTACCACCACTTCCTTTGCATTTTCCACCAAGTACACTATGATTTCCACTATACCTACTCAATGTACGTCGTCGACCTTTACAGTTTATAACTCCCACTTGCTAGATCTCTTTTTCTCTGTCTAGGCATGCACCCGTTTTGTACACGCTTTTTCATCTCTTACGTACACAAATTGCACTGAATGCGGTTCCTAGGGTTAGTCCAACACCAACTTGAATCCAGTTGGATTATGTTTTCGTGTTTTCCTATGCTTTGTTTGTACGATTTCCTTAATTATTTCATGTGGAAAAATGCGAAGTCTTCATTCTTAATTCTAGCTGCGGCTACGCACTTGCGATATTTCTATTACGTTCTCAAGCAAATGTCACTGTCCTGTTGGTGTTGTTAAGAGAAAAATCTGCTCAAGAGCATAATCTAGTGGTAAACGAAGAGGGTGATTCACACAAGAGGCATGGATTTAAAATTCATCATAGAGTAAAAAAAATTATTTCATTTATTTTAATTTATGTAACATAGTTTGACTCAACACAGAATTAAAAAAAAAATGAAAACTTTTGATATTTGTGATCTTAAACATATGATACTTTGTATGGTTACAAAGCTTTTGAAATCTATGATCTTAAACATTACATAACATTCCTGTAGCCATAAAAGCGTACCATTAAAGGTAAAATAAAAAATTTAAGTTAAATTATTTTCAAATATATTAATACCTCATTCTTTTTGAAATAGACTATTAGTAAGAAAAATGTATCATATAAACCGGAATAGAGGGATCATGTGATTTCTTCTAGTTTATCAAAACTTAGTGCACAAAGTTATTTGATACCTATATGGATGAGAGATGACACTTTAGAATAAAAATAGTTAAATATGGACAAGTAAACACAGGCGGATCTAGGATTTCTTGAACATGAGTGCACCACTAAAAAAACAGAAAAAAATATTAAGCGGGAGTCAATCCTATTTCTCAAGGTAAATAACCCAATATTCAGCCAAGTGCACCATTCAATCTTTTTGGAACATGAATACTAATAGATAATATTAGACAAATTCTAAAAAATACGTACATAAAATAACCAGTTTGACGATGAGACCATGAGGACATGTGCCCCATGATTTGGGCTATGAATCTGCCCCCGCAAGTGAACCGAGACCACTTATTAAAAACGAAAAGATAGAAGCTGAGATCTAACAAGTAAAAAAGACTACCCCAGAAATTTGATACATTATGATCAAGTCCTTATAAATTCGATTGGTCATGTCGAGAAAAGGTGTCATTAGTCGTCATGGACCATATTATTACTTGGTGGGTGATCAACTTCAATATTTTATACTACAATTTAATGAATAGTACTTTTCTTCTTTGCTGTAGTGTGGGGACTCTCTCCGTATATATATTCTCTTTCTGCATTACATGTTTGACCCACGAATTGAATACAGTTGTCCATTATATTGTTTTCGTGTTTAAGTTTCTAAGCTTCCCGAATCGACGGCGATAGATTCCTTTGATGCTTTATATCTAGCTATTTTCGTGAGGTAAGGACTAAATCTTTTTGTACAATTTGAATTTGAATTCTCTGGAATTTGTTTCTTCACCTATAGTTTTCAATGCAGTTTGACAAATTTATTGATAGAGGCGTGTAATATGTATAACAATATCTGTCACTGTTTCTTTATTAAATTTTATAGAACTTGAAAAAATCGTGTAATATTAATTGTAACAGGTGGTTTTTGTTGTCAGCTATTGATACCGTTAATCTGTATTATATTCTGTTTAATCCTTCTTCATTAATATGATATTAATAAGAACTTTGATGTTATCCTACACGTACTAAACTAGCTTTGTCAAGAACCTCCGCAGTCTCATCTTCAAACAAGTTGCATAAAAATGACGTATTACCAAAACCTGCATGCTCACACTGCTTAATTATTTTTTCTTGCCAAAAATAAAATACAATAAATAAAATAAAAGCTTCCGTTGGTAGTATTAACCTTGGTGCAGTCTCTTTCTGTTTTATTTAATGTAATATATTTTCTCATTAATGGTTATATTTGTCGTCATTCTTTAGACTAGCGAAGTTTTATTTAATATTTTATTGTTAAGATTGCATGATTCATATAGGTAGTCGCAATTGGAAGTGATGGTTCGTCTTATCTGTGTGTTTGACAATAGCTAATAGTTTTAAAGTTGTATTAATAATTATCTTTCGTCTCAATCTGGTAAATCTTGTAGTAATCTTTCAGAAAAAGTGGCGTCTTGTTCCTTTAATACGAATTGTTCAAAATCTTGATGCTGACATTGAAGCAATTTTTTCCAACTCTATCCTTAATAGGAGTACTTGCTATATACGTTGTTTCACTTATTAGCAGGCAAATAGTTGTAGTCAACACTGTTCTCCAGCGAATCGAGGACAAATATTCAAGTTGTACCTGCTAGGTTCACCTACTATAAAGAACACAAGTTATGTTTTATATATGGAGAGAGAGTAGGCGTTTAAACATAAAAATTACTATAATTTTCTAAAAAAGAAAATAGTACTTTGAGTAAAGTTAAAAAATGATATTTGGAATTTGGAATTTGAAATTTGAAATTGTGTTTGGACATGCATTTCACTTGAAAAAATATTACAGTTTTGTGAAGGGGGAAAAAACAATTTTTCTAAAAATTTAATTTCCAAAACTTGCAAAATTTTATGGACAAACAGGGCCATATTGTAAATTTAATTTGAAATAGCAGATTATTCTATTTTCCCACCTATCACATAAAGTACTACTAAAATTTTTTTATCAATTGCAATTTTTTTTTTTGAAACTCAACCTGATTGCACAAATTAAAGTTGAACTACTATTCATGTTTTTGTCTCATACTCCAGCGTGAACTTATTTTCTTTTCGTTTTATTTTAAAAAGAATGGCTCCTTTCTAAATTTACCAACAATTTAGCTTAAACTTACAACTCTACCTTTAATGAGAAATTTTTATAAATCACACAACTACTCTGGGCCCCTTTTTGACTTGTTTAGGACCACAAATTCCAAAATTCTTTATTTTTTTTCTTAAATTCCGTATCCAATCAAACAGGTTCACGGACGGAATATGTTTTTTTATGTTTTTGTTGATCGGAATATTGTTAACTTCATTCATAGATGGCAGCTGTATATAACACAAATGATGTGACTGATGTCTGCTTCCAAGAACATTGCATGACTAATTAATGCTATTTATACTTCTTTCTTTCTTTCCGACTCGTCATTGGTCTCTCAAAAGTGCTCCATCCCAGTCTTGGCATCCTTCCTTTTAATTCCTCTGAAAAGAAAAACTTAGATCTTTAATTTTGGGTGCTTCAGTTTCGATCTACAATCAATCCAAGTACTGTAGCCGTTAAGAGAATATTGACATTCAAGTCCCATAGTGGATTGCATTGTCTGCATTTAAACAGCAGAAAAAATAGGAGGTAACATCTCCTTGGCTTCTTGCTTTGGCTATGTTTGTAAACTTCTTTTTATTTTTTTTGGTACAGTATAATAGAGATATATTCTTCTTGTTAAATCATTCATGGCCAGTATTTCAGCACTCGCTATAGATCGATCCTGCACTATTTCAGAAGAGAATTCGCTTTTGTTTCTTTGTTTTCCTATTTGTTTCTATTTTTTTAATCTTTTTATTATGTCTGCCAAGTGCAAAGGAAGATGATCAAATTCTAGAGAGGTCACCAGAGGCTATTGGTTAAAGAGAACTTGAATGAGTCTTAGCTTGTTTTTTCTTTTTCTTTTATGGAATACATATTTTGCAAATGTTGATTATCAGGACAAGTATATAGTATAATATAAGTATAGTGCATGATCCATGTTCCTGCTTTAACAAACAGGCATATGATACTTCTTTGGGTTTGTCCATATTTGTCAAAAATAGGCGTCCTGAAGTTTCTTTCCTCATATCATTGAGCAAAAAAAATTTTATAATAATAAAAGTTTAAAATATATACATATAGTGTAATGAACATTTGGCATCATCAGTGTGATTTAATCTGTTATAACAGATCAACTTACCACTTATTCTATATTACCAATCAATACTACTATTAAAGATAATTACTTGTAATTACCTTTCCTTTTAAGTGGTAAATAATTTTCACACTGTCAATATATGGAACTTCAATTAAAAAATAATATGTTTATGTACCTAATAGTTAGAGTATATTTTATTTACAGGCCGTTCTTTAAATAAGCATGGAAACAAGTGAACAAATCCATACTGAGAAGGAAGCTTCTGCTGAAGGACTTCCATCACTCATCAGATTCATAAGTTCTGAAATGGATCACGACTTTGATAGTATAGTGAATGACCATATTAAAAATCAGACTGCGCCTGCACCTGAATCTCACTTTCCAAGCTCATCAATTATGGTAATTAATCTTTTTTCTTTTCTTAGTAATAATGTCAGTTAGAGGTAAAATAAATGCTGTATTCTTCAGTTGTATTTATTTTATTCGCGACTTGTAGATTTGATAGCTCTCCACCTTTTGCTGGTATAAGATATGTATTACTATTAGCTTGAACTCTAGTATTATGCTGTTCATGTAAAATAGAAGCTGACTTTTCAGAACTATAATCACAAAACTACTTTTCAGATTCTTTTCTTTTTTCTCAGCTCTAGACTTTCTTATATCTATGATTTACAAATTACAACTACTTTTACAAGTTTGTGCCCAAGATAAGCAGATCCCTGTACCTGATTGACTAATGATAATCTAACTAAATATTTGAAACCAAAAATTAGATTGAAATACTTTCTAGGGGCTTGAATTTTAAATTTAATTCAGTGATTCATTGGAATATTTAGAATGGGAGTCTTGAAGCAACGATAAAGTTGTCTCCATGTGACCTATGGGTCAGGGGTTCGTGCCGTGGAATCAGCCATTGGTGCTTGCATCAGGGTAGGTTGCCTACATCACACCCCTTGGGATGCGGCCCTTGCATGAACGCGGGATGCTTCATGCGCAGAGCTTCCGACTCATTGGAATATTTCTAACTGCTATTTATATACTTTTGGATAAAGGTTACTACTATGCTACATCTATGATCTTGTACCTTTCAACACCTTCCTCTGTTTGTTATTGATCATTGAATAAAGTAGGAAGTATCATTGGATGAAATTTGAGTATAGATTGGACTTTATTACCACCTTGATCTGTAACATATAGTGTGGCACTTCACTGGCCTAAATACTTTCCTATGATCTTTCTAGGTATCTGAATTTGCTGCTGAGCGAGAGAGTGACAGAATTCGTGCAGTTTCCATTAGCATGCCCCCCTCTCCGAAAAAAGTTGTCTTCACTGATGACACTAAAGATACTCCTGATTCTGCTTTTAGATCAAAAGATGCTGGTAGCAATGGAAATAAGAAAACAAGGTTTTATTCTCAGCCTATGCCAACAGGTACAACTGCAGCCTCTGGAGCTCCTGCAAGCGGCGAACTTCCTAGGAATCCCAGGATTAGCAAGCTAAAGGATAAAAGATATGACAGTTTCAAAACATTTTCTGGTAGGCTTGAGAGACAGTTATCGAATTTGCGCGGAAATAAGAACCAGGAAACAGAACAAGAGTCCATCTCTCAACCCAGTCCTGAACTGGAAATTAATATTCCTGTTGACCGATATTTTGATGCCTTGGAGGGGCCAGAACTTGACAAGCTAAGGGTATGCTTTTATCCATCCATTTATTTTGGTTATCTGGCTGGAGTTTCATTGTTTAGGGGTAAAAGTTTGTCTTTTTTATTTATTACCATCTGATCATCTAAGTATTAGAAAGTTCACAGTGCTTTTCCCAGGCTACAATCTAGTGTAAAGGGTATTCACCTGCTCCAATTAATTTTCCACTCTATAGTTGTGGAATCAATTTACTTGGTTAAATCTAATCTGCATGTTTATTAGAGGAAGCCATTTGATTTTCTTTTTGGTGACTACTTATTTTGTTGTATGTTTGTTTATTTGAAATAAGAGCAAATACTTAGAGTAAGCCTCAAGGGCGTTAATGCAAACTACTAGTTAGATGCTTCAATGGGAATTGATTTAACATCGTGAACCTTGTCCTGTTACTTCCTTTCATTTCTAGCTTTATCTGTCAGTACAATCATAATGAATCAAGATTGTGAGCTGATATTGCATTTTTTTTCCTCTACAGGCTTCTGAGGAAAGTGTTCTTCCAGAGGACAAGACATGGCCATTTCTACTTCGTTTCCCTATTTCATCGTTTGGTATCATTCTTGGTGTTAGTAGCCAAGCTATAATGTGGAAAGCGTTGGCCACATCCGCCACGACCAAATTTCTCCACATAAGTTTGGACGTAAACCTTGTTCTCTGGTGCATCTCTGTTGCCCTGATGGCCATTGTCTCTTTCACTTATGCCTTGAAAATCATTTTCTACTTTGAAGCAGTTCGTAGAGAGTACTACCACCCGATACGTGTTAACTTCTTCTTTGCTCCATGGAT
The DNA here is from genome assembly GCF_000393655.2 of Nicotiana sylvestris. Classification (NCBI taxonomy): domain Eukaryota; kingdom Viridiplantae; phylum Streptophyta; class Magnoliopsida; order Solanales; family Solanaceae; genus Nicotiana; species Nicotiana sylvestris. The sequence goes on along the minus strand of NC_091059.1, from coordinate 139,898,009 downwards.
AGCGCTTCTATTCTTAGCGCTTGGACTTCCACCTACAGTTTATCAAAACCTTCCTGAAGCTTTATGGTATGTACTTATGACCCCATTCTTATGTTTAGAGCTCAAGATCTATGGGCAATGGATGTCCGGAGGTCAAAGAAGGCTCTCAAAGGTGGCCAATCCATCAAATCATCTCTCCGTTGTGGGGAATTTTGTTGGTTCCTTGCTTGGTGCAACCATGGGACTAAAAGAAGGGGCGATTTTCTTCTTTGCTGTTGGATTGGCTCATTACACTGTTCTGTTTGTAACTCTGTACCAAAGACTTCCAACAAATGAGACACTGCCAAAGGATCTTCATCCGGTGTTCTTTCTATTTGTTGCTGCTCCAAGTGTTGCTTCTATGGCATGGGCAAATATTCAAGGGTCCTTTGATTTTGGAGCTCGGATTGCATATTTCATTGCCTTGTTCCTTTATTTCTCACTGGTATGTCAACTAGATAGTCAAGTGTCTTCAACATTTGCAAATTGCTTCAACCTTTGATGTTTTCGTAGCATGCTCATCTGTTTCCTTTTTTTTTTCTTATTCATTAACAGGCTGTTCGCATTAATTTCTTCCGAGGCTTCAGGTATGCTAATGTACATATGTGTCTATATCTTAGTACCTCATGATCTTTGGCTTTGTTCTTAAAACAAGTCTCATTTTGTAATTGTAGGTTTTCATTGGCTTGGTGGGCCTACACTTTTCCGATGACCGGAGCTGCTATTGCCACAATCAGATACTCAAATGTGGTTAACACTGTTGTGACCAAAATCCTGGTTGTCATACTTTGCACTCTTTCTACACTCACAGTGACAGCACTGCTTGTGACAACCATCATTCATGCCTTTGTTCTGAGAGACCTCTTTCCAAATGACATCTCTATTGCAATTAGCGAGAGAAGGCCTAAAACACATCGAAGATGGTATCATCATAGACGAGCTGGCAGCACAGATATTGATCAGTTCCTTAAATATGCAGATTCTGCTGAAGCCAAAGATATCGAAGCAGCTCTTAGTAGCATAGAGTTGACCACCTCTGCTACAAAAGAAGTTAGTCAAGATTGATTCGTTCAGTTCGATGATCCTGAATTGTTGCTTGCATGTATCATTTGCAAAACTTTAATATTTTATCAAGTGAGGAGCACCAAAATTTTGGCAATCCTGTGAGCTTGATAAAGGAGAAGGCACAAAGGGTCTTGTAAAAAGAAGTGATCAAGGTAAAAGCACTATGAGAGATACAAGGGAACGAGTGGTTTTCCAAGTTTTGAAAGTGTTCCTTTCTGTATATAGTGTGGGAGATGTGTATTTTTCTATTAATAAAAGGGTCCTTTGTATCTTTTTCACTGCTGAGCTCTTATGATGTTGCAGTATCCACAATTTTATTATTCAGCTTACTGGTGCAAATTTCATATATATATATATGGTCATTTGGTGCAAAATCAACTTGTAACCTAACTAATAGGACAGAATATTAACATGCATTAGCATGCTTTATCTTTAGATGTTGTGAAGATTGCCCTTCAGGTTACACATTGCCATAACTAGCCCAACTTTTCGAGCTGATAAAATTCAACGTCAGTTTACAAGCACAAGATCTAGGATAAAGCTCTTACACAGGAGCGTAGGCACCTTGTTCCAAGCGGTATCACGCGATATCACTTCGTCTAATTTTTTTAACAATATGTATGTATAAATAATAAACATAAAAATTAGATGTAAATATAAAAATGACACTGCTTGCCTTTTATGGTAATTTATTAATTTGCCTATTTCTTTCAATATTGACACCACTTATTAAAATTTCCTGCATATGCCACTGTTCTTACATGGAGCTCCATGTTATAGATCAATATAGAGATGGAGGTAATGCAGAAAATTATTAAAGGAAATTAAGATGATGCTTCAAGGCGAGTTATAATGTCTCTTTACTAAAGGTTAAATTTGTTCCTACCAAATAATCTGTGTAAATAGAGTTATGCTTCCAGTACAATGGAATCCAATTCTAATTATGTTTCTCACGGAGTCAGACTCATAAGCGTTCACCTAGGGAGAACAAAGTGTCTTACCTATGAAATTAGATATAAGAATTCACCTAGGAGAACAAAGTATCTAAGCATCAACATCAGATTTCAGAGATTCGCAGATGTCCGAAACAAGAAATATCCAGATGCAGCAAAAATACTCCAGTGGTCATCGCAGCAGATTGAGATACAGGAGCAAACTAAGAATGACCGGGGTGACGGAAACAGAGGCGGCTCCAAATGCTTGGTTGGGACATTCAACGACCCCTTTAATCTCAGCCCCAACACAGAAGTTATCAAAAAATTGTTCCTTTACAGGTGGAAGAACACTGCAGGGGCCAGGGGCGGATCAAGCTCACACAGGACCTAAGGGGCCAAAGTTTAATATGGCGCCTAAGCCCAAAGTTTGTATCTTCGTTTTTGGATTTGTTATCATCTCCCTCAAAGTTATTGACTTGTTCATTTATAGAATATTCTCCTACATTTTGTGATTTAGTTTTTCCATTATTTATCAAAAAGTTCTCAAGAGCTCCTTTTTGAGATTTTATTAAATTTTCAACTTTTTTTTCTTTTGGATTTTTGAATATCCGGATGCATATTTTCTTGTAGACATGTTTATATTTTGATAAAAATTAAACAATATGTACATAGTAAAATTAAAAAAATAATAAATAACAAATAAAAATAATACTAGAAAGTTAGGATGATATTACCCGACTAACTGATTCAAGAAGTTTGAAAACTTTGATTCCAAAATATCTAGTTGTTGGCTTGTTGGAGTCTTGGAGAAAGAAATCTAGTAGAAAGAAGATAAGCATGAATAAAAAGAAAGGAAGAAGGTATGTCACTGTGTCTCTTTCTCCTATATGGAATATGAAGAATGAAATTGAAATGTTGGATTGGGTCTTGGAATTATTTGGGAAGAAGAGCAAAAAGTAGAGTTGTCAAATCAAATCCAAGTGACAACTATTTTTTTAGTACTATTTTAAGCTTTACTTTATTAATATATTAAAAGTTTATATATATATATATATATATATATATATATATATATATATATATATGAAAAGTAAAAAAGTACTATATATATTATTTATTTTTAAAAAAAGAAAAACCTATAACCCTATAAAATATATAGTATTCCTAAAAAATGAGGCCTCCCAAAATTGAGGACTTAAGGCACTTGCCTTACCCCATACACCTATAGAGGGGCTAAAACAGATGCCACTTGATCGCAGTTCGACAACAGGTTATAGTCCCTTGGGACAACTATGTGACGATCAGACCCTTCTACTCTGAACTCCATGTGAGTATGGTGACCTACAAACTCGCGAACGTTCTTCGGGTCGACATCTAAACCCGAGCCTTCACCTTCGGCACACCGGCCTCCTCCAATGTTGGATGACGTGCCACCCTCAGTGGAGCGCACAGAGCCAGCCCCTATGTAAATCCCTTTCGTTTGGGGAGACCTCCCCGCTAAGATGGTGTCAGCCATAAACATTGGGTACAGGTTCCGTCTGCGACGCCCTACTTCTACCAGTATCCACGGCCACATCCTTTCCAAGCTCCATTCTCCTCCTTTTTCTCAGTAACGACTCCTCCCCGTTAGAGGATTCATCCAAGAGGTGAAGGGTCGGTACAGAAGAAGTCTCCTCCCTCACGACCATATCCCGAGAAGGACCTTCCATTTGAATCGGTTGAGGACAACCCCCTCAAACAGATTCAGTCAAAATAAAATGCATTCCTGCAACAGCGACAGCCTGTCGGAATACATGGACTGGTTCCCTCCGTCTGGAAGCTCCTCGACCTGTCGTCATGAAGAGTCGTATCAATAGACGACGATGTATAACCGACGAAATGATACAAGGGAAAACGTTTACCAGATGAAACTCTCGGGCCATAACGTTTTACGAAGGCGAGCCAATCTCGGGTCTCCACTACATGGGTCAACAGACGCGCTACCCAATCCCTTATACCCGCAACAGGGCTGGGTGGACGTCCCATAGCTGCAAACGAGAAACAAATAAACCCTATGACAAATGAAGAGAAAAGAAAGAGTGAAATAAGTGGCAACACTTACGAGTCTCGTTCTATCGCTCCGGGAACCTGGCGGGGTCGGAAACAATGTGTTCAGTTTTGACCAAGAAGTGCTTATTCCAAAACGTGCGACTTGCTCGGTCGTCGGTCCCAACCACCAACCTCTTTATTCTACGATATCTCAAATGCACTATAGTGCCTCTGTGGAAGCTGGGCGAGAACCGATGTAAGAGGTGGTGGATAGGAACCTCGCATTCCGCCAACTCTGCATACTTTGTCAACAGTAGGAGTATCTTAAGTGTGTATGGTGAGAGTTGCGCCGGGCAAACTTGGTAGAATCTACAGAACTCCTCCACTAATGGAAGGAGGGGGAAAGAATGACCTATCGCGAAAGGGTACTCGTAAAAAGCGCAGTACCCACGTCTATGGACTTCCACAAAATCCCTTCCCGCTGGAACCATGTCAACATGAGCGGGGGTGTTATACTTTGTACAGAGATCGTCAATATGAACTTGTTCCATTTTAGAGAGCATGGGGGTAAGAGTAGGAGGAGGATCCTTGATTAAGTCGCTTCGAGATATGGGGTGCCTCGGCAGCAACTCCTCCACCATGGGAAAACTATCCCCCTCTTCCACCATCATATCCTCACCACCGGAAGGGGGCGCCACAGACAACGGGGCGGCCTCAGAAACCCCCTCATGAGATCGATGTGTTCTTGGCATTACATTTGATGAAAGAGGTGTCAGAACAGTGGAGAAGGTTATGAACGAAGAACGGGAGAAGAAGAAGCAGAAAGTTGTTAGAACAAACTTGGGAGGGATGAGAAAGGCTAACCAGAAATAAAATGGCCAAGAGATTTTGAAAAAACAAACCCTCCGCCTATTTATAGGATTGAGTGGCTCCAAAATCGAAACGGAAGGTTGCAGAATGACACCGAAATCGAAGCGACAAGCCATCAACCCCTGTCTCAAAAACACGCATAATGATGACGTACGTGGAGATGACGTCATTTCCCGATAGAATACACTATCCGGTGTCTTGTTGAGCACGCTGACTGCCCATTATTGGCCAAGCCGTGACGCTTCGCAAGACTAAATTTCTCCATAAGAGCGAGTGGTGTCCACTCATCGAGGACGCACCAAGTTTCAACCTCGACAAGCGGAGGGACTAATTGTATTGGTCTAAATTTGAACAACCACGACCATTGATGAGTACGATAAATGACGAGATCTTCGTAGCTCGACATCCTGTAGGGGATGACCTACAGGCGAACAAGAGACTGTACGACTTTTGCAGCAGTGTAGGCCCATTAGGGGACATTAGGAATATTCTCTCGAATATTCTCTATGATTTGTCTTTTAGGGCTTAGAAGGGGTTTGTCCTTATACATATAGAGCATAAAACAACCTTGTAAGCTCTCTGGGCATTTTTCCTAACTTATAACACTTGCTATAATACTTGCTTACGGAGACAATTAAGGTCATTATTGTTTGAGGGTTCATTTTGACAAGATAAAGAGATCTTATCCTCTGATTCTCCTTGTATATCTTTTGTTCTAGAGATTAATATACTTAGCTAAGATTTACCCCTTCATTTTTTTAAATTGATTTATTCAAAAAGGTTCCGATATCTTCTGAGTCAAACAGGACAAAGTTCAGTATTTTTCCGCATTTGCACTTTCACTTGCACATGAAAAATCCCCTTATTCGAAAGGGCAATAGGATAATCATGTCTTCTGAGAAGCAAGTAGCTAGCAGTAAGGGTGTACATAGGCCGGGTTGGTTCAAATTTTACAATTACCGAACCAAACCAATTGTGTCGGGTTATTAAATCTAAAGACCAAACCAAACCAATAAAGCTTGGGTTTTTCATTCTCGGTTTTTCTCGGGTTTTCGGGTTATTTTCGAGTTATTTTTTTCTGGTAAAATCTTCATAGAACAAAACATATAACGTATGCTCAAAATATTTCTTTAATCCTAGTAAGATACAACTATATGAAGTATTTTTCAAGAAAATAATACAAAATATGAGATGTGTCATGGCATTATCCTAAAATATTCAACAATAGAGACAATAAAATTATTTAATATAAATATTACTAATTAAAAAGCCATAATAAAAATAAACATAATCTAAAAGTACTAAGTCATGCTAAAATAAATAGACTAACAAGGGAGTATTAATTACATGACTAAACGCTAAAGAAAAATAAAAATAGGTTATGTATTTTTATCTAAATTATTGCAAAACAAAAATAGATATTCAATACATTCTCATTCGTAATATTAAATTGAATGTCTTTTGTTAGCATTAGTATTGATTTGATTTTGGTTTGCGCTTTTGTTAGCATTATTTAATTTACTAATATTTATGGCTAAGCATTCAAAAGTTCTACGTCCAACCTTGAAATAATACTTTAAAAGATAAAATTATGAATTTTTTTAAGAAATGTTTATAAATTACATCACAATAAGTATATTTATATATTAAATATATCTAAAATTTCTATATATATAATGTCGGGTTGGTTTGATTTCGGTTTGACTTTCTTTAGTTAAAACCAAACCAAATCAATTATGGTCGGGTTTTTTTTTCAACACCAAACTAAATCAAACCAAACTATAGTCGGGTTTTTTTTTTCTCGGTTTGACTCGGATTATCGGGTTAGCGTGGTTTGTCGGTTTCTTTTGTACCGCCCTAACTAGCAGGACAACTCACTTGATAAGGTACCCTTCCAGTTTGTCCACAATAAATGTTTGCAACATGTATTCATTTGTTTGTCCTATGTAAATCCATCAAACAAAGGACCTTAATTAGGCTAGCTGAGATGTTATTGATATGAAGCACTCGACAAGATTTTGGTCCTGAAAAATGTTCATTCCTTATGTTCCTAAGCTGCCTACACCGGAAAATTTTGGGTGATTTTACGAGCTCTAAAATTGAGGAAAGTAGTTGATAGATTGAAAGGATTTCTTGCTTTATGAATCAGTAACTTGATAACTTTTACCTATGTAACCTGTCTACAAATTAATACTCTATTAAACTTTCTTCTCAACCAATAGGTTAAAGATGTCACTGTTGGCATACAAACATGTTGGTAATAGTACGTGTACTGTCGTGACAAGTAAATCAACTAATGGTGACTCAACTTACGTGGTGTTGGTGATAATAGTAGCCACAGGAATCAAACTATCACCCACAAAATTGACAAGTTTAGATAGCTATACTCATCATATGATGAGTTCTGGTCCCCCCCTCCGTTATCACGATTACCCTTAGAGATTAAACATGGCAAAATATAGTATGGGAAAGCAAAAGTGTTTGAAGATTCCATTATTTGGTTGTGCTTCTTTCGGCTACACAAACCGGAGTTGGAAATTCTGATAACAAAATTCAGAAAAATGCATTTTAGTTTTTTTTTCCCTACACTGTAGCCGACGGTCTATCAGAAACTACGCGTACACACTATTCTTGCCTACACTATAGGCTCCTCCTATAGTCCTATGTCAAGGGAATACGTATACCAAAAAAAAAAAGTTCCTACTTGCATAGTATAAATTTCTCACGAATGAAAATTCAATTGAATCCTTTAAATACAGGCAGCTCTATCCAACGAAGAAGAAAAGTTCCAGGAGAAATAAACACAAAGCAATTGTCATTAATGCACCTGTCTAATAAGTATAGCACCTTTTGTATATGTCTCCCTTTTCTTTCCTTTCACATGTCAAATACCTAATTAACCTAATTTGCTCTCCGGGAAAGTTGTACATACATGTTAGGTGTAAGGTGTTAGGTCTAGGCGAGAGCCAAGTTACGGGCCCAACCCTGGGAAAGGCTCATGATTCCTTTATTGGGTAAAAGAACATATTAGTTCCCTCCTCCATGGACTTGTCTGGAAATTCTATAGGTTATCCCTCCTTGTGGAATTCATTGTAGAAAATCAGACGCCATTTATGACCTAGGAATTAGGAGTCAGTTTTCAATAAATACCTTACTTTTTTTTTAGCAATTTATGTAGTTCTCACCTCATTAACTTCTATTTTTTCTCTCTTCTCCTCTCACTCTTCTTCTATGCAAATTTGACCGTCAATTCCCGACTTCCTAAGACGAAAATCACACATAAGGTTTATTGCACTACATTTGATTAATGAGAAAAATAAGCAGTTGATTAATCATTAATGTGAATTAACATGGGTGCTAAACACTAAATTAAAAGGCTTTAAAGCTTTGAATTTGATATTTAGGTTTTACGATTTTATGATTTGTTTGGATTGGGTGTTCTTGCAAGTGGTTGAAAATATCAATACTTAAAACATAGGTTGAATGCATATGCAACCCCTTAAAGTTGTCCACTTTTTTCACTTAGACACTTATACTAAAGCTTGTTCCAATTAAACACCTCAATTATATATAAAGTGTGTCAATTAAACACATATTCTAAATTTCTAAACAAAGTTTACTGCGTGAGTGTCACTTGCTATGACATACCAAATATTACCAATAAGAAAAAGCCATGTCAAAAGTAAAAATAAAAGTCAAAATATGAAGGGAGAAAAAATCAAAAACTTTCACCGGAAAAAGAAGAACACCGGCGAAAAATGAAACTCGACGGGCCTGAATGATGTTTTCTTGATTACCAAATCTGCGAAATTGGTGAATGATGTTGTCTTCATTACCAAACTGCAAAAGAAACACTAACGGCCTGGAAAAAAAAGGAACACCACCACCTTGAATGCCACTTGTTGTTCATCTGGCGAAGACGTTGGAGATATCAAAACGAAACTTTGTGAAATAGAAACGTCATGTATGTGCTCTTTTCTTCTCGTTGAAATGGGTTAAGCACTGTTTCAGCTGGTGAAGGCTTTGGAGATATCAAGACTAAATTTTGGTAAATTATAAGAATTCTAATAGCCAGAATCCGAGGGGAGAGGTGGTCGTAGCCAGTTTTAAAGTTGCCAGGTTTCTATGGTGGTGGTCAGATCTATGGTGGGGAAAGAGGTGGTGATGCCCGGGTTCACATGCCCAAGCACCGCCGTTAATGTTCACCACCACTAACTACCATATTTTTTTAGAAAAATATTTTATTGATTGAACATTAAATTAATTAGTATTTTATTAAAACTTTGTGCCTATTAATTTTCAAACAAAAATAAATATTATACGTTCAAGTTGCTCAGACGTCATTTATGACCCAGGAATTAGGAGTCAATACGTAAGTTATTTATTTATTTATTTATTTTTAAAAACATAAGTAGACAGATGGTTTCTTTTTTTTAAAAAATTCGGACGTTATTCTGAGACAGATAAATCGAGGTACTTTGGTGTCATCTGACACTGTTTTGTATATGTAAAGATATATAATAATAAGTTAATACGACTTAGACACATAATGCAAAGTAAATATCGATCCCGATAAGATTTTTAGCTTTTGGAGCATCCTACCCGAGACCTAAGTTATTATACAAATTGAATTATGATAATATCGAGACCGTTTACGCAAATCTCTATATACCCCACTACCAGTGAGCATGGGGATTAACCCTTTCTGTCATGGGACGTTTTTGGTCATCCCAAACTTAAACCCGCGCGGCAGTCAAGTTGCGCACTTGACTTAGCCTTTTCCAACACTTAAGCCAAATTTTCAGCAAGTTTAGCCTTATACGAATTTGGGCAGCAAATATGAAGATAACACAATCAAATACGGAAAAATTTCAACCTTTGTATTAACTCTGAAAATCTACAAAGGAAACTCTCACTTTTCTATGAACACAAGTCGTTCAAAACCCACTTCGTTTATCCGAGATCACAAGTCAATCTTGCACACTAAGACCTGCCCAATGTGTTAGGGATATAGTAGATATGCCCTAGATCCAATATCATCGTTGATGATTGAACATATTTTTGTGAACGTCATTTGATATAATATATATGACATTTGATATTCTTTTATCATTGTTATTAATTTCTTGATTAATTTGATAAGGTCCTTGATTAAATTTTGAGACTTGTCATCGTGATGGAGATCATGATAATGAGAGTAAAGTTTCTTATAACTTAATCTAAATTTGTTCTTGATCATAGGATTATTAATTTGGACATTAGTAATCCGGTTAGATCAATATTTATGTGATCGTCTTTATCGGATAAAGATTAGTTGATCTCATTAACTAAATCACATAGATAGATGATGCATATAGAGATATGATCATTGAACCGACTCATTGGATAATTCCTAATGGTTAGAATTACCATAAACTGTCAATAGGATATTCTCTTGAAGAATGTGATGTAACCGTTTCCTTTGACCTGAGATCGTCATAGTAATTGACAAGTTATTTATTGTGCTTTGATACTAGACACCTATGGCCCTAGGGCGATAGTTGAAAGGATATTGGGTACGATTGAATACTTGTAAAATTAGTGATCGATCAAGATGGAATCTGTCAACTCTTGGTAATGAGTTTAAGCTCTATGTTGTCATGAATTATAAACGACCAAATTAAGACCTTGGTCAGGGCAATTGAATGAAAGAAGAAAAGAGTTTCTTAAGTCATTCAATGGTCGATTATATTTGACATGATAACATAGTTGGTCGCCTATTATGATTTGACAGTTGAACCATATCCTAGAGTGATCCAGAGCTATAAGGACAGAAGGAATTACTACATTATTCTTCTACTGGTTCTTGAGAGTAAATTGTATACTTCATGTTATCCGGTCATTAAGAAGTGTTGCTAGACGCCACCCTTGATTAGTATATTGATGTGGTCAATTTACTACCGGTTTAGTATTGAACCTATGGGGTCGCACACTAACGAGTGTTCTGGTCTTTGCTAAAGGATTAATTACTTTATTATTTGTTAATTAAATTAAAGAATTTAATTAGTCAAATAAATTTAGTTAGTTAATTCAAATGAAATATTATTATATTCTTTGCTAGCACAGAGGATATAATTAATATCGTCACCAAATTAAAATTTTCTATTTGGAATAGAAAAATTAATATTTATCTCTTGGTTGACACATATATGTAATATATATAAAAGGATAATGTTTATTTTATATAAGAGTTGTTGTATAAAATATTAATATAGGCTTCTAAGTAAATCCAATATTGAATTGGATTGACGAGAAGTCCATAAGGACGTGCGGCTACTTCATACCCATTGAGAATGTGATTAGTATTTCTTAATATAAAATATTAATTAGTACTTATAATCCAATTTAGAATTGGATCTTATGGAAAGTCTTGGCAGTCACGATACCAATTGGAACGGGAATACAAATTTCCGTTGAAATTTTCCATAAAGTTTATTTTTGGAATAAACTTTTACCCTGAGTAAATCATTACCTCACCCAAATAGATAAAGGGTTTATATGTGATGCTATATAAAGGGTGATGGAGAAAATTTTCCGTATTATTAATTCTTGAGAAGAAAAATCACTTTGTGAAAGTGAGAATACAATACAAAGCCAAGAGAGAAAATACAATTACAAGAAAAGAGTTTTTTGTTCTTTTAATTTGAGTTGATATTTTTGAGAAAAATTTCAGCACAAGTTTTTCGTTCAATTTGTTCGTGGGTTTCGTTGATCAAAGAGTTGATAGCAAGGATCGGTCTCAGTGTGGATACACATAGAGCTTCGCACTATCGAAGAATTTAAAACGAGACTTTCTTCACCAGGTACGTCTTAGATCCGATCTATTGACATGTAAATAAATTTTAAACACGAAAAGATCTGCCTAAGATTGTTATTGTCTTCCGCTGTGTGTTACGAACACCTATACGCAATCCTTCAGTGGTATCAGAGTCGTGGTTTATTGTGTCTAACATTTATTTACGAAATATTTTAATATTATATTTGAAAAGTTCAAACCATAATACATGTGTCTTGTGCAATAATCAAATCGTTTGAATGTTGATATTATTTTATTGTGGATAAAATATGTATTCATATAACTATTGAGATAGTTCATAACTTGAATTTGAAATTTTGTATTATATACGACGGGAATCTATAATAGGTTATATGATTCTATTGTTATTAGTTCGTGATATGTTAATTAATAATGATATTATGGCATGAATTACTCTTTTGTGATATATGTGATATATAGATTAAGCATGTTAGAAGAATGTTGAATTTCGTTTTTATGTCACGTGCTTGTTCGTTACATAATTTTGAATTATTTATTACATGTGATGTAAATTAATTTAGGACTAAGCATGTAGACAACTTGAACTAAATTCACATGCTATAAAAGATTTGATCTTCATGTAATTAAAAATTGTTTTAGTAAAAATTCCCTCTTACTAAAATTTGAGTTCTTAAATAATAAAATATAAGATATTTTATTATAGAGTTATCCATCAAAGTAAATAATTTTACTTATTTCTTATTTATAAGGAGCGACCTGACTACCAGGAGACTCATAGTTCGAGAATATGTTAAAATTATTTATTGCATTAGATGCATGGATTGAAAGAATTATTCATTTTTTACTAGACGCCTGGACTATCTGGGGAGTATAAAATTTAATAAGTTCTTTGTTATCATGATGATTGAACTCAACTATGCCAATAGGATCGACCTGACTACCAGAGGACTATTTGACATAGAGCTACTTAAGAAAATTTTATGGGGATACAATTGGTAAGAGTACCTACCTTTAAAATATATGTGAGAAACGACTTGACTTCCAAGGGGCTCATACATATTGTTAAAGGATTCCTTTACTCCACTAACAGAAATAAAGATTTCGTAAACTATAATGAGGGTAAATAGTTTAAAATAATTAGTGGAAATATTATTTAGATAAAAGTCCATGTCTTTATGATATATGCAAATATGTTCTTATATCATTGCCTTTTCTTTTCTATATTTTAGATTTCTCAATATGCCTGTTATATCACTGCGTAAAATACTTGAGACCAATAAGTTGGTAGGACCAAACTCTGATGACTGGTATAGAAATTTGAGAATTGTTCTCATACATGAAAAACTCATTGATGTGATCGATAAGCCTGCAAAGATAATCCCACTAGAGAATGATGTTCAAGGTACCAAGGTTTATCAGAAACACTTGGAAGAATGCCTTGCTATTAAACACATCATTCTCGCTTCTATGAGTTCTGAACTCCAGAGGAAACATCAGAATATGGATCCAACTGCAATCATTGACTATCTTAGGAAGATGGTTGATACACAGTTGGACATTGAAAACTCTCCAATTGGACCCCTTGTCAATCATATGATTGTTCTTACCGAAGAACATGAGAAGTTGGGGTACAAGCTTGGTAAAGAGCCTTCTGAAGATTTGATCTTGCAGTCAGTATATGATGCTGAATGTTTTTACTGTAAGAAGAAAGGGCATTGGAAGAGAAACTGCAAGGAGTATCTTGCAACTCTAAAGGACAAGAAACAAGGTGAGACATTAATAAAAAAATGTTTTCAAGATTTCTTTAGCTACTACTAATTTTTCACTATGGGTATTAGATACTGGTAGTGGTTATAGCATCTGTAATATGTTGCAAGGGTTTAAGATAAGTAGGAGGCTAAAGAAAGGAAAGTTAATCTACAAGTTGAAAATGGTGCAAAAGTTGCGGCCGTAGTTGTAGGATCAATTTCTTTAATAATGCCTACGAGCAAAGTACTTATGTTGGATGATTGTTATTACGTTCTTAAATTTGTTTCGAACATAATTTCAGCTTCTATGTTAGACAAACGTGGTTTTCGCATTAATATAGGCAATGATATTTGCTCTATTTATTATGGTGATAATTTATATGTGAATGGCTATCTCCAACATGATGTTTATGTCTTACCCAATGTGAATGCTAATTCGATTATGCATGTTTCAAGCCTTAAGAGGAAAAGGGATGATCAAGTAAATCATACATACCTTTGGCATTGTAGGCTTGGTCATATTGGAGAGAAAAGAATTAACAAGTTGTACAAGGAAGGGTACCTTGACAGGTATGATTTTAAACCATATCCAACTTGTGAATCTTGTCTCAAAAGGAAAATGACCAAATCTCCATTTACTGGAAGTGGATAAAGAGCTTCTGAATTATTGGGACTAATTCATACAGATGTTTGTGGGTCCATAAAAATTCAAGCTAGAGTTGGATATTCTTACTTCATCACGTTCACTGATGATATGTCAAGATATGGATTTGTGTATCTTTTAAAACATAAATCTGAGTCTTTTGAAATGTTCAAAAGGTTCCGTAGTAAAGTTGAGAAGCAGACTGGTAAAAGTATCAAAGTACTAAAGTCTGATAGAGGTGGAGAATATCTTAGTAAAGATTTTACCAGATATCTCAAAGAGAATGAGATTCTCTCACAGTGGACACCTCCAGGAACACCACAACACAATGGTGTATCTGAAAGGAGAAATCGAACCTTATTTGATATGGTGAGATCTATGATGGGGTTCACTGATCTTTCAATAAATTTATGGGGATATGCTTTACAAGCAGCAACATACTTACTTAATAAAGTTCCCACTAAGTCAGTCTCTACAATACCATATGAGATATGGAAAGGATGTAAGTCTAACCTTAAACATATTAAAGTTTAGGGTTGTACAACTTATGTTAAGAGACTACAGTCGGATAAACTTGACTCAAGATCTGATAAGTGTAGATTCATTGGGTATCCCAAGGAAATAATGCGATATTATTTCTATCACCCTTCTGACCATAAAGTGTTTGTGGCCAGAGGAATAACCTTTTTGGAAAGGGAATTTCTTTTAGAAGGAAATTATAATGGAGAAATAGAACTTGATGAAGTTCAAGAAACTAATGAATCAACACAATGTAAAGATCATGAGACCAAAGTTGAAGAACCTTTATTGGATGTTTTGAAGTTGCCAAGGAAATTGACATCTTCAACGGTTGAAGTTCAAGAGCTAAATGAAGTTCAAGAACAGGTTAATGAACCAGTTCCAAACCAAATTGAACAACAACCAAATCCAGCACAAGGTGAACAGGTTGTACAAGTACCTCTTAGAAGGTCTACACGAGAACGTCATGTACCAACTAGATTAAATTTAATGGTACAAGATGATGTATCAAATGAGGTTGATCATGATGATGATAACCCTAAGACCTATGAAGATGTTATACAAAGTTCTGATTATGAGAAGTGGCAAAAGGCCATGGAATCCGAAATGGAATCCATGAAGGAAAATAAAGTATGGACTTTAGTTGAACCTTCAAAGGATATAAAACCTATAGGTTGTAAATGGGTTTTTAAGAAAAAGATTGGAGCAGACGAAAAAGTGAAGACCTACAAAGCCCGTCTTGTTGCCAAGGGATATCGTCAGAAAGAAAGAGTCGACTATGATGAGACTTTCTCTCCCGTGGCAATGCTCAAATCAATTCGGATTTTGCTTGCTATAGCAGCATACTATGATTATGAAATATGGCAAATGGATGTGAAAACAACTTTCTTTAATGGTGAGCTAGAAGAGGATGTGTACATGACACAACCTGGAGGTTTCACATCTTCGTCTGATCATAATAAAATTTGCAAGCTACAAAGATCCATTTATGGACTAAAGCAAGCTTCTCGAATTTGGAATATTCGCTTTAACAAGACAATTGAAAAGTTCGATTTTGTTAGATGCGAAGAAGAACCTTGTGTGTACAAAAAGGTTAGTGGGAGCACAATTATATTTTTAGTGTTGTATGTTGATGATATATTACTCATAGGGAATGACATATTGGCATAGCAAAGTATCAAGATTTGGCTATCTAAATAGTTCTCGATGAAAGACTTGGGAGAAGCAGCTTATATATTAGGAATAAAGATCTATAGAGATAGATCTAGAAAGCTGTTTGGACTTTCCCAGTCTTTGTACATTGATACCATCTAAAAGAGGTGTAATATGGATAATTCCAAAAGAGGCTATCTACCGATATGCACTGGAATTACTCTCAGTTGGGAGGATTGTCCTAAAACACCTGAAGAGAGAGAACGCATGAGTAGGATCATATACGCTAGTGCAGTGGGAGCTATCATGTATACCATGACATGTACACGTCTTGATGTGGCTTATGCACTTGGAGTGACTAGCCGATATCATGCAAATTCTGGTGAGGAACATTGGAAGGTGGTGAAGACCATTCTTAAGTACTTAAGAAGGACTAAAGACCAATTCCTCATCTATGGAGGTTCTGAGTTGAAACTTGAAAGTTATACTAATGCAAGTTTCTCTTCAAATAGAGATGATAGAAAATCTATTTCTGGTTATGTATTCACCTTAAATGGTGGTGCGATGAGTTAGAAAAGTTCTAAACAAACTACAGTAGCTGATTCAGTGACTGAAGCAGAATAAATAGTAGCTAGTGAAACTGCTAAGAAAGCTGTATGGATGAAAAAGTTCTTAATTGAACTTGGTGTGGTTCCTTCAATAGAAGGTACAATTCCATTGTTGTATGACAACACCGGAGCCATTTCTTAAGTAAAAGAACCAAAATCACACCAAAAATCCAAACACGTTCTGCCAAGGGATCACTTGATAAGAGAAATCATTGGACGTGGATACGTCTAGATTCAAAAGGTTGATGGAAAGGAAAATGCTCCATACCCATTCACTAAAGCTCTTGGTGAAAAGGAGTTTGACAAGCACAAGTGAAAGTTAGGAATGAAGTACAAGAGCGATAGGCTCTAGTGCAAGTGGGAGATTGTTAGGGATATAGTAGATATGTCCTAGATCCAATATCATAGTTGATGATTTGAACATATTTTTGTGAACGTCATTTGATATAATATATATGGAATTTGATATTCTTTTATCATTGTTATTAATTTGTTGATTAATTTGATAAGGTCCTTGATTAAATTTTGAGACTTGTCTCGTGATGGAGATCATGATAATGAGAGTAAAATTTCTTATAATTTAATCTAAATTTGTTCTTGATCATAGGATTATAAATTTGGACATTAGTAATCCGGTTAGATCAATATTTATGTGATCGTCTTTATCGGATAAAGATTAGTTGATCTCATTAACTAAATCACATAGATAGATGATGCATATAGAGATATGATCATTGAACCGACTCATTGGATAATTCCTAATGGTTAGAATTACCATAACTGTCAATAGGATATTCTCTTGAAGAATGTGATGTAAGAGTTTCCTTTGACCTGAGATCGTCATAGTAATTGACAAGTTATTTGTTGTACTTTAATACTAGACACCTATGGCCCTAGGGCGATAGTTGAAAGGATATTGGGTACGATTGAATACTTGTAGAATTAGTGATCGATCAAGATGGAATCTGTCAACTCTTGGTAATGAGTTTAAGCTTCATGTTGTCATGAATTATAAACGACCAAATTAAGACCTTGGCCAGGGCAATTGAATGAAAGAAGAAAAGAGTTTCTTAGGTCATTCAATGGTCGATTATATTTGACATGAACACATAGTTGGTCGCCTATTAGGATTTGACAGTTGAACCATATCCTAGGGTGATCCAGAGCTATAAGGACAGAAGGAATTACTACATTATTCTTCTACTAGTTCTTGAGAGTAAATTGTATACTTCATGCTATCCGGTCATTAAGGAGTGTTGCTAGACGCCACCCTTGATTAGTATATTGATGTGGTCAATTTACTACCAGTTTAGTATTGAACCTATGGGGTCACACACTAACGAGTGTTCTGATCTTTGCTAAAGGATTAATTACTTTATTATTTGTTAATTAAATTAAAGAATTTAATTAGTCAAATAAATTTAGTTAGTTAGTCCAAATGAAATATTATTATATTCTTTGCTAGCACAGAGGATATAATTAATATCGTCAACAAACTGAAATTTTCTATTTGGAATTGAAAATTTAATATTTATCTCTTGGTTGACACATATATGTAATATATATAAAAGGATAATGTTTATTTTATATAAGAGTTGTTGTATAAAATATTAATATAGGCTTCTAAGTAAAACCAATATTGAATTGGATTGACGAGAAGTCCATAAGGACGTGCGGCTACTTGAGACCCATTGAGAATGTGATTAGTATTTCTTAATATAAAATATTAATTAGTACTTATAATCCAATTTAGAATTGGATCTTATGGAAAGTCTTGGCAGTCACGATGCCAATTGGAACGGGAATACAAATTTCCGTTGAAATTTTCCATAAAGTTTATTTTTGGAATAAACTTTTATCCTAAGTAAATCATTACTTCACCCAAATAGATAAAGGGTTTATAGGTGATGCTATATAAAGGGTGATAGAGAAAATTTTTCGTATTATTAATTCTTGAGAAGAAAAATCACTTTGTGAAAGTGAAAATATAATACAAAGCCAAGAGAGAAAATACAATTAAAAGAAAAGTGTTTCTTGTTCTTCTAATTTAAGTTGAGACTTTTGAGAAAAATTTCAGCACAAGTTTTTCGTTCAATTTGTTCGCGGGTTTCGTTGATCAAAGAGTTGATAGCAAGGATCGGTCTCGGTGTGGCTACGCATAGAGTCTTCGCACTATCGAAGAATTTGAAACGAGACTTTCTTCACCAGGTACGTCTTAGATCCGATCTATTGACATGTAAATAAATTTTAAACACGAAAAGATCTGCCTAGGATTGTTATTGTCTTCCGCTGCGTGTTATGAACACCTATACGCAATCCTTCACAATGCCCAGCCTTAGCCCCTTTTTGAAACACTTAAAAAGGCTCACGTTTCTCTCGTTTTCCTTACTGAATTTCACACAAAATTCCCACTTAAAATCTGACTAAGTCCAAAGGCACCTATTTATAGCACATGGGTAGTCTTAGGCACATGACAACACATTGACACTTGTTGTCTACAGCTTTTGCCACTTGGCGAGCTATTTCTAAATTTGATCCTAACTTGTAATTGACATCCCCAACTACATATGCCATTATCTCCACGAAATGATAGTGGATACAAACTCTAAACAGACACGGGTACAAGCAGTTGCAAAAAGGTAACCTCCCACTACTTTGGCATGTGCACTGCATGTATCCCTTTGACTTGGTCAGTTGTTGCACGCCCAAGGCTAACATTGCGCCCAACCTTGGCTTATTTTAACATTTCTCCACACCAATGCCTTGCTCGCAATCTGCCGCCCCTGACTTTGCTGCACACGCCCGATGCCACTGCCGCCCACACATGGCTTGACCGAGTTTCTACCTTACCTATGTCAACACTTGTTTCACCCGTGCCATTGCTTGTCTTTTGCTTCACATAGCCTTGCCTTAGTTATTGAAAGCCTTTGCCATCATCCCGCATTATTGTGCTTTAGCTTAGCCCGCACTTCGTGCTGCCACAACCTGAAGTGCCCGTGCCGCTGATTTTGGCGCGCATGTCGTGTCATGCCGCCCGAACTTGCCCACACTGCCTTGTCAAGCCTTTGCCAAGCATATCTTGCCTGTCCTAAGACCTTGGCCATTACTTGCCTATAATAGCCCACATGACAATGTCTTGTCCATTGCCTGCATAATCGTTTTGTCCGTCGATAGCAAAGCCATCACGCTCAATCCTTATCACAACTGCATCACACCCGATGTCAAAGAGTCAGGCCCTAACACTTTCCATCTTAATGTCTTTCCTTATCGTCAGGGGATGTTAGTGTTATTAGGCTTTTCACTTAATTAAGGTTTTTTGTTCTTAAACACTAACTACAAATGTCTTCCCCCTCCTTTGTATGAGTCTAGAAGAAGGTGACTTGATCCCTTTTCAATAGAAAAAAAATAACCAAACCAACTCACCAGTCAATCCATTAGATCTTAGCGGCCGGTAAATTAGAGATGGTCAACAACGGTACCGACCTTACCATGAGGCATGAGGGGGGAAAAATAAAACAATGGTGGGTCACGACATTTGGGAAATATTTTTTGCAATAAAACTATGGAATATAATGGGTAATAATGAAGGAAAAGTGGTGATAGCTAGGGATCCAATTGGTTTTCTAAAGTTGTCAAGAAATGAGGTTTCAGAAAAACATGCGTGAATGGGCATAAACCCATAGACCATAACCAATGTCCAAAGTTGCAGATACAAAGCCGAGGGGATAAGGATTCTCATGCCTTTTGACTTATTTCACGTGGTGGGTCACTCAATCAGTTTCCATATAAACTAAGGTTTCATTTGTATGTTTAAGGAAGTGGTTGGATAATGTATTTCTTGAAATTTTTTGTAGTAGTAAAATAAAAGTAACTTAAGAACGTATACTCTTTTTATACATTTGTAAGAAAGGAAAAGAAAAACTAAAAAAAAATTGTTTTAGATTCCCTAAACTTTTCACAACGCTTGATTGGAGGCGTTTCTTGCACAAAATGTCCAAAAAAAAGAATTTAAAAATTTAAAAATCTATTTTTCTTATTTCCAGGCAATCAAACCGTATTAAAATGGATATACATAAAATCAGCATGCCAACAAGTAGGGTCTAATAAAAAGTTTGCATTATTATAATCCGGAGAGCGTCATCAAAATTTTAAAGATAGATGAGAATAATGATTATGTAATATAAAAATAATAGTAATGATTATTCGTTAGATAATAGGTAGGACAAAAGACAATCAGTAAGTAAACCAAACTTTTTCCTTGTAAAAATATTGCAAATTAAAACAGACATTATCGATGTTGTCGAGTTTCTATAACCTAATAGAATAAAGCTTAATTAAGATAGTTTTTTGTTTCCAGATATACTCTCACGTTGCCTTCTACTGGATATTATTTTAATTAATTTAATACTCCTGGAGTAATTAATCTACTGGAGTAACAATTAAAACATGCTAACTTGATGTGAAATCTTTTTTTTTTTAATTGTAAAATAGAAAATGCTAATTGTGATTAAGGAAACAATATAGTAATACGACTACATTGACCGCAAGTGAGTGTTATAAATAGTAACAATTTGAGGAGAAAAATAAAGTGGAGAATACTGAATAGAGGAAGCGTGACGAAAGTTACTAAGAAAGTAAAACTCTATAATTTTGAGTTGGCGGAGGCAGAGGCAGAATTCTTGCCAAGGAGGTTTAAGTTTAAAAATTAGAAGGGATTGTGGTTCGTTAGAATTGAACCAACAACCTCATAAAAGTTTTGAACCCCTTGATCATTAAGTTATGTTTTGGATTGTGATAAAGAAATTTAAAATATAATATATGAAGGTATAAAGAGGATTTATCTTATATGTATAGTGTAATTTTCCGACGAAGGTAAACTCCTTCGGCCCCTAAATCCGCCTCTGGTTGCATGCTAAGCTAATGCCATCTTTTTTAATAAATAAAAAGAGATATTTAAGTAAATAATTTCGTAAAAACAAATTCTACGTATCTCTTTCAGAATGATGGAATTGTTAGTCGTTAAACAGGAAAATAGATCAACTCCTTTCCCTTTCTTAACCACATCCTAACAACTAGGGGTGTTCAAACCGAACCGGAAAACCACACCAAACCGAAAAATCAAACCAAACCGATTAAAAAACCCGATTAAGTTTGGTTTGACTTGGTTTGGTATTGAGTAAAAAAATCCGAACCAAACCGACATATAAATATATAAATTTTATTTATATTTTTAAGACTTTATAGTTATTTTTCTTTAGAAAATGTAGAAATATTTGGGACCTCTCATGTATTAACCTTAAAAGCGTAAATTAACGAAAAATTATTGTTAGATGACTAAGAAAATAACTATCATGTGTTACTAAAAATATTCTCCCATTAGAATATTTTAATAGATCATATGTTTGTCAATTTTTTTCATATTCACTAAATATATATTAACTTATCAAAGCTTTATCTATAATTTTAAGAAAGTACGATTAAAATAATATTCATGTAACAAAAAAACCCGAAAACCCGAAAAATCCGACAAAACCGAACCAATCCAAACTGATATAGTTGGTTTGGTTTGGTTTTGATAAAAATCGAACCAACCCGGTCCATGTACACCCCTACTAACAACTAAGCATGTCTGCCTTTTTTTGGGAGAGGAAGAGGTTGCCGAAATGATGGTAAAAATAGTACGAGCTAGTTAGTTTTCAGACTGGTCATTCAAAAATAGCCAATATTTACAAAGTCTTTAAAAAATAGCCACTATTTTGTTGCAACAGAGACCGATCCAGCATAATATACTGGAGATTGGAGCACTTGTACTAATGTATGAACTTCCAGCATATTATACTGGACTGGTATATTATACTGGAACTCCAGTATATTATGCTGGAGTTCCAGTATACTTATCCTGGAACTCCATTATAATATGCTAGAGTTCCAGTATACATATGTTAGAACTCCATTATAATATGTTGAAGTTCCAGTATACTTACGTTGAAACTCCAGTATATTATGCTGAAGTATTTTCTGAATTTTTTAATAATATTTTTGTTCAGATTTATCTTTATATGAAAAGTGACTAAATTTCAATTACTTTTGAAATTGTGGCTATTTTTGAATGACTACTTGTAAATCTGACTATTTTTTAATTTCTCCCTAAAGGATGCGGATTGAAGATGTTAAATAAATCGAAGCTCTCTCTCTACTAACAGTAAAGTAATACTCCCTTTGTTTACCACTATTTTCTTGTTACTCATTTAATAAATAATGTATTTTTATAGTTAAATATAATTTAACTTTAAATCGTTTATTTTATTTTTATTGATTTTCTTATAACTACACAAATATTATTTGAGACCACAAATTTTCAGTTTTTTGATTCATTCGTAAAACTTTGTGCTGAGTTAAATTGCACCGCATAAATTGAAATGAAGGAAGTAATACTTATTTCTTTAACAATAAGAGCGATAAATGAATATATATATATATATATATATATATATATATATATATATATATATATGTATATGTAGAAGCAGTAAACACAGATACAATCGTATTAGAGCTAGCGGAGATTGTGGAGTGTAAGTTGCATCAATAAAAGGACGATGAGTAAAGGAGTTGTATTATTCCTTCTATCCTAATTCATAAAATAATATTTCTGTATTTCGGATGTATTGAAGTATTTTGCATTATTTAATAAGTAAAATTATTATACTTTTTAAAAACGCAAGAAAATTAAATCATTTACTACATTTGATGTTATGATAATTCTTTGACAAAGCTTTAATTAAACGATTACAAAAAATTTATTCAAACATAACATTGGTCGAATGCTACTTTAAATTCCTTAAATGTTAGCTAGTAGCAGAACCACGGGTAATGAAGGGTTCAATTGAATTCTCGTTGAAAATCGTACTAAAACAAGTATGAAAATATAACTTTTGAATTCCCTTAACTTACTACTTTAGGTGGCAAATTTGAAATTTTTGAATCCTTAATTAAAATTTTAATTTCGCCACTTAATAAAATAAAACAAAATTCTCCAGCTGATTGGAGTACAAAAGTTAAACTAGAAAAAGTATGTTGTAGTATATGAGCTCATGCTTTAAGCAGTCATTTTCAGAAAAGGCCCCATCTTATTCTCAATTATCAATCATCATTCGCATTAGAACTCTTGAGGGTACATTGCACTTAGCTGGCTGACGTGGATACTTTTAAACGCCATTATTTTCTGATTTTCCCAAGATATAAATTTAAAATCTCAGATATACTGAAAAGGAAAACTCCAAAAAAAAAAGGAACATAATGAAATATCTATTCACATGCCCCAAATATTCTCAAATCTTTTTTTCTTTTTCCACTTTTTCTTCATTAACTATTGTTTAAATTGAAGCTATTCGATTTTCTTGCTAATACAAGTGATAGTGTAGCGTTGAAATATTGAAATTAAAATAATATTCAAAATAGCCAACAATAAAAGAGTTTGAAATAGCTCTAAAGTAACCAATTAATTTCTTTGCTCATACCTGTATCACTTTCGAGTGGGGCAAGTTCTCTTTTTGTCAACCATTTTAGCCGCCATTAATGGCAGCAACCAGGCAGGCAGAAAAGGCTTTGTGTTCTCTTTCTGTTTGTATATAAAACTAGTACTCTAGACGCTATGCTATGTGGCCACTTAAGAGAGTGACACATGGAATTTAAAGCGGGGACAGTTAGAATCAAAAGCAATTATCCCGTTTATCATCGGAGAGAATGACTGCAGACAAATAAAATTTTATTAAATTTAAATCCACAAGTAATTTGGATTTAATCATGTATTAAATACATATTAGTCCAAATGATACTATGGGCTAGTATAATTGGGTCGATTATTTAAATCTAAAATGAATTGATTTAAATAAAAGTCCAATATATTATTGGGCTAGCCCGCAAATTGGTCTTCTATCAAATGGGTCGGCCCATAAGCCTCAAGCCCAATGATCCACTAGGATTTCTTGGAGATTACTCCACCCCACACCTATATAAAGGGGTCAAAGGAGAAGACTAAAGGACAAGCAAGTAAGCAGAAGGAAAGGCTAAAGAAGCTCTAAAGAAATCATCAAGGTCTTCATCCATATCTGTAATCGTCGTCTGTGGTCAAATTCCAAAGGCGAACTCAAGTCATAGGCGGGCGGCTTCAAATCTTCCGTTCGTGATAACCCAACATCAAATCCTGGTTCGTGACGAGCTTCAAATTGTTCGTGACGTACTACAAATCTAAAATCCGTCAAGTTCAAAATCAAGCTTTCAAGCTCTTGAACCATCATCCGTGAGGAGAAGAATCAGAGGACTACATCTCTTTAGATTTAGAGATATTTTAGAGATTGTAACCCCATCACTTGAAATTGAATATAATATTTGTCGCTATATTTCTTGTCTTGATTATTATTTTCAGGAGCGAAATTTAGTTGTTACAAATTTTGGCATGCTAGTGGGACTATCTCTACCTCTCATCTCTTCTCAACTCTTAACATTCAAGATTACAAAGATGGCTTCAAAGAAGATCGAAGTTGCTGACTTCAAGTTTTCTTCTGACGTTGAAAGTATCCTGAACGTTACTATGGGGAGTCTTGGGCCAATCACCCGGAGCAAGGCGAGAGTCTTGGGGCAACAAGCACTCCAAGTGTCGTCTGCACCAATACATGCTTTGAGATCTTCATCATTCGAAGAAGAAAAGTCCTTTGCTAGCAAGTCAGAGAGAGGAGATAATATTGCAGAAGTTGTGGAGAAAGCTCTTGCTCAACTTACTTTATACAATACCAAGAGTCAACTTACCCAACTTGATGATGAAGTCTTAAGTGTTGGATCTACGCCAATCTCGCCACATGACATGTTCCAAACTGAGTTCAATCCGTGGGAAGGTCTCGGTTATTCTTCATCATCTGGAATAATCATGGAGGCAATGATGACTAACACTTCGACAATGGAGGAGCAACTTGCAAACCTGACAAAGGCGATTGATGGGTTAACAAAGTATGCTCAAGATCAAGATGTCCGTATCGCAAAATTGACAGGCATAGTTGAAAGCATGATAGATGGAGAATCAAGTCATGCACCTGGAAAGCTTCCTGAAGTCCACGAGAAGGCTGATCCTCCAACAAAACAAGTGTCATCCGCCAAAGAACTTCATGTCTCCTCTGAAGGATCAATTTCCATAGAACAATTGAAGGAATTCATCATGGTAACTATCAAGGATAAGTATGAGGTCGCTTCAATGTCTTCTCTCACGTACGCAAAGCCGTATACTGCAAGAATCGATAGCCTAAAGATGCCTGACGGCTATCAACCTCCCAAATTTCAACAGTTCGACGGTAAGGGAAATCCAAAGCAACATATTG
This sequence comes from Nicotiana sylvestris, assembly GCF_000393655.2. Taxonomy (NCBI): domain Eukaryota; kingdom Viridiplantae; phylum Streptophyta; class Magnoliopsida; order Solanales; family Solanaceae; genus Nicotiana; species Nicotiana sylvestris. Next base: position 139,872,235 of record NC_091059.1, on the reverse strand, counting down.
CGCACTTTGTTGAGACATGCAACATTGCAGGGACTTATGGAGATTACCTTGTCAAGCAGTTCGTCCGCTCAGTAAAGGGGAATGCTTTTGATTGGTACACCGACCTTGAGGATGGATCCATTGATAGTTGGGACCAATTGGAGCAAAAGTTTCTCAATCGCTTTTATAGCACGGGGCGTACTGTGAGCATGGTGGAACTTACGAACACTCGCCAACGAAAAGATGAACCAGTTATTGACTTTATCAATCGATGGAGGAATGCAAGCCTTAACTGCAAAGATAGGCTAAGCGAAGCTTCTGGCATAGATATGTGCATCCAAGGAATGCATTGGGGACTTTATTACATCTTGCAAGGAATTAAGCCCAAGACATTTGAAGAACTTTCCACCCGTGCTCATGATATGGAGTTGAGCATGGCTTCTGCGGGAAACGAAGGGCTTCCCATCTACGAACCTTGCAAGGGAAGAGATAAGCAAGAAGCCAAGAAATGAATCAAGTTCGTACCCAAAAATGAAAGCAAAGAATCCATGAACGTCAATGCCTCTCCTTTGAAGTTTACTACCAAGGCGAGCAAGAAACAGAGTATAAAAACAACTTCCTCTTAAGACAATGCAAATCGAAAGTTGACTCTCAAAGAGATGCAAGAAAAGGAGTACCCATTTCTAGACTCCGATGTGCCTGCAATATTTGAAGAACTCCTCGAGTTAAAGCTTATTGAGCTGCCAGAGATGAAGCGACCAGATGAAGCTGGAAAAAGCAATGACCCGAATTACTGCAGATACCATCGGCTTGTAGGTCACCCTCTTGAGAAGTACTTTGTTTTCAAGGACAAAGTTATGGATTTGGCTCGTTAAAAGAAGATCGAGCTCGAAGACGAAAAAGCAAGCACAAACCATGTGTCCATTACCTTTGACCCATTCGATCCGATTGAGATATGCACCTATGAAGGGAATAAAGATGAAGAATTGTTGGAAGTTGACAAAGTCCGAGTTGATCAACCTGATGAAGAAGGATGGACCCTGGTGACTCGTCGAAGACGCCGTAAATTAAGTCTGCAAAAAGGATCAACGAAGCAACCTATGAGGAATAAGATGATGAGAAGACTAAAGAAGCTACAAATTGTTAAGAACCCAAAGAAGGTGGAGATAGGGACACACCATCACCAAAAGCCACGCCACCCGGTGACTTTGGGAGAATTTTTGCCGAGTTGGTTTCGCACGAGGATTTCTGACGATGATGACAAGGCCTTGTGCTGTAATGCTGATAAAGAAAAAGAGGAAAAGAATGAAGTCAAGTCAACACTCTCACCATCACTGTCTAATAGTCTTGTTGAGTCCTCCTTCCAAGAAGCAAATGTCTGTAATACAAAAATCATCTTCACTGAAGACGATCTCCTACTAGGTGAGACACCGCACAATCGCCCTTTGTTTATGGTGGGTTATGTGCTCGAGAGGTGGATAAACAGAATCTTGATAGATGACGGATTTGCAGTTAACATTCTTCACATTCGCATAATGAAAGAACTCGACATCTCAGCTGAAGAACTTTCTGAAAGCTGATTGATGATTCAAGGATTCAATCAAGGAGGACAAAGGGCCATAGGAGCTATCAAGCTAGAAATCACCATGGGAGATAAGCAATCAACTGCATGGATGCATGTGATTGATGCAAAAACTTCATATAATTTGTTGCTTGGCAGGCCGTGGATACACGAGAACAAAGTTGTCCCATCAACTTACTACCAATGTTTGAAATACAATAAAGATGGAGTCGAAAAGAAGATAGTTGCTGACGACAAGCCGTTCTCTAAAGCCGAGGCATACTTCGCTGATGCAAAGTTCTACTTGAAGAACCACATCATGAAGGGAGTAAAAGTTGATGACATCACGAAGGCCAAAGGCAAGAAAATAGATCCTTTATTTCGTTACGTCCCAAAAGTGAAGAAAGATGAAGGAGAATCATCAAGCCTCCAAAAAGTTGCACTAAGAGAATTAACCCTTCCTATCAAGCAGATTGATACCATAAAGTTATCTTCAAAGCTACTGGAAAATTTTGTGGCCCCTAACATGCCTCAAAATAAGGCACTCCCTATGAAACGCACAAATAAAGGTTTTGATCTGAATACTTACAGGTTGTTTGCAAAGGCTGGATATGATCCCAATGAACCATCTAAGCTAGGGAAGCTCCCAACTGAAGCTACTAGGAAGGCAAACACGATGAAGGATAATGAGCATGTGGTGAAGAAATCATGTGAGGGTCTAGGTTACAAACAACCCCCACCAGTTCGCATCTCAATTAGAAGAGCAAGTATTAACTATATCACGATGGAAGATGAACCCGCTGATCCTAATAAAAGGCCTTTTGTCTTTGATCGACTTGGAGAACCAACTATCAGAACTTCTGTATTTGAGAGGTTGGGGCCATTAAAAAGGAAGAAGAACAAGTCCCAAAGAAATTATGAAAAAATAAGAAGACCTTTTCCATCTAGAGTCCAAAGTATCTTCAAAGAGTGTCAAAGCCTGGTCCCTTCCAGAATGAGGCGACAATCAGAACTTTTGATTTCATAGGGAGAGGTACTCAAAGTGAAGACTCGCATAGTGATCCACACTAGAGAGCGTGACGAAGATGAAAAAGTGTAGGATCTTCATATCACATTACTGCGAATGAGGAGCAATACACTTCACCCCTAAGGAAATTTGATGAATATTTGGGAGATGCCTCTTGGTGTGTCCATATATATTTTAATGGTGGTGATCCTCAAAAAGACAAAGATGTCGAGGACGCTCCTGCGGAACTAGAAGAAGGAATTAAAACGAATGTTGATGCATTGAAAGAAGTCAACCTTGGCACTGCAGAAGACTCCAGGCCCACCTATGTAAGTGCCCTATTAACCACAGATGAAGAAAACACTTATGTGGAGCTACTCAAAGAATATAGAGATGTCTTTGCTTGGAGCTACAAAGAGATGCCTGGTTTAGATCCTAAGGTAGCAGTTCATCATCTCGCAGTCAAGAAAGGAGCTCGTCTTGTTAAGCAAGCCTGAAGATGCTTCAGGCCAGAATTGATCCCATCAATTGAAGCCGAGGTCAATAAACTCATCGAAGCTGGTTTTATTCGGGAGGTTAAATATCCTTCATGGATTTCAAGCATTGTTCCTGTGAAGAAGAATGGCCAAATTCGAGTGTGTGTCGATTTTAGAGACATCAATAATGCATGCCCTAAGGACGAATTTCCGCTCCCCATTCCAGAGCTTATTATTGATGCCACCACCGGATACGAGGCGATGTCTTTCATGGATGGATCATCTGGATACAATCAAATACGTATGGCACCAAAAGATGAAGAGCTTACTGCATTTGCACTCCTAAAGGCATTTATTGCTACAAAGTAATGCCTTTTGGCTTGAAGAATGCTGGCGCCACATATCAAAGGGTAATGCAGAATATCTTTGATGACATCCTCCACAAGAATGTGGAATGCTATGTGGATGATTTAGTGGTGAAATCAAGAAAGAGAGGAGACCACTTACAAGACTTAAAAATGGTGTTCGAACAACTCCAGAGATATCAACTTAGAATGAACCCGTTGAAATGTGCCTTTGGAGTTACTTTTAGAAAATCCTTGGCTTCATTGTTCGACATCGAGGGATTGAGATAGATCAAGCCAAAGTTGACGCCATCTTGAAGATACCCGAGCCCAAAAATATACATGAACTGAAAAGTCTACAAGGAAAATTGGCATACCTTAGAAGATTCATCTCAAATCTAGTAGGGAAGTGCCAATCTTTTAGCCGGCTCATGAAGAAGGGTATACCTTTTGAATGGGACCAAGCTTGTAGCAATGCCTTCCAAAGCATCAAATCCTACTTGATGAAACCTCCTGTTCTGGCAGCCTCTATACCAGGAAAGCCATTGATTCTATATATTGCAGCTCACTAAAGGTCAGTGGGAGCCCTTTTGGCCCAGGAAAATGGTGAAAATAAAGAAAATTCCCTCTACTACTTGAGTAGGATGATGACCCCAAATGAGCTAAAGTAAACTCCGATCGAAAGTTGTGTCTGGCATTGGTTTTCGTAATTCAAAAGCTGAAGCACTACTTTTAAGCTCATGTCATCTGTCTCGTCTCAAGGGCGAACCCGACCAAGTTTGTTATGTCAAAACCCATCCTCAATGATCAATTAGCAAGGTGGTACCTCCAATTTCAACAATTCTAGATTGTGTATATCCCACAAAAAGCTGTGAAAGGATGAGCTTTGGCAGATTTCTAGGCAGATCATCCAATTCCTGATGATTGGAAGTTGACTGATGAACTACCTGATGAGGATGCGATGGTCATCGAAGTGCAACCACCGTGGAAAATGTATTTTGATTGTGCCGCACATCGTGAGGGAGCTGGTGCAGGTGTTGTGTTTATTACTTCTCAAGGGGAAGTCTTGCCATATTCCTTCACCTTAACACAACATTGCACCAACAATGTTGCAGAATATCAAGCACTCATACTTGGTCTTGAGATGGCCGTTGATATGAGACAACTCCAATTACATATTTTTGGAGACTCTGAGTTAGTGATCAATCAATTGCTAGGTAGCTACGAGGTCAAAAAGGCAGAATTGCGTCGTTATTATGATTATGCACAGAAATTGATTGGATGGCTTGGCAATGTAACTCTTCAGCATGTGCCAAGGAAGGAAAATAAGAAGGATGACACCCTAGCTACTCTAGCTTCAACATTGACTTTGCCCGGCTAGACACAAATCACTATCTGCCAAAAATGGATAGTGCCGCCAGATGAGAACAAGGACGAAGAAAGCAAGCTCGAGCGTTTGGCAGCCATCGCTGAAGCTGTGAAGGTTGATTGGTGACAAACCATGATCGACTACTTATGTTATGGGATACTTCCAGAAGATCCAAGAAGAAAGATCGAAATTCGTCGGCGTGCCCCTCACTTCCTTTACTACAAAGACACTTTGTATCGAAGATCATTTGAGGAAGTTCTCTTGCGTTGTTTAGGGGAAGATGAAGCAACTCAAGCTATGCAAGAGGCACACTTTGGAGTTTGTGGATCACATCAATTCGGGCCGAAGCTCCACTTCCACATTAAGAGGATGGGTTACTACTGGTCGACAATGGTGAAAGATTGCTTAGATTATGCTCGAAGATGCAAGGCTTGCCAGTTTCACGCAAATTTTATACACCAACCTCCTAAAATGTTACACCCTATTGTTGCATCTTGGCCGTTTGATGCTTGGGGATTAGATATTGTTGGACCACTTCCAAAATCTTCTGGAGGACATCTATACATCTTGACTGCAACTGATTATTTCTCAAAATGGGCAGAGGCTGTCGCTCTCAAGGAAGTGAAGAAAGAGAATGTTGCAAACTTCATTTGAGTGAACATCATATATCATTTCGGCATTCCTAGTTATATAATAACAGATAATGGCAAACCGTTTGATAACAAATTGATGAGCAAGATCTGTGAACTTTTTGGCTTCAAGCAACGTAATTCGTCAATGTATTATGCTGCTGCAAATGGACTATCTGAAGCATTTAACAAGATGCTTTGCAACTTGTTAAAGAAGTTCGTCTCCAAGTCTAAAAGAGATTGGCATAACAGAATGGAAGAAGCTTTGTGGGCATATCTTACGACTCATCGCACGCCGAGACAAGCAACTCCTTATTCTCTTATTTATGGAGTCGAAGCAGTTCTTCCTCTTAAGCTTCAAATACCGTCCTTGCGACTCGCTATCCAAGAAGGTCTTACTGAGGAAGAAAACGCTCGCTTGTGCCTTGGAGAACTTGAGTCCCTTGATGAAAAAAAGGCTAGAAGCTCAACAAAGTCTTGAATGTTATCAAGCTCGTCTTTCTCGTGCTTTCAACAAAAAGGTTCGCTTGAGGTCCTTCCAAGTTGGCGATCAAGTTCTTGCAGTAAGAAGACCTATTATCACCTCTCGCAAATCTGGGGGCAAATTCACTTCAAAGTGGGATGGTCCATATGTTGTGCAAGAAGCCTATTCAAATGGAGCTTACAAGTTAGTTGATACAGATGGCATGAGAATTGGCCCTATCAACGGGAAATTTTTGAAGAGGTACTATCCTTGAAGAATAAATCCTCCTCGACGCACGAGCCTAAACTGCAAGTCATGAAGCTCCTTAATACACGAGCCTAAACTACATGCTGCTATGCTCCTTGACATAAGAATCTAAACTGCATGTTGCAATGCTCTTGGCCCGCATGAGCCTAAACTGCGAACGACACCCAAAAAAAGGGAGTTCGTTAGGTCGAAAACCTCGAAAGAGGCGGCCTAGGCAAAAGTTAGGACACAAAAAAATTCACCTATTTTGAACTACGTTATGATTTGATCCTCTTCACCGAGGTACGTAGGAAGCTTAGAGTTTTATTCTAAGTTCAGTCGCATAAGCTTCAAAAAAATGTATGGAATACATGATCTGGAACTTTGACTAATCCAGAAGGTTTTATGCCGCAAAGACTCCTATATGTATGCGAATCTGGAAGTTCACTGCAGTCGCGTCAACTTCGCAAATTTTCTGTTGGTAGACCAAAAAAAGTTCTTCCATGAAATTCATAGATACTTTAGGTCTCTGAGTTTGCTTTCTAACGGCATGGACAGATTGCAATTCTGACACTCCAAGCTCAAGATACAATTATTTTCGCCGAAGGTACGCAAATCTGAAAATTCATTGCAGTTGAGTTGGCTTCGTAAATTTTCTATTCACAGTCCGAAAAGAGTTCTGTTATGAAATTTATATGAGTTTTAGTTCCGGGCCCTCTTTCTAACGGCATGGACGAATTGCAATCTGACACTCCAAGTTCAAGATACAATTATTTTTGCCGAAGGTACACAAATCTGAAAATTCACTGCAGTTGAGTCGACTTCGTGAATTGTTTGTTGACAGTCCTAAAGGAGTTTTGCTATGAAATTTATGTAAATTTTAGATCCCCGAGTCTATTTTCTGACATCGCAAACGGCTTGTGATTTGGATGCCTCTATCTCGAGATGTGATTTATTTTGTGCAGAGTACGCAAAGCCGTGAGCTAAACACGGGCCAGACGTGTAGATCGACTTTGAAAATTAATTCCAGCTGATACAAAAGGATATTCGTGCTAATTTTTTGATATGTTTCAGTCCTATGAGTCTAGTTGCGGTAGAAGCAAGCGGCTTATGATTTGAAGTCTCCTACAGCAAAATATGAATTCTTTTTCGCGAAACAACAAAACCAACATACAAGACATATGTTGAAATTTAAGAAGGAAATAATTGGGAGTAACGGAGGAAATCTAGGTCTCAAAGAGAAATATCACATATTAAAAAAAATAAAGGTACTTTGATCCAAGACATAAGTACTCCATTATATGATATTAGTTATAAAAAAATCGCAAGTCGAGAATCCTAAGCAAAAAAAAAGAGAGAAAAAAAAACTCTAAAATCATGGAAAAGGTTTGAAGCTAAGGATTTGTTGGCGGCTTGTCTCAACTTCCCCTTTCAAGAGGGATACTTTCTCTACTTCATCGTCAGATAATGGATGATTGGCTTCAATGGTGTAAATCTCCCCTTCGGTAACGCCAACGTTCTCTTGACTTTTAGCCAACTTCACCTGTTGTTTGTCCAAGAGTGCGACGATCTTCTTCTTTCTGGAGTCCAAGGAAGCTAGCTGTTGTTCAACATTCGCAATACTGGCTTGAAGTTTTTCTACAGACTCGCTCACTTTTTCATATTCCCGTTTTGCATCATCGAGGCGTCGTCGTGCATCAGAAAGTGACTCTTGGTTAAATTCTTTAGTCATCTTGGACGATCTTAAAACATCGTAATCTGCGTACGTCTTGAAGAAAGACTCGACAAGAGCCTCTAAGGTAGAAGTATCAATAATATTTTCTTTCTTAATTTCCTCAAGACTCAAAGCAATACTTTCCTCCAACTTTGTGAAGCTATCCAGAGAATCAAGAGAGAACTCTTCGATCCATTCACACAAGGTATGCTACATCGTGTTAACAAAAGAAAGTTTAATACGGGAAATAGTCTCTTGTGGCTTAAAGTTTGGAGCATCAAGATGCAAGGCCATAGAGTAGGCTTGAAGGCTTTTAGACGTTTTGCTTGACTTGTGACAACCTCCATCTTACTCGTCATGGCTGGCTTGGAAAGCACAACAACTTCTGGTTTGCGGCTCATTGGGTAGACTCAAATCTGTCGACGGAGCATTGTTTGCAGCATGATGTTCAACACCATCAAATAAAGTGTGAGGACTTTTTGCGGCCACACCTAGGAAATTTAGGCTTGTAACACAATCTTCCACTGTATCTTCACCAAGTACGTCATCATACAACTCATTGACGCCAAACTGCAAAAAAAAAACTTTAGTGTTCAAAAAAAAAAAAGAAAGGGAGTAAATTTGAAGGAAATAATATTTACTCGTTTCTCCAGTTCAGACAACGACATCGTTGAGCTAGGGTCACCCTCTACGAAAAATCCAGTATCGATACTAAGAGCATCCAAGTCAACAAACTCACTATGGCTCATGTCCTTAGCCTTCTTCTTTGAACGATTCCAATGTATGTCGTGACTAGCATCACTCTCGTTCGAACTGGAAGTTGCACTAACATTCAAAATCTCATTGGGCAAAGCAGAAGCTTGAGTCCTTTCCTTGTTTGTTGGCACGGCGTTGGTTATCTTCGCAACATTTTTGTTTGGTGAAGTAGGAGGCGCTTTCCTTTTGTAAGGATTGTTCGTCACCTCTACAGTGGCAGTAGTTGTCTTGGAAGTCAGCAAAACATGTTTAGCTCCTTTGTCCACATGGGCTTCCCCGCCCGTCGAAGGGGTAGACTTGGGTAAGACCTTGGTGCTTGGCGAAGGATCTTTTGATCTTAACTTGGACTTAGAAGACCCTTCGTGAGTGTTCTTTTGACGTTGATCATCTTTGGAGTATAAATGAATATCATCTTTCCTTGGAACTTTCAAAATAATATGAGTACTTTGTCGGGAAGAGTGCACTCGATGAGCTGACCACCAATCTGCATACTCACGAGTCATTAGAGGTCCCTCTTCTGATGGACGCGTAGGGACAATAACCTTTGATGAACCTCCAAGACGAACAAAGGAGTCCTAGAATTGCACTAGCATTTTCAGTAAGTCGTTATAGGGTCACTCTATGAGGTTGCCAGGAACATCTTGACAAAAGCCGAATTGACGACTAAACCTATGCGGGCTATAAAATTCCACAATATGAATGTCGTCATGCCTAAGGGTGATGAAACTTGAGCGAAGACTTATAAAAAAGTCACTCCAAGAATTCGATTGTTCATCACGATCGGTAAGATGCAATTCACTCCCTTGTATCATAGCCAAATGGTGAAGCTGTCGCGCACTAACTTGTTGAAACAACTCACGGGCATTATTAAGGTCAAAATGCTTGGCCATCTTCTCGCCAGAAACCTTGCACATTTTTGGACCTCGTTGTGGACGCTTAACACGATAGTATGTGTCAAAATATGCTCTTATCCATCCATATACGTAATGAATAGGAAAGAGTGCTTTGCAGGCGCCCAAATCTTGAGAAATGGAGACCTCCTTCAAGCCATGATAAATACTTGCAAGGACGGAAACCACCAAGGAAAACTTCTCTCCATGAGCCATCAGACTCGCGATTTTGAAGACACTAGCACAAATGTAGTCGATCTTCTTGTTGGGAACACAAATTTGCAAAGCCAACATGCAAGGAAAGCCACCAAATAAGTCTTAGTTCTAAGTGACTCCTCCACACAAAGCTCAATAAAGGGGGCATTCTCCTCATCGGTTCGTGGTAGGAAGCTCGTATCAATATTCCCAGAAGGATTATGATTCAACTTCGGCCTTGTAGTCCAATTCCTTGATGACTTTTGCGGAGGCTTGGCATACCAACTCGGGCCTCGAAACCAAAACTCCACCCAATCACGAATGGAGACCTCGTGGACATCATCCTTCATGAGTTTGTAGAATGCCGAGAACTGGTGCAGACAACTTCTTGGGAGGAAAGGTTTTCCTTGATCGTCTTCTTATGTCAACTCCTTAGCCGAGGGGATAACTTCATCGTAGAAAGACCCATGTACCGGAAGGCCTCCGATTGCTCGCAAGTCCCACCAAGAGATGGAGAGTTCACCAATGGAGGTAGAAATTGTATTGGTAGATGGATGCCAAAGATCACAAAAGGCACGGAGGACATTCTCCTTGTAGTCATATGTGAACAACGAAGCAAAGATGGCGTCATAGACCTTGATGCCATCCGGAGTCAACTTGTTGCGAGCAAGAACATCTTTTACCCACTCCCAATATTTGGACGTATAGCGAACTTCACCAAAGGCGTAAGGAGGAACACTCCAAGTGGCGAGACATCTATCGTAATCACAATGAAGAGGACTAGCAGACATGACATTTTGATGGGTGGAGGACTTCAAAAGTAGGACCTTCATGTTGGTTGCTTTGCCCAAAAATCTGTCCAATGCATCCTTCGTCTCTCTGGTCGACCATTCTGCAAGATCAAGGGAAGCGTCAAACTGCTTTTTAGCGAGCGGGAAAGCACCTATCACCGGAGGATGAACTTTTAAAGTTAGAACTTGGGCGCGTGGATTCTGCTTGTCGCTAATAATCTCAAGGTGTGGGTATAGTGTATCATGGTCGATGAAATGCATCCTTGCTGATGGAATTCACAGCCCTATGTGCTGCTCCGAAAGTCTGCGAAAAAAAGGGAAGAATCTATGAAAAAAATAGCAAGACAGAATGGTGCAGCATGTCATAATATGTTGCCTAAATTTGAGAAAAAAATCTGGGAATATATCAGCATATTCTGATTATGATTTTTACCTATGTCATAGCTCCAGAAGTCTAGTTTCTGTCGCCGCAAACCGCTCGTGATTTCGGACTTCACTACATCAAGATATGATTTTTTGGGTTAAGACGCATAAAGATGAGATTCCTGGCAGCAGCTGCAAAAAAAAACGTTAGGAGAATCGAGCGACGGGATTGCGTTGCCAACTATTGAAGAGTACCTTCAAAACCAACCAAAAGGTAGTATTATTGCTTTCATCAAAGAACGGAGGACTGCTGCTATGGCAACGATACAAGGAGAAAGTGGCCAATTTATAGGAACCAACAAGAAAGAAATTAAGGAAATTCTTGGTGTTCAAGCTACTGACATGTGCAAATAAGAAAATATCATGTCCAATTTGTACATAAATAGGTTTGAAACTAGGAAATCAAAGCAGAAAAGGAAAATTATTGTCAGCCTAAGTGTTGTTATGGGAAAGTGGGGAAAGCTTTAAAATTTTCCATGTTTGATGTCATCGGATAGTGGGAAATGCATTAGAATTTTCTATGTTTGATATAGTCAAATGACTGGAGCCAGAAATATGATCATGCACCATGTTGCTGAGGCTTTTCCATTCACCAAGGAGCTTATGAAGGAGATCGAGACAGAAATTGCAGAAAAAAAAAAGAAAACAACCTGGATCCTGAGGTAGATCAAAAGGATCAAGGCAAAGACGAAAAGAAACCAAACAAAGGATGGGTTTGCGATGGTGAAGTTTGTTCCAAAAGAATTTATTATTATGGGTTCTTAGGTTTTAATCTTGTTTTATGGCTATATAGTACTACGTATCTTATTCAGACTGAACTATGTTCCATTATAAGGTAATAAAGATTATTCTATGGTACTACTAATGCTGGCCAATGTGGAGTCTCTCCAATTCATAGGAGGAAATAACGAGTAAGGGAAATATATTATTGTAGCAGGCAAATTGGAGGAGCACTATGTTGTGAGAGTTTTTTTTGAGTAAATGTTCCAAGCGCATCAAAGGAAAGCATATCTTTTGAACCGGAATTTAAGTGAATAAACCAAATGCTTCTCGTAAATCCAGCGGTTTAAATTTTAATTTGTCTTGGGCAGATGTGTTTGACTTAGTTCAATATGAACTAAATTATTCTTTAATTAAGTTGACACTACAATTTATTTTCTCACCGGAGAAAGGGAATTAAGCTACAAGAGCCAAGCTTGCTATTAAGGGTCGTTTTGGCTCACTTTGAATGAAGTAAAAGAGCTACCAATTCCAATCATTCATAACATCAATTCACTCTTCGGAATTAGAACATGTAAACAATTATCAGTGCGGTATCTTACAAAATGATGGGGGAAATATTGTCATCATCACCGGTACTTCAAGTCTCGCCATTCATTTCGGCAAGCCTACATCCCGACAATCTTTGAAGCAGGGAGCATTTGTAGACGAATAAAATTTTATTAAATTTAAATCCACAAGTAATTTGGATTTAATCATGTATTAAATACATATTAGTCCAAATGATACTATGGGCTAGTATAATCGGGTCGATTATTTAAATCTAAAATGAATTGATTTAAATAAAAGTCCAATATATTATTGGGCTAGTTCGCAAATTGGTCTTCTATCAAATGGGTCGACCCATAAGCCTCAAGCCCAATGACCCACTAGTGTTTTCTTGGAGATTACTCCACCCTACACCTATGTAAAGGGGTCAAAAGAGAAGACTAAGGAATAAGCAAGTAAGCAGAAGGAAAGGCTAAAGAAGCTCTGAAGAATAGCATCAAGGTCTTTATCCATATCTGCAATCGTCGTCTGTGGTCAAATTCCAAAGGCGAACTCAAGTCATAGGCGGGCGGCTTCAAATCTTCCGTTTGTGATAACCCAACATCAAATCCTGGTTCGTGACGAGCTTCAAATTGTTTGTGACGTACTACAAATCTAAAATCCGTCAAATTCAAAATCAAGCTTTCAAGCTCTTGAACCATCATCCGTGAGGAAAAGAATCAGAGGACTACATCTCTTTAGATTTAGAGATATTTTAGAGACTGTAACCCCATCACTTGAAATTGAATATAATATTTGTCGCTATATTTCTTGTCTTGATTATTATTTTTCAGGAGCGAAATTTAGTTGTTACAATGACATCCGTAAAGATGCAACAAATTCCCTCCGATCGGTAGCATTTAATTAAGAATATTCCACAACATTTAGTGCAGTGCCCGTTACAGAGAATTTGTCATCTATGCTCACAGTTACACCTTCATCAATAGCCCTCATAATTGACATTAACAAAGGACACGATCCTAGGACCTTTTTCCCTAGACGTAGATATAAATAGTGAGCTCTGTTATCATTGTAAATGACAAGACTTTTCTGGCAAACTTACATTATAACTGATTAAAAGCTTTATACAAGTTTACTTTCTTGTTCTTTAGTTTCATCACTGTTATGCCCGAAAGCTCTGCCCTCATAATTACTGTTTTTTGTGATTTCATCTTCATTTCAACGCTAAGCATTGTACATTTCTTTAATTATTTTGTTATTTCATGATCAAATTTACTTGTCTAGAAACCACGTATAAATTCAGCACTCCGGGGCCTAGACAACATCATAATTAAGTTGATCCTTGCCTCTTTTGCTTACGTGTTTTGATTATTTCTCTTAACGAAAATCATAAGAAATGGCTTATAACGATGTTAACAACACACACAATCCTGAAGTTCGAGAAGACCAGCCTCATTTCGAGGATCCAATCAGTGACACCCATAATGAGGGGATCGATGCCACCCTGGTCCACGATAGGCTGTACATGCGGCGTGTTCGGGAGGCAACTCCCGATGATGCTGAAGAGGAGCATGTTGTTGATACAGTAAGGGTCCTACAAAAGCAACAAACGATCATTATCGGCCACCTCACATGGAAGGATAATATTATGACGGAGTTGAAGCAGACATTATCGGGGCCTTCCAATAACGCGAATAGACGAGATCTAGTTCCTCCAGTGCTCCCGCAAATCAAACAAAACAGAGGGTCGATAATAACAATCCGAGGGGCGAGGTGGGTTCCAATGGGGCTATGGGAGCGAATCCGCCCCAACAATAAAAATGATCCCTTCAAGAATGAACTCTAACACTTTATGAGAGAAGTGAACTCCCGCATGGACCAAATTCCGGGCGAACCACTAGTGATGAAAGGTCCAGACACAAAGAAGTATACTCAGTTACTGTATAAACAAAACGCAACACTAGAATTAATCCCAAAGTGGTTTAAAATGTCCAACATGCCAAAGTATGATGGAACTTCAAACCCTCAAGAACATAGTACCACATATACAACGGTGGTGAAGGGGGAGTGATTTAACTCATCACGAGATTGAATTTGTTTTGCTAAAAAAAATTGGAGAGACTCTCACGAGGGGAGCCTTGACATGGTATTCACTGTTACCTGAGCATTCCATAGATTCCTTTGATATGATTGAAGATTCTTTTATTAAGGCTCATGTTAGGGCCAAAATGGTGCAGGCCCGGAAGGCCGACATATTCATAACTGCACAAGGAAAATTGAGTTTCTGCGAGAGTTCGTTACCCGGTTCCAAAAGGAGAGGATATTTCTCCCGACTGTTCCGGTGAATAGGCGGCTAAATCATTCACCAAGGGTTTGAATCCGAAAAGTTTAGGCGCTTCCTAAAAACTGAAGGAAAGCTTGTTTGAGTTCCAAGCAACGACTTGGGCAGATGTTTACAATCGGTACGAGTCAAAGATAAGGATCGAAAATGATCAGGTTGGCTTCCTATCATCATTGAAAGGATGGTAGAAGAATAAAGAAAAATAAAAAGATGATTTTGATACGGACGAACGGTCTTCGAAGGGCCAATTTTTGCCCTACGAACGTACCGCATGCCGTGGAAGAGGCTGCCGGTCAGCAGACAGGTTCGCTACTGATAGAAGGACTGATTGTGGTCAGAACAATAGATCGTTGTAGGACAAATAAGTGTTAGGTATGCATGGTCCTTCCTACCCTAGGCTTTTAGAATACAATTGCAATGTCAGTGTAGTAGAGTTGGTATCAGCTATGAGAAAAATTCGATCCCAGCCATAGGGACCCCAACTTGTGGTGTGAATACCACGGGATGAATGGCCACTGGACTGGGGACTGTTGACATCTCCAGGAAGAAATGGTAAAACTATTGAAGAATGGTCATCCCACAGAATTCTTAAGTGACCGGGCCAATAACAACTACGGTCACAACTGGGATAACGCGGAACCCTCAAAAGCAGGAGAAGATCCTTTGTGCCAGACGATCAACATGATCTTCAAGGGGGGACGAGATTAACGGGATCACCTTCTCGGTAGCAAAAAAGACGAAACTATTAATAACCATAGCATGAGTCTCTGGGAAGTCGCTGAAGACGACATCATTTTCATGGAGGAGGACAAGATCACCTTCTCGGTAGCAAAAAAGACGAAAGTATTAATAACCATAGCATGAGACTCCGGGAAGTCGCTGAAGACGACATCATTTTCATGGAGGAGGACGCAGACGAACTATTGTTACCGTACAACGACGCATTGGTAATTTCGTTAAATGTGCTAGACTTTAAAATCAAAAGTGTTCTAGTGGATCCAGGAAGTTCAGCCAATTTCATACAATGGAGAGTATTGGAGCAAGATAAACTCACCGGAAGCATCACTAGATTCAACCTCGCGAGCGTGATAACTCGAGGAAAGATTTTGTTTCTCACGAACGCTGAAGGAGTGATAAAAATAACTCTTTTTGAAGTGGTGGATGGTGATATGGGATATAATATTATTCTAAGAAGACCGTGGTTTCACGAGACGAGAGCTGTATCGTCAACATATCATCAAGTTGCAAAAATTTCCAATGTCTGAAGGAATTAGACAAATAAGGGGTGACCAACCAGCGACAAGGGAGATGAATGCGATTTCGGTCTCCAATATCAAAAGGAATGAGCACGCTGCATAGAAACTATAGGAACCGGTGCCTACTCCTAAATCGAATGAGGTTAGCCCAGGGGTAGAAGCGTCGGAATCTTATCTGGTGCCAAGGTATTTCCAGGTACCAGAAGAGACGGATGCAACAAAATCTACAGCAGAAAAGCTCGAGCAAGTTGCATTGTTTGAAAATTGATGCCTTTCGGGTTCAAGAATGTCAGAGCCACTTGTCAGCGGCTCGTAAACAAGATGTTTGAAAAACAAATAGGGAAAACTATGGAAGTTTATATAGACGATATGCTCGTTAAGTCTTTGAATGCATGTGACCAACTTAAGCATCTTCAAGAAACCTTTGACACCCTAAGTAAGCATAATATGAAGCTTAACCCTAAGAAATGCACGTTCAGGTTAAGCTCTGGCAAGTTCCTAGGATTTTTGGTATAACAAAGGGGGATTGAGGTAAACCCCGATAAGATCAAGGCCATCGAAGACATCCTAGACTAGCTGTCAAGCATGAAAGAAGTCTAAAGGCTCACGGGAAGATTGGCCGCTTTGAGCAGGCTCATTTCCCGATCGTCAAAGAAATGCCACCGTTTCTTCGCATTGCTCAAAAAGAAAAACAACTTCGAATGGACCCTAGAGTACCAGCAGGCTTTGACAGATTTGAAAAGATACTTGTCAAGCCCTCCGTTACTTGAAACATTATTGGTCTACCTTGCAATCTCGGATTGCAGTTTTAGTCCGTGAGGATGAAGGTAAGCAATCTCGCATTTATTACGTTAATAAAATTTTAACAAGAGCAGAAACTCGCTACCTATATTTGGAGAAGTTGGCCTTAGCTCTCGTAGTCGCTGCTCGGAAGCTGAGGCCCTACTTCCAATATCACCCGATAGCTGTAGTGACCATATTTCCTCTATGAAACATACTTCACAAACCTGAACTCTCGGGTAGGTTGGCCAAATGAGCCGTTGAAATAAGTGAATTCGACATAGAATATAAACCAAGGACTGCGACTAAGTCAAAAGTCTTGGCCGACTTTGTGGCCAATTACAGTTTGGGATTGCTACCTCTGGCAACCAAAAAGGCAGTAATGGTGTTAGAATCAACATCGGAAGATTGGACCTTATTTATAGACGGAGCCTCCAACGTAAAAGGGTCCGGACTTACTGTAGTATTAACCACGCCTTCGGGAGAAACCCTAAGACAAGCCATTAGAACCGTCCCTTTAATTGACAATGAAGCAGAGTATAAGGCTTTGATTGCAGGACTCGAGGTCCGAGGGCTAGATCCCGACGTGACAGAAATTAAGTGCGACTCACAATTGGTGCTAAATTAGGCCTACAGGATCTTTGAAACCAAAGAGGAGCGCATGCAAGAATACTTAATAAAGGTCCAGGCTTTGCTGGCTCGATTTTGGGAGGGGTCGATTACTCATATTCTGAGGGAAGAAAATGCAGAAGCAGATGCACTGGCTAACCTCGGTTCATCAATGAAAATGAAGGGATTAGAGTCCAGGATGGTAGTACAACTGATGAACTCGGTCGTGAATGTAGATAGCTACTACAAGGTAAATACGACTAATTTGGTCTAGGACCGGAGGAATCAGATCATCAATTATCTCGAACACGGGAAATTGCCTAAAGATTCCAAGGCATCTCAGGCGCTGCATATCAAAGTAGCACGGTATTTCTTCAAAAAAGGTCAATTGTACAGAAAATCTTTTCAAGGCCCGCTGGCCCGATGTTTAGGAGCATCCGAAGCTAATTATGTTATGTGAGAACTCCAGAAAGAGATATGGGGAAACCATTCGGGTGCAGATTCTTTAGTGTTAAATCTGGTAAGGGCAGGATATTATTGGCCCCGCATGGAACAAGATGCCAAAGCTTTCATACAAAAATGTGATAAGTGCCAACGCTATGCACCGCTGGTACATTAACTGGAGAAACTACTACACTCGGTTCTATGTCCGTCGCCATTCATGAAATAGGAGATGGACATCATTGGACCACTGCCGCCGGCTCCCGGTAAGGTAAGATTTCTTTTGATTTTAACTGACTATTTTTCTAAGTAGGTGGAAGTAGGTACTAATCATAAGATCAACGAACGCGAAGTGGTGGATTTCTTGTGGTAAAACTAAATCTGCAGGATTGGAATACCTGAAGAGATAACATGCGATAGTGGGCCCAACCTACCAGATTTCTATTGTCATCGGGAAAGGTTCGTGCGAGTTAAATAATCATAACGGAGAAAAGTGGCCAAGCAATTGGAATGTAGCACACCTCAAGCAATATTACTACTGACAAAAATCATATGTACTGAAAGTATACACTGCACTCTTTTCTCCTTCGTCCAGTTTTTGTCCCAATTGGGTTTTTTGATAAGGTTTTTAAAGAGGCAACAACGGAAAGAATACTACGAAGAAAGTTTCAACAGTAGCAATAAGACCTTTAATAACAAGGCACACAAGCAAAGAGCCACTCTGGGCGGGTAGATAATCTTTAGCTCGATAGCAAAATTCCCACCGGGAAAATAAGTTTTCTATCAAGCAAAGGTTACCTAACTGTTCATAAGTACAAACCACTAGAGGATTGTTAGATAGTCTTTTGCTCGATAGAATAAATTCCTAGGGAGAGCGAAGTTTGTTACCGAGCAGAAGATTGTCTAGCAATTCATTAGTGGGATCCTCGAAGGTGCATGATTCCCAGTGTTCCAATGGGGAATGATACAAGAATGCAGCAACAATGACTGCCACCTCGACTAGAGCACGAAAACCAGAAACATAATTATGTCATTGGGACCAGGGACTTCGCAACCAGCCCCGTAGAAACAAGCTGTACAAATTAGCCACAAGAAATGGCGATTTCTCTTTAACATAATGAATGCTTATGTACTTTTTGAAAATGGAAGGAATAAAATAAAGTTCTTTTATTTCTCATCTTGTTTCTTGTATGATCGCTGAATTAATTTTATCATTTGAAAGTTAAACAAGTACTTCAAATGTGCCGTGATGAACAAGAGACGTCCTCTTTAAGAGCACCATAAACATAATAGGGCTCTCTCTTATAAAACCCTCACGTTAAAGAGTTAATTTCGGAAGAACATATGACTGGAATCAAAATGCTTTCGGGAAAAAATACACCCAAAGATTTACGTAATAAGACACAAATAGTAAAACTTGCACAAAACACTTAGGCAAAAGAAAAAAAAGGAAGTGCAAAACTTGCATAAATGTTCAAACGAAAGAAAGACTCAGACAATGATTGAGCAAAACGATGTCTTTATTTACAATAACATGCCAAAGTGGAACAGATACAAAAGTTGAAGAAAAATAAAAGCTAAACCGTTGTATCTCCGGAATCCGGAGGAAGAGAAGTGCCCGTGCCCCTAAGGGAAGTGGGTAAAACCGCCAATGGCTCAACATTTTAGCCTTCATCAGTTGGGCCTTCAACATCTTCACCTTCTGTTTCCTCTCCAGTTACTGGAGTTTCAGAATCGGAACCAGAAGAACTGGAGGCATCGGGCTCTGCCAGGAGACCACTTTTAGCAGTTAACTCAAGCTCACGGGCCATAGCAATTTCAGCATCAAAGTCAATGATACCAGCTTTGTCCTCTTCCAAGGTTTTTCTCCTCATGCTGTACATAACGTAAGTTTTCTTAATAATGAAGGAAGTCGCTCAACACTTAAGTTTTTCTTTGAGTTGTGTTACCTCGACAGAAAGGTTTTCCCGGGCGGAACTAATAGACCGTAGGCTAACATCAAGCTCACAGACAGTTGAGCTAAAGAGCCTATTATGCTCGATAGTCTTCTTATACTTCTCCCCCAACTGGGCATGTTTCACCCATGCAGCTGCAAACTCTTCAATTTTGGAGTTCAAGGCTGCCTCCAAGTTGGTCAATCTCTCAGCGGAGGCAGCGTCACAGTCGGTTGCAACAAGAAAGGCATTATGGACGTCAACCCATTTGACCCTGGCTTCATCAAATTTAACCCTCAGTGGTCCAATCTCTTAGCTAAGGCTTACCATTTCTTTCTTGCTTTACTACAAACGAGCCACCAATATAACGACCTAAGCAGCTTTGGCTTCTAATTCTGAGAGGCGAGCGACAGTTTCCTCCCACTCGGCCAAAAGTTGATCATGTGGAGAGGTAATTTCTTCATTTTTCAGGATCAACCTTTGGAGGCCTTCAGAAGCAAGAAAATTGGCCTACAAAGACACAAAGGCAAACTCAGGATATTTTTAGGCAAAAATAGAAGAAATAACAAATGAAGTAAAGAATGTGCTGCTGCGGCGTTGTGCATGGCATTGTTCAACAAGAACTCTCCCGAGAGAGTTTGTATTTTCTTCCAATCTTTCTCTGAAGCTTTCTTCATTTTCCGGGATCAACCTTTGGAGGCCTTTGGAAGCAAGAAAGTTGGCCTACAAAGCAACAAAGTCAAACTCAAGATATTTTTAGGCAAAAATAGAAGAAATAACAAAGGAAGTAAAGAATGTACCGCTGCGGCGTTGTTCAACAAGAACTCTCCCGAGAGAGTCTGTATTTTCTTCCAATCTTTCTCTCAAGCCAAAGGCTTCAGATAATTAGCAAGTTCCACTGGCCGGGATAGCAAGTTGCATCTGGTGGAGACCGAGAAAGTAACATTCCTCCTCCTTTGCAGATCTTTAGAGGGGGCAGCATAATTTTTCCACAAATTCCTATGAACTAGGGACTGGGGAAGAGGAACACCCTCTTCTCGGCCAGATACGGCCGGTGAAAATAATGTAGCAGTTGCCGATAGAAGAATGGGTGAAAAAGGTGATGAAGTTGATGGCGTCAAAGCAGCTGCGGCAACTGCAGTCCGTTGCTTATCAACAAAAAAATGGTAGGGGCTGCGTACTCATCCTCGCAGTACCGGGCACAACGACTGGGATCGGGCAACGGGAGTTGGCATTTTCTACTATCTCAAACTCCCCCCCCCCAAAGCACTGAGACATCATCCTCGCTCTCTCATCACTAGCTTCTCCATCATCGTCAATCATCACGTGTATATGGCCAGCCTAGGCGAAGAGCTCATCACTACGATTTCCAGAGATGACTCAGGGGCGGCGTTCTTTGCCCTCTTATTCTTTTCCCCAGCACGAAGGAACACCTTATTTTTATTTTCTTGTTCTCCGGCCAGGGACTCCGTGAAGAAACACTTCTACCTGAAGAAGGCCCGGAGACACATGTTCTAGTAAGCGCCTCTTAATGTAGCCTTGCTGCATCAATGGGATCAGCCAAAACGTCCTCCTCGAGGACAACAACCGAGCTCGCAGATAGACCTAATTTCAGAAAAAAGGAGAAGGGATCAATCAATTTCCTCAAGTAAAAAGCATAAATGAGATGAGTCTAAGTTACCATAATTTTTGGCCTTCCACCATATCTGAAGGCTAGTTCTTTCCACGTGCGGGTTTCGGGCGTAGTGACATTCAAGATTTTCTGGACCCACTGGTTCAAGCCTTCAACCCTAGGTGGAACCCATCAAGTTGTTGAAACAAGCGAAGGACGGATAATCAATACGGATATAAAAGATTTTTAATGAAAGAAATATTAATCAAGGAGCTTACAAGTGCGGTTCCATGATTCCAAAAAGGATGAAGCCATTGCCAGAATGATATCATTGGTGGCAAGTTCAACGAACTGTTCCATTCACCCACGGTCATTGTCATCATCCATGCTAGATAATAGAGCATGGTGGCCGCGTTTGTTGAAGTTTATTATTCCCCCGAAGAAGACTTTAAAGGAATAGAGTTTTATCACATGAGCTAAAGATAGCTCCTCAGCAATCGTCCTCCACACAAAATGACTTACTTGTGCCAAACACACCTGGTAGTGGAGGCGGAACTCCGCAGTAACGGAGTTGAGCTCTCCACTCAAAGAAAACGCTGCCAAAGTAAAGAGATACGTGTAAAAGTATGTAAAACCCTCCTTGGGTAGGGTTACTCGCTCTGTTAGATCAGGAGCGATAATGTCTAAATCTTGGCGGCGACAATCTTTCCTTCACAACAGAAATACTAGAAGGTCGGATGGAAGACGGGTATCTACCAACGGCCCACGTGCAAGGGTTAGCCGAAGGGAATTTTTCTTCGATGTTTTTTTGTTGTAACAAGACTTCTAGGGATAATGGTGCCCACTATTAGAGGAGCAGTGTCCTCAGCTTTGCTCTTGCTCTTTGAAGAGCTGATGTTCTTTGAAGAAGAAGCCATTATACGTTACGGACGAAGGAAAAGCTTTTTCGTTTGAAGGAAGTTAAAAAAGGTTGAAGAACAATAAAGAAAGTTTTAGGAATGTGGAAAGTTATGGAGTATGAGTGAACAAGATTGATGCGTATAAGTAAAGGTTTATCTTGCTAAATTTGCGACCATGATCACCTCGATAACCGGTGAAAGCTATGCTGAATCGTGGGATGACGCGTGTTCGGGACATTAAATTTGGAGAGACGTGCGTCTAATCAACTGTTAGAAGCTTTTCAGAAGGAATCATAGTAGTTCCCGCCAAAAAGAGTGTTTCTACCAACTTTCCGGTGACACAAAGTTATACCACCGGAAAGCAGGGGGACTATCTATATACGGTAAAATACGCTATGCTAAGTGGCCACTTAAGAGAGTGATACGCGGAACTTAAAGTGGGGGACAATTATAACCAAAGGTAATTATCCCGTTTGTCACCGAAAAGAATGACACCCGTAAAGATGCAACAAATGCCCTGTTGTCATTGTAAAGGCAATTATCCCGTTTGTTCTCTAGATATAGCTATAAATAGTGAGCTCTGTTATCATTGTAAACGACAGGACTTTACTGGCAAACTTACGCTATAACTGATTAAAGCTTTATTCAAGTTTACTTTCTTGTTCTTTAGTTTTATCACTATTGTGCCTGGAAGCTCTGTCCCCAAAATTACTATTTTTCGTGATTTCATTTTTCATTTCAAGGCTAAGTATTGCACATTTCTTTAATTATTTCATTATTTAGGATCAAATTAATTCACTTGTCTAGAAACCACGTACAAATTTAACTATACCATTTTACGGGATAAACAAATACCAACAACAGTAACTACATACCCAATAAAATTCTACAAATGGGGTCTAGGGATGGTAATGTATACGCGGATTTTACCCCTATCTTGTGAGGATAGAGAAATTATTTAATTTCCGATAGACCCTCGGCTCAATGAAAGTATAATCACAATAATTATGACTCCGAGACTAATACCCTGAAAAATAAATCCAAGACTAATGTTTATTTCCAAGTTTCTTCACAGGAATATAATTATCATTAAATTTAAGTAACGTTTTTAATAAGGAGATCATAAGGTAATATTGCAGGAGGGAGAGTAAACAATGACATACAATATGTAGAGAAATATCATTACCATAAAACTTTACAAAGCACAAAGCTAGACAATTTCCAAGTTGGAATTCTGTTCTTCCTCTATAGAGGAGAAAAAATTAAAAAAAATAAAAAAAGACAAAAATATATGAGTCATCACGAAGATTTATCGTATCTTCAAAAATTCCAAGAATTTCTCATGGCTGACACTTCTTCCTTTTACAGCTTTTCTACTTCCTCAAGAAGACAAAAAATTCACAATCCCATTCTTAAAGAATAGAGAAGAGCAATAGAAAGGGACAATGTATTCAGTGACATGTGATCATCTTTAGACCTCTCAATCTTCTTTCTTTGTTCTTTAGCTCCATAACATTATTCAGTTCTCTTCCCTATTTACCAGAAACACAACAAACCAAACAACAATATTATAATCTGAAAATACAATCAATAAAACTTTTTAATGTAACTACATGCATAGGCGGAGCTAGAGACTGAACTCATTGCTTTTAACTCAAACTACCTATACATATGTGGAAAAAATTAAAAATATATACATATAATAATAAGATTATACCTAAATTTGCCTGCTATATACTGCTAAAATGAAAAAGAAAAAGAGAACATAAACATACCAATGGTTCTTTTGCAATGTAGAACTGCTTCATAAATGGAGCTTTCAGAATCACAAGACCTGCGCCAATTATCAACAGAATAAGCCACACTTGTCCTTGGAGATGTTGCTGGAGAATATTCCCACTTTTTCACTTCCTTTTCACTTCTGCACCTACCAAGTCTACATCTTCTTATTTTCTGGCAAAAAGGCCTCAAAAAATCCAAATACTTGAGCAAAATTCGCCTGGACAAAGTCCGACATCTTCTCAACGATACACAACGATTCACCCTCCTAGATGAAAGTGAATCGTTCTGTGTGACTGAAGATGTCGGAGAATTTGGGATGGAGTCGGAACTAATAACATCGTAATCAGATTCCAACTTCATCGGCTTCTTGACGAAAAGAGGCATCAAGAAACCATTGGAGATGAGTTCATCAGCATGAACAAGAGTTAAAGGAGATTCAGAAGTTGGAAAATCAAAGTTCAAATCTTGTGGATTAACATTAAAGAATCTCTTTGAAGGAGGAAGTGTAGGATCCATCTCAATAAAAGCAGTTTCATAATCATCTGATGCATCCATAGATGCTCTAAAAGAATCTCCCAAATCTACTAACCAACTATATGAAAAGCTCTCAATAGAAAGCGACTGTGATGTTTCCATCTTTTTGATATTCTAATTGATTGCAGAAATTAAAGGATCAAAGAAGGAAAGGGCTCTGTATAGCTTTAAGGAATAGAAAGAGGGAACTTTTCATGCATATATGGAATAAATTCTGTATATATATAAAGCAGTATTGATTGGAGGATGCACTATCCTTTCCCTAACAATAACATATGGGGTGGTCTACTAAAGACAACTTCAATTAATAACTGAAAACGAAATGAAGAAAGAGTAATGAAATACAAAGACAAACCCCATATACACCCACGGTAGTTGCCTTACATTACCTTAATTTAGTATACAATTTATATTCAAGTTGGTGAATATTGCCATTTTCTTTTTATGTTCTATTCTTGAAGAAATTAATTCTCCCCTGAAATGCTTATATAAAGACTTCTAGACTGCCCATAACCATGCAACGCAAAAATATCCATTAAATACTTTGTCCTTAGCAGTATTAGTTTATACTTTATACCACATTGTATCCTTGATTTATTAATCCATTGAAACAACATTGTCATACTGCCAATCATAAATGTGCATTACATTGTCAACACAACAAAAGCACACACAGGTTTTCAGCATCTAAATGAAAATTTTAAAGAGTAAATGTTTCTTCTAATTCCTGTCAAAATCGTTAGTCCTTGTTGTGGTAAAATACTACTCTGCTGCAGATTTTCACCTTTTTTGAGTCATAGCTACGAAAATAACATGTATGCTTCTGTGATAAAGGAATATAATAAGAAGAACATGATATTTTAAGGATATTATTGATGTTTATGGGTGTGTGTGTGTATATATATATCAAGAAACAAAGATATTCGGTTTTTATTGGTCTCTTAAATATTAACATTCCCCTTTCCTTTCATGACAGCAAAGACAACAGTCATTTCCATGGAAATGTGAAAGCATATCTTGATTTTACATACTATAACCTATAGCCATATCAAGAACTTTTGTATCATTCATTGGTGGATGCATCTGCAATCCAAACAAGGAAATATCAGTACTTCTCTTGGTAAAGAAATCTCAAGCTTTTACATCCACCAAACGCCTGAGTGGTGGCAATTCAACTGTTCACATTTTTTTGATGCTGAAGAGGATTGTCTTTTTCATTTGGAAATTTGCACAACTAATTATTTACAAACAGCACAGAGAAACAAAAATACCAGGCAAAGGTCCCCACGACTGTCGGAGAAAGAGATTGACATTAAGGAAGCCCTTAGGGAGCAAAACCAGAAACTTGAAAGTGACTTAAAACCAAATGGTCCCCTTTCATTGTCTCCTGGGTTTTAAAGCAATAGCAAAGTATAGAAATATTCTCAAACAATTAAGTTATCATATAATTGTCTTCTAATGTGGACCAGTAGCATGGAGTAGGCAAACACTTTATCACCACAAAATATGACCCCCCCCCCCCCCCCAAAAGAATAAAGATAGAATACATTAGATGTCATCAAATACTTTAGGACTGTAAAGCTCACTTGATTTTTCAATGAGCAGAGGGAACTTGAAAAGTCTGAAAAATGTCACCTATAAACATGAATTCTACTGTGGCCAAGTCTTGAAGCAGTTGATAGAACCATAGTGACTTTGAGGTAAGTTAACCAGGTGTTCTTGGAAATAGAGCTCTAAATTATGGTGTTACCAAACTACAAAAAAAGGCCAAAAATAAGTTAGATTGCCATTCTGTCAAATTTGTCATGATGTTGTGAATCTCCTGTTCAATGGTAACACACATAGGATTCCCGGACACCGAAATTGGAGATATATATTGCCCAATAATGTCAACGAAGCATGAACTGCAGAGCAAAAAATTTCAGAACCTAATATTCATGGAGACAGGATATTTAACTCATATAAGTAACATATGTTAAAATTAAACAAGAAAAGTCATTTCATTGAACACAGAAATACAAAGGTTTTACAAAGGCTGTGCAACTGTATGGGTCCTAATAAGTTAATGATTGTGCAGAAACAGCACTGATTACCAATAATTTATTTTTCATTCAATTATTCAAATCAAGTGTAATCCCATAAGTAGCAGCACACAAACTGAAATGTGCCAAGGCAAATGTAATCAAGCTCACCAAGACTGAGCACCATACAGGGTTATACGTTATAAAGGATGGGAGAAGAAACCCAAGGAAAACAAATATCCTCCCAAATGGGGACCCAAATTGAAACCACCACAGCATTGCAATAAATGAATATTCAACATTTGAAACTATGATGAGTAGTTAAGGATGTATTGGCAAGAGATTCTAGGTCACATGTAAGAGCCAGTTGACCATGGGAAACATTAGGCAGCCCAAGCTTACCTCGAAATGCCACTTCTCATCAATGCTATATGCGAACGTATAAAATGGAAGTGGACGGATCCTCGGAAGGCAGTGATGGAGGATCACAATACCAGCAAGATCTTGTGCAACATCAGACAATAATTAAACGCATTGCCCTCGATACATCAGGGTCTCTTTCCAAAATCTGCTGAATGAGCTAAGAGTGGAATTATTCAAGATTCAATGGACCAAAACCATGGGATTCACAGAAGCATTACCTGCAGCAGTTTGATGTTCTCTAACCATTTTCTCAAAGCAACTAAACAGGACAATGATTGTCCAACCACTTCTGAATTCCTACCAAATTTTCCAAAAGTAAACTGTATGACACTTAACCCTACAGCAAGCCGGTATATCGCCTTCTATGTTTCACTGATCAATACTTACATTTCTCATTCTTTTCATTGCTCCATATCAATAGGTCCGCTAACTTATTGTAACCTTGGAATTGCCTGTGTTATTTTTAGGGGTAAGGTGTCATGAAGGAGATGCTAATTCTGCAAGAGTTCAATTGGCTTGCATCCCATTGAATACGTTTTACTATTCTCTGTAGTACTTCACTGGAAAAATACCTTAATGCAAATTAGCAACAACACTTGGTGAATTCTAAGAATTTGCCTGACATACCAGAGTACATGATCTCCTTTTTTTTTGAAGGTCAGATATTACCAGAGATCGAGAACTTGGATGATTAACATTCGTAAGAAGAGAAAACAGATTCTTTTTATCCTTTGTTTGGATAAGAGCATTTATTTGCACATTAACAGAAAAGCTTCCATATACAAGAAGTATACCCTACTGAAAGCACCAAATAAAAGAATAGCTTCCCAGAGAATATTAGGCTTAAACACAACATTCATCCGCTATAAGTAAAATCAAATATTTGAGAATAAGAATGAAATAACTAAACTGAAATTTCTAGAGAAGATTAGTCTTAATATAGCACGCATATACTCTATATTCTAAAAACTAATATTTGAAAATTAGACCATAATCTGAAACAAGAGATAACTATCTAGTCAACTCAAAGATACCCCGATACAGATTTTTGTGAGACCTTATCTCCAAAACTTTTAGATTGGGCCATCACTGCTATCACTCACTACGAATCTTCCAACCTTGTCATCGTTAGACCGATCAACACCACCTATGCCATATGAGAGTGCAACCTGAAGATGCTACCTGACTCATACTGTTTTAAGCCTGCAGGCTACAAGTGCCCTCAATGCCATTATAGATGGCAACCCAAAACAATCTTCCATCAACTTACTGCTACAAGTACCCTCAGTTCTTAATTAGAGAAAATTTGCGCCTTTAGGCAGGTTTTGGACACCTGAACCTTGAATTAGCAATGATGTTTTACTATAATTATCCTTTCCTCATTTAAGCCAATTAAGAGGTCAAGACCAAATTACAAGGCTGAACAACACCAGCGACGCCCAATCTTAGCCAGAGACGCCCCATCGCACATCAAAGTGATCATAACCACCTACCCTCAACTCCATTAGTCATCCACATGACAGTAAGATCCTCAAGGAGGCAGAGTGGTTAGGTCAATCTCTTCTGGTTACTTCTCATAGTGTCCCAACTCGACACCCTTTAAATAAACTGGCACGCCTCTGATTAAATGCAGAATGAACAAAGCAGAAAACATTGTAAGGCTTCCTAAGGAATATTGGTTTTGCTGTGCAATCTAACTTATGCCTCATGACCTAATTCAATCCCAAAAGCTAGCTCATAAGTTGGGGATTGCCCAAAAATAATATACGAAGACAAATTGCCACATCCAACTAGGGCTGTGCATGGATCGGATTGGATCGGATTTAGCCTATTTCGGATTTCGGATTCTGAAAAGGGCAATCCGAATCCGATCCTAATTAACATTGGATTGGATCGGATTTTAAACTTTGGATCGGATAATTTTTCGGATTGTCGGATCGGATTGTCACAAATTTTTCCAACAATTTAAAGTTCATTCGGTGTCTCTATCTCATCTTCCATCTACCAAAACAAACAAAAAAATCAAAATAAAATCAAAAGTTGAAGAATAGAACATGAAATAGACATAAAAGACAGAAGAGAAGAGAAGAGAGGCGGAAGAAAGAGACATAAAATCAAAGTAAAATCGGAAGTTTGAGTCATTGAGACTCTTTTAGTCTTCACTGAAGAGAAGAGAGGTGCAAGAGAGGCGGAAAAATCTAAGTGAGTGAGGGGGTGTGTGAAAAATGAATAAGCATAACCCTAAAATTTTAGTGTGTATTTATATAGGTACATATAATTTCGGATATCGGATCGGATTAAAATCATACCAATCCGAATCCAATCTGAAAATCCGAAATTTCATAAAACACAATTCGTATCCAATCCGAAAATCCGAAATTTGAAATCCGAAAATCCGAAATAGAGTGGATCGGATCGAATTTCGGATATCCGATCCAAATGCACAGCCCTACATCCAACACTGATGTCGGATACTAACACCCCTGCACATCCAGGCATGACAGCTAGAGCATAAACAGCATAATATGGGGCCCAACACCAGGTAAACCAAGAATTGAGATGAGCCTAACTCTGATACCATGATAATAAAATGGATCTTGGGCATAATTCAAACACATTGCCATCTCAAGTCGAGGTATGCATGTTGCTTCTTGTGCCATTACAGTTAGTATCCCACATCGGATCATATCTCCATTTCTAGCCATCTCCGACAACAGGTCCCCCAAACCCTTCCCTAGTCTCCACTTGGCCATCCCTGATCTTTGCTCATTCGATCACCTGTTGCGCCTTTAATCAAAAGTGCTACTTCCTTTGTGTCGCTTTGTTATAACATAAATATACAGGAGAACATTCAGAGGCGGATGTAGTGTTATACTGACAAATTCAATTGAACCCATAACTTTCGATGCGGATTAAAAATTTATGTGTAAAAATTTATTGAAATTGCAGAAATAGTAGATATGAACTCATAACATTAAAAATATAATGGGTTCAAAGCTAAAAATATTATAAGTTGAATCCATAGGGTTTAAATCCTGATCCGTGTATGAGAACATTAACGACGGTATTGCTATGGGAAAAGAAGTAACCATAAAATGTTTTAAGTTCATCTAATAAGACTACCTCTAAAATAAGAGGGTGTTTGGCTAAGCTTATAAGCTGGTCAAACTGGCTTATAAGCACTTTTTGGCTTATCTATGTGTTTGGTAAAATTAAAAGTGTTTATAAGTTAAGTGCTTATAAGCCAAAAATAAGTCAAAAGTCATAAGTTGGTCTCCCCCAACTTATCAAATTTCAGCTTATAAGCACTTTAGATTTGACCAAAATATTTACTATTCTATCCCTAAAATAATTCTTTTTAAACAAACTGTTCGTATACTCAATTCTTCAGCTGCTTATTATTAATTTCAACACTTTTATCCAAACACGTAATTGCTTATTTTTTAAATCAGCTTCAGCACTTAAAAGTGCTTTTCAGCACCTAATGCTTATCAGCTACTTAAATTAGCTAAGCCAAACAGGCTCTAAGAGAACAATATGTGTCTACAGAAAATAATGGTTAACTATTTCTTGAGGGCAATTAAAACACCATTCTTGTAAATACTTTTGAACCGTGCCTTTTACGGTTTTTACCTCGAAAAATAGAAGGCATTATAAATGCTAGTGAATGAGAGGCAGTACCTCTCTAAGGACTATAATCTGGTTCTCAACTAGCAAAAGACCATCGTTTACAGACCCCAAATTCAAAGATTCCAAAGCAAAATCGTCACTCCTAAAGCATGAAAGTCACAATGTGTACAATGCAACAGAGACCACGAAAACGGAGGGAGTTAGACTTAGAAGGTTACTTTTAGTCCAAATCCTATATTTGCATAAAAATTAAATTTAGAATTCAATAACTAATACCTTATGTTGATATCCTATAATTTAAAGCTCTAAAATGCAAGAAATATAAATCATACTTATTTGATACAAATAAATAGTGTTTGATTAGAGACATTAATTACCCTTAGAAACCCACTTCAAACTCACTTACATGCTAAACCAACAAAGCGCAAGTGATGTTTAATTCGTCATGAGAAAAGAAGAAGAAAACAGAAACTCTGGATATCCCTTTTTTTTTATAAAGAAAATAATGTTATCCTTGTCAGCTTGTTGTACCTCCCACCAACATAGATATGTAGCAATTTGTTTGACCAAAAAAATATAAACTTTCGGTTAAACTATTTAATTTTATATAATGAGAGGTTAAGGCTTTATTTGTTTTTTTTTAAGATTAAAACGTCTAAATCTGAATCCACATCTGAATATCAAGATGTGTATTAAGATTAAAACATCTAAATCTTGATACACATCTGAATATTAAGATGTGTATTAAGATCTGAATACTAAATGATTAAGACTGTTTGATTTTTAATATCTGAATGTATAAAATTTATCTTTATTTGAAAATTAATAAACATAAAATTCAAATGAAATACTAATTAATATAATATTCTATCAATAAAATATATATATTTTTTTAAAATATAGTAGTTGCTGGTGGTGATGGCTAACGGTGGTGCTTGTGAATGCCGACTAGAGGTGGTGGTTGGTGGCAGATTTGGTTGATGGTGGTGGTTCAAGGTAGCAGCTAGTGGTGATTAGTAGTGGTGGCGATTATGATTTAGGATAGTGGTGGTGAGTGGTGATAGTTAATAATGGTGAGTGGTGATGATAATTGTGATTGAGGAAGGCGGTGGTAGGTGGTGGTAGTTTATAATGATCGGTAGTGCCGGTTATGATTGTTGATAGTGATGGGGTGATTAGTTGTGGTAATTGAGGTGGATAAGTGTTTGTGGTTGAGAACGATGGTGGTGGGAGTAGTGCGGATGGCGAATGGTGGTAGTCGATTATGGTGGCGGTTGATCACGCCCAACTATGCCTTATAAAAAGGACAAAGCAGTCGTTGCAAATATAATCCGGTTTACAAGTCCGGAGTCGAATCCCACAGAGAACTAAGGTTTAGCTACATTTGTTCACTATCACCAAGAATACAAGCTTAAATAATTCCTAACTTATAGATATTAAGATTCTTGTGTTTAACTAACTAACTAACAAATTAAAATAATAAATGAACACTAAAGATACTACAGGTTGGAGAAAAGATTAGGGAGGTCTAGAGTTATTATTTCCCCAATTGTCGGAATTCTTCCCTCTATGTCTTCGATAATTTTGCCTCAGTATTCTCTACCAATCATGAGCGCTTTGCGTGTTGTAATTTTCTTCCGAGTAATTACGATAATTTTACTAGACGTACTCTCCCGAGTTACGCTAGCTGGCTTTAATTACAGCTCACTTAGATCGCACCCAAGTTTTCGTTATCCCTAATCCCACCTTTAAACCCTTGGTTATTGATTCCTCACATACGTCGAGAGTGATATTGTTCAACAACTACCTAAATATGCACTTTCTCCCGATAATACATACTAAATAGGCACAGTTAATTGAGGGCCCTTCAATCAACAACAAGAATAATATAGTTGAACAAATAGAGAAAATACTACGGCTCAATTATATAAAAACATAACAAGAATTTATCCTACAAAAGGTTCCATCAAACCCCTAGATACCAAATTAGCTATTCATAATAGTATGTAAAACTACAATACTAAAAGTCATAACCAACAGTGAAAAATAGGAAGAGGAAGGAAAATCTCGTAGAAGAATTTCTCGCTTTGCTCCTATTGTGTCTCTACCTCCTTAGGTCGAATCTGTGTCAAAAGTATGTCCAACTCCTCAAACTACCGTTTTTCCATGTATATATACCAAGTAGGGTTGGGCCCAAATAATTACACCTTCTCTTATGCGAAAAAGGAACACATTTTCCGGATAAGCGTGCGCGGCTGTGCTTGGAACGCGCTCAGATCGCGCATATCCACTTTGATTCTGCCTGACGAGCGTGGCCTGAGTGCGGCCGCGCTAATGACGCGCACTTTTCATCCTGTTTCCTTTGAATTTGGAAAAACGTAAAACATGAAAGTTGTAGCCCTTTAAGTTATTTTTCAACCATATATTGTGGAGCCCAAATGGAGTTCTGATAAAAACGTTATGTGCATTTTACTAGACAATGCGCAATATGCCTACTCGATTCTTCGTTCGCTCTTAATTATCATCCGTTGATCCCCGAACACGATCCCGGCTTAATTCCTTGGGCAGTTACTCAGAATTCAAAGCTCCAAATCACTTGAATTCATTCTTTAACATCTATATAGCTTGGAATCACTCCTACAAGGCATAAAACACACAGTTAGTGCAAAACACTAGCGGTTAAAGCTCAAACTCAATTAAAGTGCAGTAAATTAGAGTGTAATAAGCGACCAAAATACGTAATTATAGCCTATCATCAACACCCCACACTTAAACCATTACTCGTCCTCAAGCAATCAAACTACATTTCATATAGACACAACCTTTTTTTAAACAATTCTCCTAACTCATCACACCAAGAATATTTAAAATAGACTAAGCACAAAAGCGTAACATCTTTCACCTCAAGATTTGAATCACAAGTGCCACGCATTATTCACAACTCACCCACTTACTCTAACATAGAGGTCACTGACATTACCTCTCCTTCATGAATCAAGTGCCCTAACACAACAAAAGAGAGTAGTTCCACACAATAAAATTTAAGAACATTTAGGAACTCAAGATGGAAAGAATTCACTCACTCTCAGAAATAACATTCATATGCCACAAAAGATGCACCATAAGCTTGCACATAGTGTACTAGTCTACTAATCGAGCTTATTCAGTCTAGGATCAAGTAGGACTTTATTTGGTTGTAATGTAGACTGCGGGATGGGTAGGATATATTTAGATATAAGAGTGACTACACCTCCCTAAGCACTTTAATACATATACTTTAACATTCAAATCTCATACTTATGTCAAACCAAACTCCGCCTTCTTAAATCATTGCTCGTCCTCGAGTAATCAAACTACACTTTATATAGACACAACCTTTTTAAAGCAATTTTTCTAACTCATCACACCAAGAATATTTAAAATAGACTAAGCACAAAAGTGTAACATCTTCACCTCAAAATTTGACTCACAAGTACCACGCATTATTCACAACTCACCCACTTACTCTAATATAGAGGTCACTGACATTACCTTTTCTTCATAAATCAAGTGCCCTTACACAACAGAAAAAAAGAGTGGTTCCACACAATAAAATTTAAGAACACTTAGGAACTCAAGATAGAAAGAATTCACTCACTCTCAGAAATAATATTCATATGCCACAAAAGATGCACCATAAGCTTGCCCTAGTTGTAACGACTCGAACCGTCGTTTTCTGTATTTTTGTCCTATATTCCCCGTTAAATGCTTATTCATGTTTTAATATGTGTACTTGGTGAATTTGAGTCAATTCGGATCGAGTTTGGTATAAAATGGGACAATTAGTCTCTTTAAGGAAGAATTAGTTTGGAAAAGTCAACCGGACGTTGACTTATGAGTTAGAGGGCTCGAAATTGAATTTCGATGATTTGGTTAGTTTTGGGGGATGATTTAAGGCCTAGGAGCGCAATCGGAATTAATTTTGGAGGTCCGGTGAAGAAATTAACTCATTTTGGCGAAGTTAGTATTTTGGCGATTTCCGGTTGATAGGTGAAATTTTGATCCGACGATCGGAATGGAATTCCGAGAATTTCTGTAGATTCGTTATGTCATTTGGGACTTGTATGAAAAATTTGAAGTCAATCGGACGTGATTTGATAGGTTTCGGCATCGGAAATAGAAGTTGGAAATTCTAAAGTTCATAAAACTTGGATTGGAGGTTGATTCATAATTTTAGCGTTGTTTGATGTGATTTGAGGCCTCGAGCAAGTCCGTAATGTATTTTGAGACTAGTTGGTATTATTGGTCGGGGTCCCGGGGGGCCTCGTGTGTGTTTCGGATGCCCAACAGGTCATTTTTGGAAGATTTTTGCCGTTTTGAGCATAAATGTAATGATCTAAAGGTTCATTTTTAGTTCTAGAGATCCAAATTTGATTTCGAGACTTCCAGAATTTAAATCATGAATTATAGGACTGATCTGGAAATTTTGGTTTAATTTCATCAAGTCG
Organism: Nicotiana sylvestris; assembly: GCF_000393655.2. NCBI lineage: Eukaryota > Viridiplantae > Streptophyta > Magnoliopsida > Solanales > Solanaceae > Nicotiana > Nicotiana sylvestris. The sequence continues at coordinate 139,837,375 of NC_091059.1, read as the reverse complement.
CGATTGGGTTTTTGACGTGAAATGTGAGTTAATTGTTTAACGAGCGAAATGGGTATTGAACTAGGCAAACGAGCTCCGAATTGAGTTTCGATTGAAGGGTTGTGTTTGTATTATTATTTGTGACTCATAGGAACAAGAATCGTCTAATTCCAAGTTCGTATGATGGAGTTAGAGCCATTTTAGTGAAAAATAGCTGTGCTACAAATTTCTTAAAAGCTGATGTATTTTCTGCAGCAGTGAACTTTACCCGCACGTGAACAGTAACCGCGCGGGTGAACAGTGAACAGTGACCTCACGCGCGTACGGACTCATTTGAACTCCGATTTTGGTAAATTTTATATGTACGGACTCATGGCAAGACGAGGAATCCGGTGATGTGACTTTCGTAATTTTTTGAGAAGTGGGCCCGGGGCTCGGGTTTGGCGAATTTCGATATTTTTCGAGTCTTTTCGATTGGGTTATATTCCCTTAGCCTATTGTAATGTATTCGTTGTGATTTTGACCAGATTCGACGCGCGAAGAGGTAAATTCGAGAGGCAAGGGCATAGCGGAGTAGACATTGGACCGTCTTGAAGTGAGTAATGATTTTAAATGATGCACTGAGGGTTTGAAACCCCGGATTGCACAACATACTGCTATGTTGAGATGAGACACGCATTGTATGACGAGCACGGGGTCATTTACTATTGGGGATTGTGACTTGGTCCATCCCAGTTGATATTTTTACCGCGTAATTGATAAAGATTTATTGTTTTTTACTATGATTGGGCTTATTGTCATATTTGGGCTTCGTGCCAATTATCTGAAATCTTTTGTGAATTTATATCACTATTTTCCTCACGAATTGAAATATTATTTGAACTCAGTCCAATTGAATTATATTATTTTGTGAACTCAGCTACATTTATACTCAACTCGAGATTTAATGATATTTATAATGTTGTTGAGCTGAGCACTATTGTTTTACTGATGCCCAAGAGGCTTATGATTATTTTCTGGACTGATTGAGGCCGAGGGCCATACGTGAGGATATGTTGAGTGATGTGAGGAGGCTTTCAGGCCTCGAGTGTTATATGAGGAGGCTTTCAGGCCTCGTGTGTGATGTGTGAAGGCTTTCAGGCCTATTGATATTGCGCTTGGGCTGTAGGAGCCCCTCCGGAGTCTGTACACACGCCGTTGCTTGTGTGTGGTGAGTTGGGAGTGAGCCCGAGGGGCTGATGTTGTGTGCTGGTGAGTTGGGAGTGAGCCCGAGGGGCTGATACTATACTGAGATTTACATATTGAGCCCGAGGGGCAAGCTTTTGATTTATCCTTACTGTGGAAATTATTTGTCTTTACTGTTTTAAAAGAAGAATTATCTGATACTCACTATTTTACTATATAATTAATTTTACTGCTTGGGATAGCGCTATATTGTGTCGTTATGAGATTTCATGTTTTCAGTCGTTATTTATTTTTATTACTCACTGGGTCGGAATACTGACATTACTCCCTGCACCATGTGTGCAGATACAGGCAGAGCTGATTTCGCTCCTGAGTGCTGATTCTTTCCAGACCAGGTGGTAACTAGGAGTAACGAGGTAGTTGTTGACGTCCGCAGCTCCGTTTTCTCCCTTATCTTTGTTATTTATGATAATTCCAGACTTTGTAAAATATTAGTAAACTCTGTAGTAGCTCATGACTTGTGACACCCTGATTTCGGGCTGAGTTGGGAGGGTTTTCCTTGTTCTATCACGTTTATTTCGCATTTAAGATTATATTACCCATGATTTAGACTTATTCCTGCTAAATAATTATAAAGAGATGTACTGTTTTGTTGATTGGATGGCCTTGTCCTCACGAGAGGCACCATCACGACCGGGTTGGGATTTTGGGTCGTGACAAGTTGGTATCAGAGCCTAGGTTACTAGGTCTCGCGAGTCATGAGCGGGTTTAGTAGAGTCTCGCGGATCGGTATAGAGACGTCTGTATTTATCCTCGAGAGGCTGCAGAACCTTTAGGAAAAACTTCACATTCTTGAATTCTTATCGTGCGTCCTTGATTCAGCTTGTAAAGTAACTCTTGAAATTCCTTCCACGTGTTCGTATGCGCGTATGAGCGCTCAGTATCAGATGTGCATCAACGGCTTGTGATTCCCCGATCGAGGGGCGAGATGTGATCTCTATGAGTTGATGTTGGGCCGGTCTGGAGGACTTGAGGTCGGATCTTTGCCTATGGCTTGAGCACTGAGGTGTTGATTGTGTGAACAAGTATTTTGAACTTACATGTTCGGTATTGCCCCTATTGGTTTGAATGACGGCTGGATAGCTACGTGGTGAGTATGTTAGTACTATGAGATGTATCTATATGACTCGGAAGTGGCGAGGAAACTCTGTTGGATGATAGATGAACCATTAAGTGTTTGATTTCCATTGTAAGTGGATGTGTAGCCCCGAGTTATGGGCGCGTGAATAATCTTTTCATGTCTTCTATTTGGAGTGAAGTAAATTTCGTGTTATGGTATGAGTTTAGACTCAGGAAGATTAAGTGACTGTGTAATGTGTATGACAGTGGAAGGTATACAAAATGTTAATTGGAGGCAAAACAGGTGGGTTATCTCATGCGGAGTGTTCTAATGTGGTGTGATCCTTATGTTGTCTATTAGAAGATCTCATTTACAAGTGAAGAATATGCGTTGAAATCTAAATTGTGCTGCCTAGAGAGTGGGCTTAACTGTTGTGTGAGTGAATGCAAGAATTGCAGAAGAGTTAAAATTCCAGATGATTTGTGTTTCCACAAGCTTATGAAGGAGTTAGTTCAATCTCACTATGGTATTACAGCAACAATAGAGTATGTGCGTTATGATTTATTGAGTGCGTTTTGTTATATGGCTTTGATCAAAGTTGGGGAGTTTGCTATTAATTAAGTTGATTGCACGGTTAAGAGCTATATTGTTCCAGTCTGCCACAGAGATGCCTCGGTATTATTTGATCCCGGTTCCACCTTTTCTTATGTGTCATCATACTTTGCTCATTATTTGGGTATGCCCCGTGAGTTTCTTGCTTTACCTGTTCATGTATCTACCCCGGTGGGCGATACTGTTGTTGTGGACCGTGTGTATCGGTCATGTGCTGTGATTATTGGGGGTCTGGAGACCCGAGTTGATCTACTGTTGTTGAGCATGGTAGATCTTGATATTATTCTGGGCATGGATTGGTTATCTCCATATCATGTTATTCTAGACTATCATGCTAAGATAGTTACTTTGGCTATTTCGGGTGTTCCGAGGATCGAGAGGCGTGGCATGACTGATTATGTCTCTAGCAGAGTAATTTCTTTCTTGAAACCCAGCGTATGGTTGGGAAGGGTTATCTATCATATCTGGCTTTTGTGCGGGATGTTGGAGCTGAGACTCCTAGTATTGATTCTGTCCCAGTTGTGAGGGACTTTCCTGATGTATTTCCTGCAGACCTGCCGGGCATGCCGCCGGACTAGGATATTGATTTTGGCATTGACTTAGTGCCGGGCACTCAGCCCATTTCTATTCCGCCATATCGTATGGCACCAGCAGAGCTGAAAGAATTGAAGGAGCAGCTTCAGGAACTCCTAGATAAGGGGTTCATTCGGCCTAGCGTGTCCCCGTGGGGTGCACCTGTTTTATTTGTGAAGAAGAAAGATGGCACAATGAGAATGTGCATTGATTATAGGCAGTTGAATAAGGTAACAGTGAAGAACAAGTATCCTTTGCCTCGCATTGATGACTTATTTGATCAGCTTCAGGGAGCGAGGGTATTTTCTAAGATTGATCTCCGAGAGGCCGTTGCTTGTGTGTGGTGAGTTGGGAGTGAGCCCGAGGGGCTGATGTTGTGTGCTGGTGAGTTGGGAGTGAGCCCGAGGGGCTGATACTATACTGAGATTTACATATTGAGCCCGAGGGGCAAGCTTTTGATTTATCCTTACTGTGGAAATTATTTGTCTTTACTGTTTTAAAAGAAGAATTATCTGATACTCACTATTTTACTGTATAACTGATTTTACTGCTTGGGATAGCGCTATATTGTGCCGTTATGAGATTTCATGTTTTCAGTCGTTATTTATTTTTATTACTCACTGGGTCGGAGTACTCACATTACTCCCTGCACCATGTGTGCAGATACAGGCAGAGCTGAGTTCGCTCCTGAGCGCTGATTCTTTCCAGACCAGGCGGTGACTAGGAGTAACGAGGTAGCTGTTGACGTCCGCAGCCCCGTTTTCTCCCTTATCTTTGTTATTTATGATAATTCCAGACTTTGTAAAATATTAGTAAATTCTGTAGTAGCTCATGACTTGTAACACCCCGATTTCGGGCTGAGTTGGGAGGGTTTTCCTTGTTCTATCACGTTTATTTCGCATTTAAGATTATATTGCCCATGATTTAGACTTATTCCTGCTAAGTAATTATAAAGAGATGTACTGTTTTGTTGATTGGCTGGCCTTGTCCTCACGAGAGGTGTCATCACGACCGGGTTAGGATTTTGGGTCGTGACAGTAGTGTACTACTCCACTAATCGAGCTCATTCAATCTAGGATCAATTAGGACTTTATTTGGTTGTAATGTAGGCTACAAGACGGGTAAGATACATTTAGATATAAGAGTGACTACACCTCCCTAAGCACTTTAATACATATAATTTAACATTCAAACCCCATACTTATGTCAAACCAAACTCCACCTTCACATCAATATACATCAACTCCCAAATTATTTAAGCACAATTATATCAAGAATCACCACTATTAAAGAATATTTTTTTTTCCTTTTTTTTTTCCAATTCAAGTGGCTCTTGCTTTTTCAAATCAGTGCACCTTTCTCTTTATTTCATTGGTTCCACTCAAAAGCCAAACCAACCACCCCACACTTTAACTTTTAGAAAGTTCATAACAATTCAAGTGCTCATGAGAGATTACAATGGTTCAAATAGATGGTTAATTCAAACAAATGAGTAAGGCTTATAATGTGGTTGCCAAAGAAACTAGATTACAGGCTCAAAGGGGTTAACTACGATACATAACAATTAGGCGGGTAAAATATACATATCTGGCTCAACAAAGAAACGCCTATATCACTTCCAAGACTGAACAAAACTACTATTTCGCTTTGCAAACACACAAGGCAAGTTCTAGACATCAAATGCAATGCACAGAATACCACAAACCTCACACACGCATGGCACATAACTCACTCAGGATTGGATTCATCAAGACACTCTAGTCAAAGCAGTTGAGCAAAGTTAAGATAATACAATTTAAGGTACTTCTACAAGAGTCAAAAACTGAGCCTAAGCGTCACAACCAAAGTACTCACTATTCTCAAGGCATAACAAAGTCAAGAGATATTACTTCACTTCAAAACACAACACAATGTCTCCTACTCCCAAAAAAAAACTAACTACACCTGGTTCAAATAAAACCCTTGGAAAAGAACCGTGGTTTAAAGAAAAACCAAGGGAGAATTACTACACTACCTAGAAAAAATAAAAAGAAGCTACATGGACTACTTCCCTCAAGAGTACTGTCCAAGTGGTCCGTCCTCAAGAATAGTCTTGTACCTTTGTTTTTTTTAGATCCGACTTTGACCCTCAAGAGACCCGTCAACAAGCGTCCGTCGTTGGGCCAAGTCAGTTACTCCTAATGTGAGTACAGTCAACTATACGCAACAACACATATACAATATTACAACATGTTCCATGTCTATGTACACTACAATACAGTATCAAGGCAAGTCTCCCACCCCACACTTAAAATTGTGCATTGTCCCCAATGCACACCATACTAATAAGAGGGTAAAAGAAACTCCCTGGTAGGCCAAAGGCCGAAGCACTAGCAGCTCATGGGGTACTCAGACTTCTCCCAATCTTGGTCCTTCGTGCGGGTACCTCACACTTAATCCCAACCAATGGTTTGTTGTTACATCCTTCCAATGGCTTTGTGTTCCATGTTCCTAAAAATAAAAAATCTACACTACAAGAATAATACAATAATAAATAAAAATAAAATAAAATAAAATAAAATAGGGTTGCTTCCGAACAAGCACTTGATTTAAAGTCGCGGCACGACGCAAACAATTTTACCACTTTTCTCGCCACTTGGACGATATGAAATGTGCACCTAGCTTGGAATCAAGATTGTGACCACGAGCGATAGGGGGTGGTAAGTTGATTATCGAGCCGAGCCTTAAATTCTTCATTTTGTACTTCTTGACTCTCATGTGAGGAATGTCATTTTGGTTTTTTGTTTCCTCAAATTGTAAAATGTATGGTTGTTGCCTTTCCTCCTCGCAGTCCCTCACGGACTCATCTAGTTCACTTTTTATATCACTACACAATTCTAATGTTGAAAAATGCTTGGAATGTGACTTCAAACCTTCATTTTGTAATTTTTCTATTCTGACATCCTCTTCTTCCCCCGGCCTAGAGTCATTCTCAACCAGATTTTTTTTACACCGGTTGATTCTAAGTCCATGTTTTTCTCGGCATCATTGGTACTCATGGGGTCGGTTGGCGAAGGTTCAATTCTTGACTCTTCAAATTTTAGCTCACATTCTTCCTCATTTTCAAGAATGGTCTCCAACAGGAGCATTATTTTCTCATTTTGGGCATTTGAGAGTTCTTGGTTTTGATTAAGTGCCAAGGAATTTTGGAGACTATTTTCCAAAAGCTCCTCCAAGGTACTTTGTTCTTTGTGTCCTCCTTCAAGTAAGCACTCCAACATGAGCTTGAACTCTCCCTTTCGGCCATGCTCAACTTCTTCCAATTCGTTAGCCCTATCATTTTCATCAAAAACAATAGAATCATCATAGCGGGGGCTTGGGGAAGGGAAGGACCAATCAACACAATCATCCCAATGACCATTTTGAAAACCACACTTATCACGAATACTCCACTCATGGGTTTGAGATTGTGCGCACAATCCACCCCCGGGAAAATTTAAACAATTTTTCCATGAGTGTGGTCCTCCACAATAAAGACAAGGGTCATCACAGTATGAACAACTACCATTCCACCAATTTTTATTATATGATGCCATTTTTCAAAACTAAGAAAATAAACAAGACCCAAACAATAAAAATAGACTAAGGTAAGAAAAATTAATTACACAAATATTCACAAGTTGGGTATAGAGAAAACTGACCACACTAAGAATTTTGTATTTCTATCAATGGTAATTGATAATTCCGTTAACTCCCCGGCAACGACACCAAAATTTGATCACGCCCAACTATGCCTTATAAAAAGGACAATGCGGACGTTGCAAATATAACCTAAGTATTCTGCCCAGAGTCGAATCCATAGAGAATTAACCTATCAATCACTATCTTTAGAACTACTAAACTCTTGAGAACCAATTTCCCAAAACGTTTGAATCACAGTTGATGGTGTCTTCAATAACTAAAATTGCACGTAAATAAACAGCTGTAAACTAAGGATGCTAAGGTTGTAAACAATAATGAGAAAACGCTAAGGTAATGACTTCCCCTATTGATGGAATCCCTTCTGTTTATGCTTCATACAAATTTCCCAACACACCTCTATCAATCATGAACACTTTTCTTACCGTAAATCTCTCCCGAGTAATCACAGTAATATACTATTGCACTCTCCCGAGATACACTAGCTAGCTTTAATTAACACAGTTCACTTAAGATTGCACCCAAGGCTTCGTTATCCCTAATCCCGCCTTTAAACCCGCAGTTATAGATCCCTCTTATACTTTGGGAGTGGTGTTGTTCAACAATAACCTAAATATGCACTCTCTCCCGAGTTATGCACACTAAATAGGCACAGCTAATTGAGGATCCTGTCAATTAACTACAACATACACAAAGTTGAACAAATAAAGATTGAGACTAGCAATTTGTATTCACATAAACAAGAAGTTCATCCCCAAATAGGTTCCATCAAAACCTTAGACAAAAGATTTAGCTACTCATAACTATGGGTAAATAAACTAAAACAATATTCATCATAAAACTTGCAAGAAAAATAAAGAGAAGAAGAAACCAAGATGTTTTGGGTGATCTCTCACACTTGTTCTTCTTCCAAAAATACTCTCCAAAACAATACATGCCTCTCTTAGGCGGAGTCTAGTGTTTAAAATAGGGTTTTGGGCTAAAAATCCCGTATTTTGCACTTTAGTCCCTGAAATTTCCGCCTCCTATCGCGGTTCTACCGCGGTCGCGGTCAAACGGCAGCCAAACATGGCCTCTGATTCTTCAATTGTCTGCGTCTGCACTCTGTCGTGGTTCTACCACAGTCGCGGTGAAACCGCAGTTTTTCATCTTGTTCCGTTTGGAATTTGGAAAAATTCAAAACATGAAAGTTGTAGACCTTTGAGTTATATTTTCAACCATATATTATGGAGCCAAAATGGAGTTTTGAGTAAAGAGTTATGTGCATTTTACTAGACAATGCGCAATATGCCTCATCGAGTCTTCGTTTGTTCTCAACTATCAAATTTGACCCTGGAACACGATCCCAGCTTAATTCCTTGAGATTTTACTCAGACTTCAAAGGTTCAAATCATTTAAATTATTCCATAACATCTATATAGCTCGGAATCACACCTACAAGGCATAAAACACATAATTAGTGCAAAACACTAGCGATTAAAGCACAAACTCAACTAAAGTGCAGTAAATTAGAGTGTAATAATCAACTAAAACACGTAATTATAGCCTATCATCACCTTCACATCAATGTATTTTACCCTGTACTTCTTTAAGCACAAGCACAATTACATCAAGAGTCACCACTTATCAAGGAATTTTTATTCACAACAATACAACTTTTTTTCCTTTTCTTTTTTTTATTCATGTGGGTTTTACTTTTTCAAAATAGTGCACTTTTCTCCTTATTTCATTAGTTCCACTCAAAAGCCAAACCAATCACCCTACACTTTAACTTTTACACAACTCATAACAATTCAAATGCTCATGAGAGGTTAGAAGGTTCAAATAGATGGTTAATTCAAACAAATGGGTAAAGCTTGTAATGTGGTTGCCAAAGAAACAAGATTACAGGCTCAAAGGGGTTAACTACGATACATAACAATTAGGCGGGTAAAATATACATATCTAGCTCAACAAAGAAATGTCTATATCACTTCTAAGACTGAACAAAACTACTATTTCGCGTTGCAAACACACGGGGCAAGTTCTAGACATCAAATGTAATGCACAGAATAACACTCAAACCTCACACACACATGACACATAACTCACTCAGGATTGGATTCATCAAGACACTCTAGTCAAAGTAGTTAAGCAAAGTTAAAATCATACAATTTAAGGTACTTATACAAGAGTCAAAAACTGAGCCTAAGCGTCAACCAAAGTACTCACTATTCTCAAGGCATAACAAAGTCAAGAGATATTGCTTCAATTCAAAACACAACACAATGGTTCATACTCCTAAAAAAGACAAACTACACCCGGTTCAAATAAAACCCTTGGAAAAGAACCGCGACACAAAGAAAAATCAAAGAGGAATTGCTACACTACCTAACAAAAAAAATCTTTTTTTTCTTTAAACTTAAATCCCTCAAGAAAATTGTCTAATAGATCCATCGTCGGGAAAAGTTCAATCTTTTCTATTTAAAAACAATTCATATAAACTAACATAACTAAAATAGCATAGAAAGTCACCCAGACAATATCCTCACCCCACACTTAAAATTGTGCATTTTCCCTAATGCATACTCATATATACAAGAGGGTAAAAGAAACTCCCCGGTAGGCCAAAGGCCAAAGTACTAGCATCTCATGGGGTACTCAGACTTTTCCCAGGCCTGGTCCTTCATGCGGGTATCTCACACTTTGTTCTAACCATCTGGTTTGCTGTTGCATCCTTCCAATAGATTTGCTTTCCATGCTCCTAGAAAATCAAAAATAGACAATACAAAAATAATATAATAAAAAAAAAAGCAGTAAAGTTGAGTTGCCTCCTGACCAGCGCTTGATTTAACGTCGCGACACGACGTGAATCACTTTCTGCCTTCACTTCGAACTTATGAATTGGACCCCAAGTTTTGATTCTGCTCTGTGATCATTCTCCTAGGGTGATAGAACGAATCTGACTAGCCCAATAAAATAATGTAGTATTCTGCACTTCTTGGCCTTTGGATGAGATGTGTATTCCCAGCTTTTTAGCACGAATAATTTTAGAATGTAGGCATCTTGTTCATTACTTCTTGACTCCTCAAGTGGCTTGGACGACTCTATTTTCATATCATCATCCATACACAATGTGGAAAAATGCTTGGAGTGTGGACCAATGCGCTCAACTATACAAACATTGGGGTTGTCAACATCCTTAATACTAATGACACTAGAGTCAACTAAATATGTATCCTCAATATCCTTGGTTGACTCTATTATCTCTTCTACGACATCGGCATCCTTAAAATCTAGTTCGATTGATTGTTAGTGTTCTACTCTGGTCTTTTTCTCTAGCTCATCCTCGTATTTTTTTTAAATCCTCCAGTATAATGGCAATTTCTGCAGCCAATTCATACTCATATTGGCTACTATCCACAATGTCAACTTGTTGCGCTTTACAAGGTTCAATTAATTTATTCGCTTGAGCCTCCAAGTTGTGAATAGTTGCCCCTTGACTTTGTACCCATAGTTGTATCTTATCATATTGTTCCATAAGGCACTTTAGCATATCCTCGATCTCTTTTAGGTCCTCATACATGGGTTCTCTTTTCCTATTAACTTCACAAGAAAAAGAAGAACCATCAAAGTAAGGGGTTGGGGGAAGATACGAAATATAAGCACAACCATGAAAGTGACCATCTTGACCACCACACATATCACACACATTCCATACATAAGATTGAGTTGGTGCACATAACTCGCTCTCGAAAATATTTTAATAATTTTGCCCTGCATGGTTTCCTCCACAATATGCATAACGAGAATCAAAAGTAGAATTACCAACATCAAAACTCTCATAATTCCAAGATTCCATGTCTCTCAGATAATAAATAAATAAATAAATAATCAAATACACGAAAACAAAAATAATAGTTCAAACATGCAACCTAGAAATATGTACACCTACAGCTACACCGTTAGTTCCCCGGCAACGGAGCCAAAATTTTATCATGCCCAACTATGCCTTATAAAAAGGACAAAGCGGTCGTTGCAAATATAATCCGATTTACAAGTCTGGAATCGAATCCCACATAGAACTAAGGCTTAGCTACAGTTGTTCACTATCACCAAGAATACAAGATTGAACAATTCCTAACTTATAGATATTAAGATTCTTGTGTTTAACTAACCAACTAACTAATAAAAATAATAAATGAACACTAACGATACTACAGGTTGAAGAAAAGATTAAGGAGGTCTAGAGTTATGATTTCCCCAATTGTCGGAATCCTTCCCTCTATGTCTTCTATAATTTTGCCTCAGTATTCTCTACCGATCATGAGTGCTCTGCGTGTTGTAATTTTTTCCCGAGTAATTCCCATAATTTACTAGACATACTCTACCGAGTTACGCTAGCTGGCTTTAATTACAGCTCACTTAGATCACATCCAAGGTTTCGTTATCCCTAATCCCACCTTTAAACCCTTGGTTATTGATTCCTCACATACGTCGGAGTGATGTTGTTCAACAACTACCTAAGTATGCACTCTCTCCCGAGTAATACATACTAACTAGGCACAGCTAATTGAGGGCTCTTCATTCAACCACAAGAATAATATAGTTGAACAAATAGAGAAAATACTACGGCTCAATTATATAAAAACATAACAAGAATTTATCCTACAAAAGGTTCCATCAAAACCCTAGATACCAAATTAGCTATTCATAATAGTATGTAAAACTACAATACTAAAAGTAGCTATTCATAATAGTATTTAATAACAATTCGTTCGCTCTTAATTATCATCCGTTGATCCCCAAAAATGACCCCGTCTTAATTCCTTGGGCTTTTACTCAGAATTCAAATCTCCAAATCACTTTAATTCATTCCTTTAACATTTATATAGCTCGTAATCACTCCTACAAGGCATAAAACACACAGTTAGTGCAAAACTCTAGCGGTTAAAGCTTAAACTCAATTAAAGTGCAGTAAATTAGGGTGTAATAAGCGACTAAAATACGTAATTATAGCCTATAATCAACACCCCACACTTAAACCATTGCTCGTCCTCGAGCAATCAAACTATACTTTATATAAACATGGCCTTTTTTTAAACAATTCTACTAACTCATCACACCAAGAATATTTAAAATAGACTAAGCACAAAAACGTAACATCTTCATCTCAAGATTTGACTCACAAGTACCATGCATTATTCACAACTTACCCACTTACTCTAACATAGAGGTCACTGACATTACCTTGCCTTCATGAATCAAGTCCCCTCACACAAACAAAAAAGAGTAGTTCCATACAATAAAATTTAAGAACACTTAGGAACTCAAGATGGAAAGAATTCACTTACTCTTAGATGGAATGGTCCGCAACTCCCCTCCTCAAACCCTTATAATTGTTTGAACCTGACCCTCCAAACCCTAGAGACCACCTTCAGTCCCCTCATCTCCCTCATCTCTCTCACCTCTCTAACCTTCCGCCGCCGCCAGAAATCGCTTATGGCGGCGGTGCCACTCCAAATTACCCCAAATTAACATCAGACAATCCCCTCCCCTTCCTCAACCCGCATCCACCTGCAATTTTCCTAGAAACTTCATCAAATTGGTCAAATGTTAGATCTAGTTTTGGTTGAAAATGCAAAATCACCATTCCTCATGTCTTGTCCGATTTTGACCCCCGTTAAGGTATTTGAACCTTCATAAGCCAAAATCCAGGAAACATCTAAACCGACAGACTTCTTATGATTCAATTTTCCCTAAAATCTCTTCAAGTTTGTGACTGGCTAGTTGATCGATGTAGCTTCATATGATACTGGCTCCGTCTTAAAGCATTGAACCAGTATCCATGTCACAATATTGGTCACTGTCCGGATTTCTTTTGCCAACAATTGTACTTTTATCGCTAATTTTCTTTGCTTCATCCTTAATTTATTTTGATTTATTTACTCAAGCATGCTTAATGTTTATCATATGCTTGTAGTGCTTAAATGATTGGTTAATTGTATTTTGGCTTATGATAATTAATAGATTTCTAGATTAGCTGAATGAATGTTTGATCATCTGTAATTGTGTATTGGTTGCATCTATTAATTAAAGGTCGAATTAACTAAAATTCTTGCATATTTCGTTGCTTAATTCTTGTTTGGGTTTTGGGGATTCTTGGGCTTGTATTGATAGGTTCATTGGGCTAGGTCACTTGACCCATGTCCAAAAGTGTAAGTTTGAGTGAGTTTAAAGGGGTAAACAAAAACAAATAGAAGAAAAAAGAAGTATGCGGTTTGCAAATACAGAAATAGTGAAAAGTACTTTATAAGATTAAGAGGATGATTTGAAAATTAATTTTTGGAAAGAACCATTCTGTTATTTGTTAAAGAAGCTTCTAGAATAGAGTAGAAGGGACCAAAATGCAACAAAACCAAGGGTTTAGGTCAAATCTAGGGTCAAAAAAGAGAATTTTCAAAAGTTAGAAGGTTAAGAAAATAAGAGAAAATCTAAATTGGACAACTATCAATTTTCAGTTTAAAGATGCTAAAAATTGGATAGAAAAGGACAGCTTAGAGAATTAGTTGAAAAATATACTCTTTTCCCTTAATTTTAGGGAGAGCACATGTGAGGTGAGCTGAGATTTTTCCCTTATAAAAAGAGACTCTTCCTCATATTTGGGCACATGGAATAACCCTAAAAAATTTCCGAGACTTTCGTTCATTTCCATTCTGATATTCTCCTCTTTTTTGAGTTTAAGGCTAGAAAACAGAAAGAAAAAAAACTTTTAAGGCAGTTTATTTTGTCTCCATTTGCTAGTGGTTTTACTCTATTTTTGCTGGGATTTCAAGTTGGTTGCTGGTTCTTTTGCTCTTGCTGATTTCCTGCTACTGTATTTGCTTTGCTGCTGCCTTCTGTCACATTTTCAGAGATTTATTTTGTAACGATCCGACCGGTCGTTTTGAGCTCTAGCGCGTCATTCAGCAGTTTGAGGCTATGAGTAGCTTCATTTTAGGCATTATAACTTGCACGCATTGTCGAAATTGAATTTCGGGAAGTTCAGAGTTGATTTGGAAAGAAAATTCTCATTTCGAAAGCTTTAAGTTGAAAGAATTGACTAAGGTTTGATTTTTGAGTAAAAAACCTTGGAATCAGGATTTGAAGGTTCCAACAGGTTCGTATGATGATTTTGGAATTGAGCGTATGTCCGAATCGGGTTTTGGATGATCCGTTAGCGTTTCGGCGCCTATTGTGAAAGTTGGCATTTTGGAAGAATTTCATAAATTTGGGTTGCAGTGCATTTCAATGTTATCGATGTCCGTTTAGGATTTTGAGTCTGGGAATAGCTCTATATGGTGATTCAGGTATTGGGAATGCGTCCGAAAGTGAATTCGGAGGTCCGTAGGTCATTTTGGGGTCATTTGGCCAAAGTTAGAAATTTGAAGGTTTTTGAGATGTTTGACCGGAAGATATTGAGGTCGCATTCTAATTCCGGAAGTTGGAGTAGGTCCGTAATGTCAAATGTGACTTGTGTGTAAAATTTGAGATCAATCGGACATGATTTGATAGGTTTCAAAATCGAATATAGAAATTTAAGTTCTAAAGTTCATTAAGCTTGAATTGGGGTGCGATTCATGATTTCGATGTTGTTTGATGTGATTTGAGGCCTCGAGCAGGTCCGTGTTATGTTATGGGACTGGTTTGTGTGATTGGACAGGGCCCCGGGTCCTCGGGTCTGTTTCAGGGTGGTTTCGGTTCATTTTTGGCTATTTTGCAATAGCTGATGCTGGTGTTTGGTGTTGTTCTTCGCGTTCACGAAGAAGGATTTGGCTTCAGGGACTTTGTTCTTCACGTCCGTGAAGAAGGAAATCTCTGTTGCACAAGTCTAAATTTGGAGGCTCATATGTCGTAATTTATAAGGAATTTGGAGATGATCCAAAAATAAATTGTAGCCCTTTATGTCTAGTTTTCAGAAAAGTAAACCATTTTGTTTGGATTTGTGTATAAAAAGTTATGGCTGGTACACTCTAGTTTGTCCCAGAAGATGAAGAAGAAATTTATGTTGCACAGGGCTGACTTCAGAGGCTCATATCTCATAATATATAAGGAATATGGAGATTACCCAAAAATGTAAATTGTAGTCCTTTGTGTCTAGTTTCAGAAAAGTAAATCATTTGTCATTTGGAGTTTTGTAAGAAAAGTTATGACTATTATACTAGAGGCTATCTGAAAAGAGTTAGGGAATGACTTTCGAGAATTTTGTTCATCGCGAACGCGATGGGAGGCCCGCGAATGCGAAGAATGGTTGCCTGGCAGTGTTTAAATTTGCAAAAATGGGTTTGGCTTATTTTATCTCATTTACTCCATGGGAGACGACCTAGGAATGATTTTGGAGCTCCATCTTCATCATCTATGTTCCCACCTATTGCAAGTTAATTACTTGGATTATATTTGGATTTCAACATAGAAAATCATGGGAAATTAGTGGACATTTAGGGTTCTGAAGAAAAACCTAGAAATTTATATTTTTGGATTTTGATCACGAATTTGGACATGGAACTTGAAATAAATTATATATTTGAGTTTGTGGTGTTATGGGTAAAGTTAATCTTCGAAAATTTTCGAAATCCGGGCATGTGGACCTGATGATGATTTTATCGTCTTTTCAAGCGGAGTTGGAAATTGTTTTAAACAGAATTATAATGGGTATTTGAGTATATATTAATGAGGTTTCATAATTATTGAATAGTTTTGGAGCGTCGGGCATCGGTTTGAATCGTCGGAAGGGCTTGGGAGCCGGTAATGGAACTTTAGAGCAAGGTAAGTCTTCTTTCTAACCTTGTAAGAGGGAATTAACACCATAGGTAAACTAAATTATTATGTGCTTCTATTTGTGGGGTCTATGTACACACGAGGTGAAGAGAGTCCGTACGTAGGTACTATCTATGCCTCTGTTCGGGTAGTTTTAGGCTTACATCATGCATTGTTGATATTATTGTTGATTTATGTTTATTGTTTCCCTTGAGAAGAAGCGAGATTGAGTTAGCTTAATTAATGTTTTTGAAAGGAGTCAAAATTAAGGAAAAGTTGGGAACTTAAAAGTTTTAATTTGAAATTCGTAATTTAAAAATAATTGAGGAATACTTTAATAACTTAAGAAATCTATGTATAACTGCGTCGCACGTATGATCCACGAGCGGGGTAATTCCTTAAACTTATATTTGACCGCGTCGCAAGTATGATTCGCGAGCGGGGTAATTCCTTCTACTACCCTCATGGAGGCGGTCCAATCGCCTTGACAGGTTAATAGATGTATCTATAGTTCGCATTGTTCGACCCTTGACAGTGCACAATTTACTTTTATGTTGGATTGGGCCGTACGCCATGGCATTTCCTATATATATTATCCTCATGGAATCGTGCGTAATATTTGGCAAGAATCCAGTGTATCTGAGGGTTTTTCCCTAATTTGAATTATGACAACTTTTTTGATGAAATCCACTATATCTATATATATTCTCCAGTTATGGAGGGAACTTTGCTAGTTGAGAGCTTGAGTAAATTTTAAAGAGAGGAATTGTACCACGTATTTTATACTTGTTTGTCTCATATAATTACTCCGTTTCATATTTATTCACTTCCTTACTGTACCTGACATTATTGGATCACTAGTAAGTGTCGAAGTCGACCCCTCATCACTACTTCTTCGAGGTTAGATTGGATACATACTAGGTACACGTTATTTTCATACTCATACTACGCTTGCTGTATATTTTATTGTACATGCACATGTATGTCTAGTGGCCTCATGGGCGCGACAGCATGGTTGATACGGAGAATTAGGTAAGATGCATCTTATGAGACGATCCGCATCCAGCAGAGTCTCCTTCAGAGTATTTGTATTTTCTTTTCTATCCAATTTGTATTCCAAGCAGTTGTTGTATTTCATTTTATTTCTTAGTAATTGCTCATGCTCTTGTGACCCCGAGTTCTGGGACAATGATGGGATATTCTGTAATGAAATGGTAAATATTTTTATTTATTTTGTAAAGTTCATATGTTACTAGTGAAATTGAAGGAAATTTTATGATTTCAAAAATAAAAAGAGAATTTAATTAACTATTTAGTGTTGGCTAGCTTGGCATCGTATCCGACGCCATTACGACCTTTAATGGATTTTGGGTCATGACAACATGGTATCTGAGCACTAGGTTCACTTAGGTCTCACGAGTCATGAGCAAGTCTAGTAGAGTCTTGTGAATCGATACAGAGACGTCTATACTTATCTTCGAGAGGCTACAAGGCTATTAGGAGCACTTCCCTTCTTGATTCCTCATCGTGCGATTTGTTTCCTTTGAGGCTTATGCCTCTGTTTATTTCCTACTCGATCTTATGCGACATGAAGCGCTTTCTATCGATTGAAAATTGAGAAACTTTAATGGTACTACAGATGTGGTGCGGTATTCCTCCTTGCGTATTTGATTGGGCTATTGTCATCGCCTTGCGGAAGGTCATTCTGTCGTTTCAGCTTAGTATCAGTATTACCTAAGGTTTTGAGATTTGGCATTAATGAATGACAATTCGTGCGTTTCTATCGTACAGAATTGATATAATGGTAGGGTGTTTGTCTATGCGTTGAAGCAATAAATGACTTAGAAGGATGTTTACTCAATGCAAGATTCAGAGATTCGGAATTTTATTTCCGGCGGAGGAGAGGCAATCAAGCTATGAATGTTCAAGTTTGGTTTGATGGAGTAATGAGATTTGACATTTTCGAGCGTGGTGGAATTTTCATCTGTGATGTGGTGTCATTGTCCTTGTTGAATACGATATGTTGGCCGGTGTTATGGTTTTCTTCAATTCGCCTTTGGGGCAGAGTAGCATATGGGTTTTGTGGTAGGATGACTACACTCCTTGATAAAAGTTTAGAGTGATTTGGGATTCATGGTGGACATGACTAGGTTTACGGACTTAATTTGAAATATTGACTAATATACGACGGAAGATTGGATACAACAGAAAGGAGTTGCTTGATATGAAGAAGGATACAACATGACTTTGGATTTGAAGTTACTATCGCACCTTTTAGTAGATGTCAAATGGGGAGTGAACGGACTTGTATATCTGGTGAATGGGCACGGACCCGGGATGCTTTATTGGTGTCATAGTAATTGTGCTCGGTGCAACATCGTTGGAAGATTTTGAGGAATTTGCAGGTCAATAGCGCGAGGTTATTCATAGAGGAAGGATGAACCTTGGTGGGTTTCAGAGTTATGCAGTAGTGGCTTCGAGCTAAGTAGGAGAGGCCTACCGCATACGATTAGATTGCATGGTTATCTACTTGTGAGATTTTTGGTTATCAGTATATTGATGGGTTACTACAACTAAGGAAAGAGAACATCAGTGGTAATTTGAGCAAAGGAATTGAAGAATGTGTTCTATAATTGGCATCATCGATTCATGTTCAGGATTTAAGACTTGGGAATTATGCTTCGCATAGAAGTGAGTTGCAAGGAAGGTGATTCGGCTGGGTGCTTCTTTGATAGGGTGGTCATGTACTAGCGGAGCCTTGCAGTTGATTATATTCGGGACGAAGTTAGAGTGGGTGACTCTCAACAATGGTCCTAGTGGGTTCAAAGGTTAAGGTGTGGTGCCTAAGGGTTTCGAGTCCATAGTATGGTTGAGTATCGAGCTTTTGCAGCGAATTATGATAATGAGCATAGAGTGTTCTGTGTTATCTTTGGTCTGCAGTGTAAATTGAGAGGAATGGGAGAAAATGACTTTGGATTCATACAGGAATTATTAGAATGGATGTACCAGTTGAAGATGCAAATATGCGCATAAAGAGGGTATGTGATGATTCGTGGGAATTGAAACAGCGTGGTCTCGTGAAATAAGGTCACTTAGGATAAGTGCGGATTTGGGTTCGTAATGTTTTGAATGGGGCTACTATTATTCCTAAGTCAAGAGCAGAGTAAATTGGAAGAAGTAAAATCAGTCAGGAATGGTTGAATTGGTATAATGGTGGCAACGATTAGTTCCTTCAGCGCGTTAAGTTATACACATGATTGCAGTAATGCGTGCAAGGTTGATGGTCACCGTAATTGATTTTATATGGAGGCTTTCGAGTATTATGGCCTGTTATGTGCAGATGGATCTCGGAAGAGTTATGGCAGCTTATACCACTATGTGAGGTTGGTATTTTCTGCGGTTATGAGAATTTAGTCACGGGTTGCAATGGTTCTCTTGAAATGAGTTAAGTAAAAGGCTTATATATGATGAAGTGTTTACCCTATTAGTGGTTCAGGAGTTATGATGAAATTCTTGTACTCTTGTGCATTTTCATGATTAAGTGTCGTGAGTAGCATGGGATTTGGAAGTTGAGAATCAAGGTTGCAGTTCGGTGTTGACAAGGAGGTCACGGGCTCGGATGAGCAGGAATTTTTTTTAGATGTTTAGAGTAAGCTGGTATTATCTTCAGTGTCACCTGAGATCAGTGTCATGAGTAAGAGGTTTTATGTATTGACTTGTGGATCCTTGATTCGCTTTGCAGCATTTGTACGGTCGGTGGTATGGATGTGCAGACTTATTGCCTGGTGTAGAAGGCCATGGCAACATATCCCACGGAAAGATTGTATAAGTGTGACGTGTAGTCACTTAATTGATTGAGGATTTAAATCAAGTATGGAGATTGTGGTACTATCATTAATTGAGAATTTTTGCCTGAAGGGCGCTCGGTTCATTTGGTTGTGGACTGTGAAAGGTTGTTCCGGATTGGACTGTTGTTCTTGTGTGTTAAAAAGGGGGTTATTATGGACCCTTGAAAGGCTATTAGCCTAGTGCGGTGCGATCAGAATCAGCTTGAGGTCCGTGGATGGATTCAATTATAAATATAGGCTCTATATGAGGCGGGATGTGTTCATTTTATCATAGGGCTCCTTATGGAGGGGTATTCGAATATTGGATGATACTTCGTCATCGGCTATTTCATGTAATACTATATTGTGCCGTGTGAGTCATGAAACGGCTTGATAAATTTCATATGTGTTAAGGTTCTGCGCAGCGATGGTGTTATGCAAGCAGGATGGCTCTCGAGATTTAGATCATACATCACATCTTAGTCGTGCTTTAGTTTTGTAGCATATGGCGCTGTCGATCTTCCTAGGAATTTGCATTATGAACTTTGCATGCTCGTTGTTGATATTCGGGTACTTCGCAGGTATGAGCATTCTCGCTCGGTAAGTAATTCCTTATAGATTATTATGTATGAATCAAGTGGCAGGCCGCCACAGATATATTTTTTGGATCGGGTTGCACGCCGCAACAGTGTGATGTTGAGTACAGTTGCCTATATCTTTTCTTGAGTGTTTGCTTCCCATTTTCTGAGGAAGGTTCATAACACCTTTGGAGCTCTAGCGCATCATTTGGCCAAGGCCATGAGTAGCTTCACTTCAGGCATTATGACTTGCACGCATGGTCGGAATTAAATTTCGGGAAGTTCAGAGTTAATTTGGAAAGAAAATTATCATTTCGAAAGCTTTAAGTTGAAAGAATTGACTAAGGTTTGATTTTGGAGTAAACGACCTCGAAATCAGGATTTGAAGGTTCCAACAAGTTTGTATGATGATTTTAAACTTAGGCGTATGTCGAGATCGGGTTTTGGATGACTCGTGAGCGTTTCAGCGACTATTGTTGAAGTTGGCATTTTGGAAGAAATTCATAAATTTAGGTTCCAGTGCATTTCAATGTTATCGATTTTCCTTTGGGATTTAGAGTCTCGGAATAGCTCCATATGGTGATTCTGGTATTGGGAACGTGTCCAAAAGTGGATTCGGAGGTCCGTAGGTCATTTTGGGGTCATTTGGCGAAAGTTAAAAATTTGAAGGTTTTTGAGAAGTTTGACCGGAAGTGGACTTTTTGATATCAAGGTCGGATTCTAATTCGGGAAGTTGGAGTAGGTCCGAAATATCGAATGTGACTTGTATGCAAAATTTGAGGTCAGTCGGATGTAGTTTGGTAGGTTACGACATCAAATGTAGAAGTTTTAAGTTCTAAAGTTTATTAAGCTTGAATTGGGGTGCGATTCTTGATTTCGATGTTGTTTGATGTGATTTGAGGCCTCGAGCAAGTCCATGTTATGTTATGGGACTGGTTTGTGTGATTGGACGGGGTCTCGGGTGTGTTTCGGGGTGGTTTCAAATCATTTGTGGTTGTTTTGCAATAGTTGATGCTGGTGTCTGGTGTTGTTCTTCGCGTTTGCGAGGATCTTCTTGCGTTTGCAAAGAAGGATTTGGCTTCAGGGACTTTGTTCTTCGCATTCGCGAAGGAGGAAATCTTTGTTGCGCAGGTCTGACTTCGGAGGCTCATATCTCGCAATCTATAAGAAATTTAGAGATGATCCAAAAATAAAAGTTGTAGCCCATTATGTCTAGTTTTAATAAATTTAAATCATTTTGGATTTGGATTTTTGTACAAAAAGTTATGACTAGTACACTACATTCTGTCCTGGAAGATAAAGAAGAAATTTGTGTTGCACAGGGCTAACTTCGGATGCTCATATCTCACAATCTATAAAGAATTTGGAGATAATCCAAAAATAAAAGTTGTAGACCTTTGTGTCTAGTTTTCCAAAAAGTAAACCATTTGTCATGTAGAGTTTTGTATGTAAAGTTATGACCATTATACTAGATGTTGTTTGAGAAGAGTTTGGGAATGACTTTCGAGAATTTTGTTCATCGCGAACGCGATGGGAGGCCCGCGAACACGAAGAAGGGTTGCTTGGCAGTGTATAAGTTGTGAAAAATGGGTTTGGCTCATTTCATCTCATTTCCTCCTAGGGAGACGACCTAGGAGCGATTTTGGAGCTCCATCTTCATCATTTATGTCAAGGTAAGTGATTCCCACCTATTGCAAGTTAATTACTTGAATTATATCTAGATTTTAACATTAAAAATCATGAGAAATTAGTGGAAATTTGGGATTTTGAAGAAAACCCTAAAAATTTATATTTTTGGATTTTGACCATGAAATTGGACATGAAACTTGGAATAAATTATACATTTGAGTTCGTGGTGTAATGGGTAAAGTTTATCTTCGAAAATATTCAGAATCCGGGCACATGGGCCAGAGGATGATTTTATTGACTTTTCAAGCGAAGTTGGAAATTGTTGTAAATAGAATTATGATGGGTATTTTAGTATATTAATGAGTTTTCATAATTATTGTCTAGTTTTGGAGCATCGGGCATCAGTTCGAGTCGTCAGAAGGGCTTGGGAGACGGTTATGGAACTTCAGAGCGAGGTAAGTCTCCTTTTTAACCTTATAAGAGGGAATTAATGCCATAGGCGAACTAAATTATTTGTGCTTCTATTTGTGGGGGTTACGTATCAACGATGTGACCAGAGTCCGTACGTAGTTACTAGTTATGCCTATGTCCAGGTAGTTTTAGGCTTGCATCATGCCTTGTTGATATTATTGTTGATTTATGTTTATTGTTTGCCTTGAGAAAAAGCGAGATTAAGTTAGCTTATTAAATGTTTTAGAAAGGAGTCGAAATTGAGGAAAAGTTGGGAACTTAAAAGTTTTCATTTGAAATTCGTAATTTTAAAAGAATTGAGGAATACTTTAATAACTTAAGAAATCTATATATAACCACATCGCACGTATGCTCCGGGAGCAGAGTAATTCCTTAAACTTATATTTGACCGCGTCGCAAGTATGACTCGCGAGCGGGGAAATCCCTTAAACTTATATTTGACCATATCGCAAGTATGATTAGCGAGCGGGGTAACACCTTCTACTACTCTCATGGGAGCGGGCCGATTGCCTTGATAGGTTAATAAATGCATCTATGGTTCGCGTCGTTCGACCCTCGGTAGTGCACAGTTTACTTTTATGTTGGATCGGGTCGTACGCCTCGACATTTCCTATATATATATATATATATATATATATATATATATATATATTATCCTCATGGAATCGTGCGTAATATTTTGGAAGAAGCCAGTATATCTGAGGGTTTTCCCCTGATTTCAATTATAACAACCTTTTTGATGAAATCCACTATATCTATATATATTCTCCAGTTACGGAGGGAACTTGCTAGTTGAGAGCTTGAGTAAATTGTAAAGAGAGAAATTGTACCACGAATTTTATACTTGTTTGTTTCATATAATTACTCTGTTTCATATTTGTTTACTTCCTTACTGCACCTAATATTATTGGACCACTAGTAAGTATCGAAGTCGACCCCTCGTCACTACTTCTTCGTGGTTAGACTGGATAATTACTAGGTATGCATTATTTTCGTACTCATAGTATGCTTGATGTATATTTTGTTGTACATGCAAATGTATCTCTAGTGGCCTCATGGGCGCGGCGACATGGTTGATATGGAGACATATGTGAGCTGCATCTTATGAGACGATCCGCAACCACCAGAGTCTCATTCAGAGTATTTGTATTTTCTTTTCTATCCAATTTGTATTCCAGGCTGTTATTGTATTTCATTTCATTTTTTAGTAATTGCTCATGCACTTGTGACACCGGGTTCTGGGATGATGATGATGTGATATTCAGTAATGAAATGTAAACCATTTTATTTATTTTGTAAAGTTCATCTGTAACTAGTAAAATTGAAGGAAACTTTAATATTTCAAAAATATAAAAAGAGAATTTAATTAACTATTTAGTGTTGGCAAGCCTGACAGCGTGTCCGGCGCCATCATGACCTTTAATGGATTTTGGGTCACGACAACATGGTATCTGAGCACTAGGTTCACTTAGGTCTCACGAGTCATGAGCAAGTTTAGTAGAGTCTTGTGGATCAGTACGGAGACGCTTGTACTTATCTTCGAGAGGCTACAAGGCTGTTAGGCGCACTTCCCTTCTTGATTCCTCATCGTGCGGTTTGATTCCTTTGAGGCTTATGCCTTTGTTTCTTTCCTACTCGATCTTATGCAACGTGAATCCCTTGCTATCGATCGAGAATTGAGAAATTGTAATGGTACTACAGATGTGGTGCGGGATGTTCCTCCCTGCGTATTTTATTGGGCTATTGTAGTCGCCTTGCGGAAGGTTATATTGTCGTTTCAGCTCGGTATCAGTATTACCTAAGGTTTTGAGATTCAGCATTAGTTGTTATGATGATTCGTGCATTGCTATCGCATAGTATTGGTGTAATGGTAGGGTGCTTGTTTATGCGTTGAATCAATGAATGACTTGGAAGGATGTTTACTCAATGCAAGATTCAGAGATTTAGATTTTTATTTCCAATGGAGTAGAGACAATCAGGCTATGAATGTTCAAGTTTGGTTTGATGGAGTAATGAGACTTGGTTTTTTCGAGCGTGGTAGAATTTTCATCTTTGATGTGGTGTCATTGTTCTTATTGCATACGTTAAGTTCGCTGGTGTTATGGTTTTCTTCAATTCGCCTTTGGGGCAGAGTAGCATATGGGTTTGGTGGTAGGATGACTACACTCCTTGAGAAAAGTTAGAGTGATTTGGGATTCATAGTGGACAATGACTAGGTCTACGGACTTAATTTGAAATATTGGCTAATATACGACAGAAGATTGGATACAACAGAAAGGAGTTGCTTGATATGAAGAAGGATACAACATGACTTTGGATTTGAAGGTATTGTCACACCTTTTAGTAGATGTCAAATGGGGAGTGAACAGGCTTTACATTTGGTGAATGAGCACGAACACAGGATGGTTTATTAGTTTCTTAAAAATCGTGTTCGGTGCAACATCGTTGGAAGATTTCGAGGAATTTGGCGGGTCGATAGCGCAAGGTCATGTCAGAGAGGAAGGATGAACCTTGGTGGGTTTCAGAGTTATGCAGTGGTGGCTTCGAGATAAGTGGGAGAGGCCCATTGCCTACGATTGGATTGCAAGGTTATCTACTTGTAAGGTTTATGGTTATCGGCATATTGATGGGTTACTGCAATTAAGGAAAGAGAACACTAGTGGTAACTTGAGCAAAGGAATTGAAGAATGTATTCTATAATTGGCATTATCGATTCATGTTCAGGCTTTAAGACTCAGGAATTATGCTTCGCGTAGAAGTGAGTTGCAATAAAGGTGATTCGACTGGGTGCTTCTTTGAGAGGGTGGTCATGTGCTAGCGGAGCCTTGCAGTTGATTATATTCGAGACCAAGTCAGAGTGGGTGACTCTCAACAATGGTCCTAGTGGGTTCAAAGGTTAAGGTGTGGTGCCTAAGGGTTTCGAGTCCATAGTATGGTTGAGTATCAAGCTTTTGCAGTGGATTATGATAAGGAGCTTTAGTGTTCTGTGTTATCTTTGGTATGCGGTATAAATTAAGAGGAATGGGAGAAAATGACTTCAGATTCATAGAGGAATTATCAGAATGGGTGTATCAGTTGAGGATGCGAATATGCGCATAAGGAGGGTATGAGATGGTTTGTGGGAATTGAGATAGCGTGGTCTCGTGAAATAAGGTCACTTAGGATAAGTGCGGATTTGGATTCGTGATGTTTTGAATGGGGCTACTATTATTCCTAAGTCAAGACTAGAGTAAATTGGAAGAAGTAAAATCAGTCAGTAATGGTTGAATTGGTATAATGGTGGCAACGATTAGTTCCTTCAGCGTGTTAAGTTATACACATGATTGCAGTAATGCTTCTGAGATTGATGGTCGTTGTAATTGATTTTATTTGGAGGTTTTTGAGTATTATGGCCTATTATGTGCAAATGGATCCCGGAAGAGTTATGGCGGTTTAGACCATTACTTGAGGTTGGTATTTTCTGCGGTTATAAGAATTTAGTCACAGGTTGCAATGGTTCTCTTAAAATGAGTTAGTAAATGGCTTCTATATGATGAAATGTTTACCCTATTAGTGGTTCAGGAGTAATGATGATATTCTTGTACTCTTGCGCATTGTCATGATTAAGTGCCGTGAGTAGCGTGGGATTTGGAAGTTGAGAATCAAGGTTGCGTTTCGGTGTTGACAAGGAGGTCACGGGCTCAGATGAGTAGGGGAAAAATTTAGATGTTTAGAGTAAGCTGGTATTGTATTCAGTGTCACCTGAGATCAGTGTCATGAGTAAGAGGTTTTATGTATTGACTTGTGGATCCTTGATTCACTTTGCAGCATTTGTATGGCCGGTGGTATGGAGATGCAGACTTGTTGCCTGGTGTAGAAGGCCATGGAAGAATATCCCTCGGAAAGATTGTATAAGTGTGACGTTTAGTCACTTAATTGATCGAGGATTTAAACCAAGTATGGAGATTGTGGTACTATTGCTAATTGAGAATTTATGCCTGAAGGGCGCTCGGTTCATTTGGTTGTGGACTGTGGAAGGTTGTTCTGGATTGGACGACTGTTCTTGTGTGTTGAAAAGGGGGTTATTATGGACCCTTGAAAGGCTATTAGCCTAGTGCAGTGCGATCGGAATCGGGTTGAGGTCCGTGGATGGATCTAATTATGAATATAAGCTCTATATCATGCCAGATGTGTTCATTTCAGCATAGCGCTTCTTATGGAGGAGTATTTGAACGTTGGATGATACTTCGTCGTCGGCTATTTCATGTAATACTATATTGCACCGCGTGAGTCGTGAAACGGCTTGATAAATTTCATATGTGTTGAGGTTCCGCGTAGCGATGGTGTTATATTAGCAGGATGGCTCTCGAGATTCAAATCATGCATCACACTATATCGGTAAGTAATTATTTATAGATTATTATGTATGAATCAGGTGGCACGCCGCCACGAATATATTGTTTGGATTGGGTTGCACGCCGCAACAGTGTGATGTTGAGTACTGTTGCCTATATCTTTTCTTGAGTGTTTGCTTCCCATTTTTTGAGGAAGGTTCATAACACCTTTCGGTTTTCTAAATTAGTTACGTGGGTTGAGTAGTTCGTTTTCCCTATGTATCACATTCGAGTTGTAGCTTATTGGCAAGTTGTGGCATCATATGAAAATTTTGGTAGTGTCTGAGGTGGCTTATTGCCTGGGCAGCTTATACTGGGCGAGACGAGATTACTGAACCTATGATCATTGTTGTTAGATTTATATGAAGTATATTAAAGAGCAAATATAGTTATTTGGTTCATAATGAGGTAATGGTTCATGTCAGAAGGAAAAGCTCAATGAATTATTGACTTGGCAGTCAGTTATGAATTTCTACGCATCTCTTCTGTCATGGCAGTATTGCAGGAGTGGGAACAGGACTAATATATGTCATGAGATGCATTGGGAGCATCGGATTTGTAAAATTTCGGCTATTGATATCAGAGAACATTATTATGGTCATGTAAGTTATGTAGTGTTTAGTGTGGATTCAGCAAAAGTATGCAATCATGTATTG
Source organism: Nicotiana sylvestris (assembly GCF_000393655.2). NCBI lineage: Eukaryota > Viridiplantae > Streptophyta > Magnoliopsida > Solanales > Solanaceae > Nicotiana > Nicotiana sylvestris. The sequence goes on along the minus strand of NC_091059.1, from coordinate 139,809,919 downwards.
GTACATCACATAGAGATTGATACGGTGTTCGTATGTTGAAAGTAGTCTTGGTGGAAAATTCCGGATGTTGGAATTTGGCTCTAAGGCTAATTTGACTAAACAAAAGGGGAATCTTCAAATTTTCTCAAGCAAATGTGCTCAACTGAGTTGTGGTAGCACGAGTAGGCGCAGGTGTTAAAGAGTAATTTCAGACAACTCCAGCGCAGTTCTTAGCACGTTCGAGGGCGAACGTATGTCTAAGTGGAAGAGAATGTAATGACCCAACCGATCGTATGGAGCTCTAGCACATCGTTTGGCAGTTTGAGTCCATGAGTAGCTTCACTTCAGGCATTATGACTTGCACGCATGGTCAGAATTGAATTTCGGAAAGTTCAGAGTTGATTGCGCTGCGAGGCGCGCCGCGTGGCGTGCTGCGGTAGTGCAAAAATCTTCACTGCATTGTTTTGCTCTGTTAAAATGCATTCTTCCTCTGTCCAATCCATGTACGCGGCGCACGGGGCATCGCGGACGTGTAAAAATCGCAGAACTACTCTATTTCGGTCTAAAAAGGGCATAATTGTCAAAATCCCTTCCTACACGATTAAAAAGGGTAAAGCAGCCATTATTGAATGGGGGGAGACCTATTTAGAGAGAGAAAAAGAGGAGCAAATTCATCTTGGAGGATCAAAATCAAGAGGAGACAACATTTTGGAGCAAAGATTAAAAGAGTTTTTCTAAACCTTCTCCTAGTATTTACTCATATTATGTTTATGACTTATATTGTTGATGTTTGTATAATTATGAGTGGCTAAAAACCCAAATATTTTGGGGTTATGGGTGTTAGATGATTATGTTGTTTGAAGTTTAGATTGATGATCTTGAAATTACCGTTAAGGGTTGTTTATTTGATTCTGTTGTTAATTATTTTACTGCGTAGCTAATAGTAAAATACTATTTACGAATCTTGAGTTAAACTTGAAAAAGGAAATTCTTGATTGCATATAGAATCAAATAGAGCAAGATCTGGATCCTGGGCATCGAGTGAAAGATTCGCGATTAAGATAGAACTATACTTAATTGCCTTGTTTGGTTGAGAAATAGGATTTGTAAATGCATTTGAGTTAATATTAATACCATAGAAATATAGGTATTAATTTAACTTGAATAGGCGCATAAGAAATCGACAGATTCTTATGGGTATTATCAACCCTATAATCAATAACCCAGATAATTCAATAAATCATTTTTAAGCTAAAAGCGTAGTATGATCTCTAGCAAGCCCATAACCCCGGGATATCTCTTTTATTAATTGTTAAAAGAAAAATTTATAAGTGACATAGTAACTTTGTGTTATATTATTGTTTGTCTACTAGTTAAATTGTAAATTGGTTATTTATGTATTTTTTGATGAATTAGCTTGAATCGACAATTGTTTGAGTTTTCATCAGTCGTTAAGTTAATCACAAGTCCTCGTGAGAGCGATACTCTACTTATTACTATATTACTTGAAGATCCTGTACACTTGCGTGAGTGTTTTGGTCGCAACAAGTTTTTGGCGCCATTGTCGGGGACTTGGAAATTAGCTACTTGACTAAGTTAAGCTTTTATCAGCTATTGGTTTAAGTATTAATTTTCAGTTCACTTTGTTTGTGTCACGCAGGCTCTTCTCTTGAATGCGGAGGAGTAGAAGCACAAGCAATCTCTTCCCTCTTGATCCTGAAATTGAAAGAACACTTCATAGAGCGAGGAAGGAGTTGGAAGCTAGATACAAAACAGAAAGAGAGTTGGACATTTTAGTTCAACCACAGCCAACAGTGATGGTAGGTAATGGAGGGCATTCGGTGATAGAAGTTGCAAGGCCAAATCTTGCTAATATGACCCAGGCTATTGTCAAGACTGATATCACTGGTCACTTTGAGCTTAAACAGTACATGGTATATTTGATTCAGTCCACTAGGCAATATGTAGGTCTATCTCATGAAGACCCGCAGAGGCACATTCAGAATTTTTTGGAAATCACGGATACTTACAACTTTCCAAATGTTTCCAAGGACTATGTCAGGCTAACCTTGTTTCTTTTTTCATTGTTGGGGGAAGCTAAAGAATGGTTGCAGAAGGAGCCTGCTAATTCAATCCATACTTGGAATTATTTAGCAAAGAAATTCTTAATCAAGTTTTTCCCCACTAAAAAGAACACTACCCACATGTGCTAGAAAACATCAAAAAGAGGGGTTGGGAATCATTCACTCAGGTTCCTCAAGAATACAACGAGTTGCTTGTTAGGGAATTCTATGTTGCTTATGCTGCATCCAGGAACGAAGAACAAAAGAGAAACTGTAGATTCTTGGGCATTGTCTTAGTACGAGGAGTTGAAATACTCAGTGATGCTTCATAAATCAATAATGTATATTTCAAGGAATGGGAGACAGGCACGGTAGAATTTGATGAAAAGCTTAAAAACAAGGAATTCGAGCGTGCTTGGCTAGCCTCTGTCATAGCCAAGGGAAGTCCATCCTGGATTGCACCGTGCCAAAGGATTCACAAGAGGGATCTCACCCAAGAAGGCCGATATTGGCTAAGTTTTGTCCCTTCTTGTATAATGCCCTCGAGAAATGAAACCAACATAAATATCAAGAAGGCAATCCTTATCGCTTGCATCATATAGGGTATCAAGATTGATGTAAGAGAACTTATATTCTGTGAGATTGGAATCCGGGAAAACCAAAAAGAAACTTCGCTCCCTTTTCCATGATTAATCCATGCTTTATATAAAGCTGGGACAGTTCCTCCTTTCCCCAAACATGACCTCATAGCAAAAGTTGTTCAAGATATTAACATCACTCAGATCAATAATGCTGCAGATAAAGTGGTTGAAAATCCACCAGAGCAATCACTCACTCCCTCTCCAGCCTCAGCAGCACATGCTGCCTCATCAGTGCCAAGCATTTCTTCCGCACCGGCTACCTTCACATATACTCCTAGACTAGCCACTGCAACACCACATGTCTCATTGCCTACACTCTCAAAGCTTGGTCTACTGGCACACCATGCAAATTCCAAAGTAGACAAATTGACGAAAGAACTTCCATCTCTCATCCGGCAAGCACTGGCCCCTATCCAAACCTCAGTAAGTGTGCTTCAAAAACAGCATTTATCTTATGAAGATCGACTCCAGCACTTTGAAGTGTTCCTTGAGAGGGTTGCACCTCAACTCAAAAAGAATGTAGCTGAGCTAAAGTCAGAGTTGCATAAGATGCAGAACCTGTTGGAGTTTGATTTGACCTCCTTTCTTTTGGAGGAAAGGGAGCAGGGCACTGGTACCTCCCATATTCCAAGCCTCGACCTTGATTTCACAAACCTCATGTCAGCTGAGGTGGCCCATGGTAATGAGACTTCATAAGCTCCAGGTTCCATTGTGCACATCGATGATCATTCAGAAGAGGAATCTGGAGAGTCTGAGGATGAAACTGATGAGGAGGGTTTACTTAAGGAGGATGATGATCAGTGGGACAACAGAAGCAAACAAATTGTTGTTTCTACAGATACACCGGATGAGGAGGAAGCAGATGTGTAGACAACCATTGCATACTCCCTTGCAGATATGGTCACCAAATCTACTCCCATGACCACACAGCCGTCATTAGGTGAGGCTAGTAGCTCTCTGGTCCAAGACCCAGCTTCGCAACTAGCAGAGCTTCTTATTTTGGTCTTAGGCACCACTACACAATCAAAGGTTCCACCCATTGCCTCCATAGTGTCAGCCCCCGACCCCGTGGCTGCCTCGGATGTTCCCGCCCCTCCAAGCTCCTAGTGCACCCCAGGAAGCCCCTAAACTTTGCTCTTACTTGCTCAATGCAATGGGGACAATGCATGCTCTTTGGTTGGGGGTGGGGTAGTCAACCTTTTGAAACTTGTATATAAGTTATTTACCTTAATATTGTAGATTTGTATATAGTAATGAATTCCCCTTGGTTTTTCTTTGCCAGGTTCTTTTCCAAGGGTATAATAGTAGAACTGTGGCGGTAGCACAAAACGTTTTGCCTTATTTGGTATATTTGTTCTAGCTTCAAACATGTGATAAGTTTTTGTTGAATAAATGGCACCCTTAAAATTTTGTAAATAAACGGCTAGTTATTCTTGCGAAATCGAGGCTCGCTCTTTGACTTTGTGCTTACCTAGAATCTTAAATATCATGTGATGAAGCTTTGAGTTGCCTTGTATTCACTTGAGGGCTGAAATTATGCCGGGTCGAACAGTTCATGCGTTGTGAGTAGGTGAGAATTTGTGTAAATAATACATGTGCTTAATTTGTAATGTCTAGAACTTGCCCGGTTGGTTTCTCAATGCAATTCTCAGGTTGATGATTGGGTGTTGAAATGATCTTAGGCTCTCTTTGTGATTGCTAACTAATTTTTGACCAAATTGACTTCTCTGGTACATTTATAATCCTAGTTACCCCCTATTGAGACTTCAACCTTTTATTTAGCTACTACATTACAAACCTTTACCCCGTTGTGAAATAATTCCCTCTTTTGAACTCGTCCTTCCTTGAACGATTAAGAATGAGGCTAAAAGCCTAAGTTGGGAATGTCGGTGTTAATTGGAAATTGGTAAGGTTGTACATTGTATGTAGAAGCAAATACCTCAAAGTTGTGTATAGGTTTCTTGAAATAGTATACAAGTGCATACCTAGCAGTGGGTAGCACTCTGTTATTGCTCTTGAGGCTCGAAGTTTACAAATTGATTATTCGAATAGCTAAATGATATTTATCTTCAAAGAAGGGTGAATAAAAGAAGTATCATGTTTGTTAGCTAATAGTCAGCATCATCCATGGTCACTGCTGCTCTAGGATCTATCGAAAATAGATTAGTATTTGATAGGTTGACTTTGTTTTAGTTGCTTGAGGACAAGCAAGAGTCTAAGTTAGGGGTGTTGATGTACCGTAAAATTATGGCACTTTCGATACTAATTACATAGACTTTAGCTAGTATTTTAAAGAATTTTAAGTTATTTCTTATGTAGTTTTGGCATTTTGCAACAAACCAGACTTGAATGACCAAGAACACGGAAAAGAAGACAAAAACCCATAGAAGGGCAGAAATGCGGCACATTTGCGATCGCAAAAGTGATGTGCGGGCTACAGACCAACCGCAGAGTGAAGCGGATCATCCTAGTTCTGAGAGTGGATTATTTTATCTATTGTGCAGTCGTATAACGCTTGTACGGACCACAGAAGTGCAAAAAGAGTTTCTGCGAGAATAACTTTGCGGTACCAAATGCGGTCGCGAAATAAATGTGCGCACCATATAATAGAAGTGCAATGAATAATTGGACACTCAATTATGATATGGAATTGCAGTTATGCAGGCAGTGAAAGTGTTCTACGGCCCGCTCTGCGGTCCCAGACGTGATCTACAAGGTTATTTTTGTCATATTTTGACCCCGACTTTAGCCCATTATAAATAGAAAAACTAGGGTTTTTGTAGAACATCTTGTCTGAAAAAGAGGCTACACTTAGAGCATTAAATACACCATTATTTTTGAAGCTTTTGAAGAGATAATCTTGTCATCTTTGTATGCTTTATGACATTATTTATTGCTTTGTTCTTGGATTTTAGTATGAGTAGTTAGTTTTAAATACTAAGATTGTGAACCATAAATGGATGTTTACCATTGAATATCTATATAATGGTTGGTTGGTATTTATTCATTTTCCATGCTTCATTTAATGTTGATGATTGAAAACATTGACTAATGCCATTTTCACTTTATCTTTACTTGGAAAAATGGGTTAGGGTTTGGTAGAATTGAATAACAAAAACTCAAGGTTTTAAACCTTGTTTAATAGAATCGCTTAGGAATAAGTGGGTTCTATTTGGCATAAATTTGTTGTTCTTAATTATAACTCTTTTATATTTGGGAAAATCATAAAGAGAAAATACTACCTAACTATTAGAAAATATTGGGTAGTCATTTAGGAACCATTTGCATATCAAAGGACCTTCCATTAGAAATATATCATATTAACCCCGATAGCATTATATTCCATTGATGGGGATACAACCTTGGTTTCCTTAATCAAATTAATTACATTCTTGTAAGAAAATAGTTTTCTTGATAATTTACAATTACGATATTCTCTTTTTAAGCTAACGGAGTAGAACTACGACTTAAGTCAAGTTTCACACTATTCAAGTAACCTTTTCACACCTATTCCATGTGGGATTCGACCCCAACCTTATTGGGTTATTATATTGGACATTGACCGCCTTACACTATTTATTTAAGTATAACTTGAGCATATCACGTTTCCTCTGGAAAAGTTGGTCCTTCCGTAGTCGCTCAGCAACTCCTTGAGGTGTCCTTGTCGAAGCATGTTTACGACCTCTTGTCTTAGGACAATGCAGTCCTCGGTTTTGTGCCCTTGTTCGTGGTGGAACTCGCAAAGTGCGTCCAACTTTCTAGTGTTTAGGTCTGACCTCATCTTTTGTTACCTTCAATCTAAGCTTCTCCAATGCATAGACTATTTCTGAAGGTGACATACAAAAATTGTGAGCGAATAACAAAGGGGGCATACCTCTCTCGTTCCAGTGAGTCCCTGTCTTTGGTCTGGGTGGCCCTTCTTCATGGTAGGAGGGAGGTGCAATGGCGCTTCTGACGTATGGTACATGTCATTCCTGGTTGGATCGTGGAGCCACGAGGTCCCTTCTAGTATCGCTTCTATGATCTTTTCTGGACTCGGCTTGTACCGAGGTCAATCAGTTGGTTGGCCCATTGAGGTTGTCCTCGTTTGCTCTAACTTCGGCACAATAGGCGTTGTGTATTTCATCCCAAGTAGTTGGGGGATACTTCATAAGCTGACTCATAACTTTCTCGTCGCCCTCGAACCATTCATGCTCAGCCCGTTCTGGAAAGTTGTGACGGTCATTCCTTCTGATACATTCGGTAGGGTCATTCTTACTCGGTTGAATCGGGTGAGGAAGTCCCTCAGTCCCTTTACGGGCGACTTCTTGATAGCAAATATATCATTCATTCTCGCCTCCGCTTGTTTGGCCCCAACATGGGCCGTTACAAACTTATCGGCCATCTTTTCGAATATTTTGATAGAACGCGCAGGCAGTTGTGAATACCAAGTCAATGCGCATCCGGTGAGGGTTTTGCCGAATGTTTTCAGCAAGATGGAGGATACTTGTTCCTTGGCGAGGTCATTTTCTTTTACAGCAGTGACATAGTGAGTCACATGGTCATTGGGATCGGTCGTACCATCATATATTTATAGGTAGGGTGACATTTTGAAGGTCTTTGGTATGGCATGCGGGGCAGTTTCATCACTGTATGGTTGCTCGATAAATCGACCAACATCTCTCTTTGGCAAGAGTTTCGGGGCACCCGATATTTTGTCGACCCTTTCTTGGTGCTCTCTCATTTGGTCCATAAGCACTCTATTCTCGTTCTCTATTTCCTCCATCTTTTTCAAAATGGTTGTGAGGGTGTCGTCGCTTGAATTATTAATAGTGTAAGTAATACCCGTTATTGGAGGAGGGAAAGGGCCATGCTGCTCGATCGTTGTCGATGTAACGCGAGTCCTTGCATTTTCTATGACTGTATCTTGAGCGGGCTTGAGGAGGATGTTGGTTAGCGTATCAGTTAGCTAAGCCTCAAGGAGATTTTTCATTGCTGGTGGCATCTCTTCCATCATTGACGTGGAAGCTCCTTTACCACGGGATGTTGCAATACTGTTGTGAGGGAGAGGCGACCCGCCTCGCCTGGGAGAGGCATTGGGCGTTATGTCCTCGCCTTCTATCTCAGAAACCTCATTGATGGTGTTCAAGAGATTGGTGGTAAGGTCGGTCATTACCCTCGTTCTTTCTTCTTCGTTACCTAACATATCAGATATGTGTGTATAAGGAAAAGGAATTTTGTTCTTTGTTTTTTTTGTTAGCAATCCGTGCTGGTTGTATATCTAGAAGAAACTAAAAATTTAACTAGAAAATCTCCACATACGGTGTCAAATTGTTTGACCAAAAAACATAAACTAGGTTAAACTATTTAATTTTATGTAATGAGAGGTTAAACTTAGTTAATGATAATATTTCTAGATTTGGAACCTGACAGCATGGATAATGTAAGATAAAGCCGGTGGAAAACTAAAAGTATTGCACATTTAATATTCCAAAAGATATGTGCAATAATGGAGGGATATCAAGCAATAAATAGCAATAAATGGCATTAATATAAATAGGAGGAACGATTCACCCAAAAATAAATGCGGTGGATGATTGTTTCTTCTGACAATGATGAATGACAAACAAACCCCCGAATGTTAGAACTATTCTCGATTCTGATAGAAAGATATGGGATAATGTGTGCAAGAATATTGCAAAAGGTGAAGTTTGTATCTTTGCTAGAGAGAGAGAAACTTCTTTTGAAAAATGTTCTTATCAAGTCAATGTTACAAGCCCTACACTATTGTTTCTCTTTCTATTTATATGATACATATCCCTAATATACCCTTATAGTACAAGTACAGGGAATATTCAATAGAATATTCTCTTTAATATTTTATTACAAAAACTAGTCGTTAGTGCTCTGTCTTTGATGCTTGACCTCGATCATTGTTGACTGCCCGGATACGAATCCCATTATTTCCTGGTCGACCTCGATCACATCTTTGTCCTTAAAGTCATTTTATGCTAAATTCCTTTAGGGCAGATTTTGGCCTATACATAACTTTCGCCACCAAGATTTAGGCAAAATACAAAGAAATTCCCGGAATTAAACTCATGTCTCCAATTATCCTAACAATGACATTTACAAAGTCGCCATTACCTCAAAGAAGAAAAAGGAACATAGATTTCAGACCAAAATAAATTGATGTTGACTATTCCATTAGTTTCATTTTTAAAAAATCATATTTTATCGAAGCAAGATATAAGAAAATAAGACTTTTGCATTAACTAAATATGTGTATAATATAATAAAAAAGATTATTTTAACATTATGGTCTTAATCACGTAATCTCATTCTTATAAGAAAGTGTCATCAAACTTAAGATACAAATATTAGAAGTATAGAGTTTTCAAAGGAGTATAAAAAAGTGTCAATCTATTTTAAAACAAATAAAATAAAATAAGTGTCATATAAGATGGAAGATAGAGTAACTTAGTTTAAAATGAAATGAAAAAAAAATTGAGATTCTTAGGACATGTCCGGGCATCGAATATTGCTTCTTTTATAAAATAAAGACTGTAAAGTAAAGACAACTATAGAGAGAAACTGATATATTATTCGAATTCAAACTGATGTACATAATGAACCGAAATCTATTCTATTTATAGAAGAAAGGAAGTTGATGTGTAAGTTGCTACTATACCAGATATGGATAATTTTCTATTGAGAGCAATGTTTATCCATAACGGAGTACTGAAAAAATAAACTTATTATACCCGGTATGGATAATCATCTACCGGGGATAATGTTTATCCATAACTGGGTACTGAAAGGATAAGCTTATTATACCCGGTATGGATAATCTTCTACCGGGGGTAATGTTTATCCATAACTGGGTACTGAAAGGATAAGATTATTATACCCGGTATGGATAATCTTCTACTGAGGGTAATGTTTATCTATAACCGGGTACCGAAGTGATAAGCTTCTTCAGGAAGCTTATTTCAAATAGAGTATTAAATAGATAAACATATTTACGGTGGAGTCCCATATGGATAAGCTTCTTCAGGAAGCTTATTTACAACGGAGTACTAAATGAACATTCATAATATAATATATTTATAACACTCCCCCTTGGATGTTCATTAAAAGATAATATGCCTCATTAAAACCTTATTAGGAAAAACCACGTGGGAAAAATTCTCACTGAAGGAAAAAGAGTACACATATTTAGTAAGACGCATTGCTAGGTGCCTCATTAAAAACCTTATAAGGAAAACCCCATGGAAAAAACCTTAGTAAGGGAAAAAGAGTGCATCGCGTATTTTACTCCCCCTGATGAAAACCTTGTTTCAAATATTTGAGTCTCCGTATTCCAATCTTGTATACCATCTTCTCAAAAGTTGAAGTTGGCAAAGATTTAGTGAATAAATCTGTTGGATTATCACTTGAACGGATTTGTTGCACATCAATGTCACCACTTTTCTGAAGATCGTGTGTGTAGAATAATTTTGGTGAAATATGCTTCGTTCTATCTCCTTTTATAAATCCTCCCATCTATTGGGTTATTCATGCAACATTGTCTTCGTATAAAATTGTGGGTCTTTTCTCACATTCCAAACCACATTTTTCTCGAATAAAATGAATTATTGATCTCAACCATACGCATTCCCTACTTGCTTCATGAATAGCTATTATCTCAGCGTGATTTGAAGAAGTAGCAACAATAGATTGCTTTGTGGAGCGCCATGATATGACAGTACCTCCATATGTAAATACGTAGCCGGTTTGAGATCGAGCTTTATGGGGATCAGATAAATAACCTACATCTGCATAACCGACAAGATCTGCACTATCTTTGTTAGCATAAAACAAACCCATATCAAGAGTTCCCTCTAAATATCGCAATATATGCTTAATCCCGTTCCAATGTCTCCGTGTAGGAGAAGAACTATATCTTGCTAGTAAATTAACAGAGAATGCTATGTCAGGCCTTGTAGCATTAGCAAGATACATTAGTGCACCAATTGCACTGAGATAGGGTACTTCGGGACCAAGGAGTTCCTCGTCCTCTTCTGGAGGTCGGAACAAATCCTTATTCACTTCAAGTGATCGAACAACCATTGGTGTACTCAATGGGTGCGCTTTGTCCATGTAAAAGCGTTTTAAGACCCTTTCTGTATAGGCAGATTGATGGATAAAGATCCCGTCTGCTAAATGTTCAATTTGCAGACCAAGACAAAGTTTTGTCTTTCCAAGATCTTTCATCTCAAATTCTTTCTTAAGATATTCAATTGCCTTTTGGAGCTCTTCTGGAGTTCCAACAAGATTTATGTCATCAACATAAACAGCAAGTATAACAAATTCTGATGTCATTTTCTTTATAAAAATACATGGACAAATAACATCATTTATGTAACCTTCTTTCAGCAAATATTCACTAAGGCGATTATACCACATGCGCCCAGATTGCTTTAAACCGTACAAAGATCTTTGTAATCTGATTGAATACATTTCCTGAGATTTTGCTTCAGGCATTTTAAATCCTTCAGGGATTTTCATATAAATTTCAATATCAAGTGAACCGTACAGATAAGTTGTAACTACATCCATTAGATGTATTTCAAGCTTTTCATGTAGTGCTAAACTGATGAGATATCGAAATGTTATGGCATCCATAACAGGTGAATATGTTTCATCAAAATCGACTCCAGGTCATTGTGAGAATCCTTGTGCAACAAGGCGAGCTTTGTATCTTTCAACTTCATTTTTATCATTCCTTTTTCGCACAAAAACCCATTTATGACCAACTGGTTTTATACCAGCAGGTGTTTGGACTACTGGTCCAAAGACCTCTCTTTTAGCAAGTGACTTCAATTCCGATTGAATTGCCTCTTGCCATTTTGGCCAATCAGATCTTTGTCGACATTCTTCGATAGATCGAGGTTCAAGATCCTCACTATCTTGCATAATATTAAGTGCAACATAATATGCAAAAATATTATCCACCACTATTTCAAATCAATTTAAATTAATCCCATCACCGATCGAACTTATTAAAAGTTCCTCACTCACATGAGCTTCGGGTTCATTGATTTCTTCAGGAATCTCAGAACTAATCAGATTTTGGGTCTCTTTAGGAGATCCCTTCATAGTATCGTTTTGATCATTTGTCGATTTTCTTTTTCGAGGATTTCGATCCTTAGAACCCAAAGGCCTACCACGCTTCAGGCGTGCTTTAGGTTCACTAGCTCTCATGCTAGTAGATGGTCCTACTGGGACATCAATTCGGATAGGCACATTCTCTGCTGGGATATGTGACTTAGTTATCCTTTTCAAATCAGTAAATGCGTCTGGCATTTGATTTGCTATATTCTGTAAATGGATGATCTTCTGGACCTCCTGATTACATATAGGGGTACGGGGATCAAAGTGAGATAATGATGAAACTTTCCACACAATTTCTCTTTTGATTTCCTTTTTCTCTCCCCCTAATTGTGGGAAATTTGTTTCATCAAACCGACAATCTGCAAATCGAGCAGTAAATAAATCTCTTGTCAATGGTTCAAGATAGCGAATAATAGAGGGTGATTCAAACCCAACATATATTCCTATCCTTCTCTGTGGTCCCATCTTACTACATTGTGGTGGTGCTACTGGCACATATACAGCACATCCGAAAATTCGTAGATGGACAATATTTGGTTCATGACCAAAACCTAATTGTGACGGAGAATATTTATTATAATGTGTCGGTCTGAGACGGATAAGTGATGCTGCATGAAAGATAGCATGGCCCCAAACAGTAGTGGGCAATTTTGTTTTCATAAGTAGTGATCTTGCTATCAATTGCAGGTGTTTAATAAATGACTCTGCAAGGCCATTTTGAGTATGAACATAAGTTACAGGATGTTCAACTTTTATCCCAACTGATAGACAATAATTATCAAAAGCTTGAGATGAAAATTCTCCAGCATTATCAAGGCGAATGGCCTTTATAGGATAATCTGGGAATTGTACCCTTAATCGAATTATTTGGGCTAATAGCTTTGCAAACGCCAGGTTATGAGATGATAGTAGGCACACATGAGACCATCTTGAAGATGCATCTATTAGGACCATAAAATATCTAAACAACCCAATTTTCAGTAATTCGTCTCATCATTATTGATCCGGGATGGCCCAAACGGCCATGCCAAAGCACAAAAGTATTTGAATCCGTAAACTTCTGGTTTACGATAGAGTGTGCTTCAATTGTACTAATTTTTGAATAGTATAAGCCAGAAGATAAAGTTGGTAACTTTTCTACAATGCATTTCTGGCCAGAAATATTCTTTGTAATACAAAGATATTCCCTGTTCATTTCATCTATTGTCTCTACATGATACCCATTTCGGCGGATATCTATAAAACTCAACAAGTTTCTTCGGGACTTGGAGGAGAACAATGCATTGTCTATAATAAGTTTTGTTCCCTTAGACAGAAATATTATGGCTCTTCCGGAGCCTTCAATCAAACTTATATTACCAGAAATTGTTGAAACATTTGCTTTTTCCTTATGCAAATAAGAAAAGTATTTCTGATCGTTGAATATGGCATGAGTTGTTCCACTATCAATAACACAAATATCTTCATGATTTGTCTTTGATCCAAACATAATTTGAGGGTTATCCATATTCTTCAAAATAACATAAATAAAATATATTATAGTAAACATCATTATCAAAGCATAACTTTTATTTATGTACAACAATTACATAACCATACTATCTATTACAAACAACAAAAATTAAAATATTTACATTTCTACAGATTCACTACCGATTACATGACTTGTTTCTCCTTCTGGGAGTGCAAAGTAATCAGCTACATCCAAATGCATGAAGTCTAAATTATCTTCAGAAATAAAATTTGCTTCAGCATTTTTCTCTGTCTTCTTCAGGGAGGCTTGATAAAGCTCAACCAGGTGCTTTGGCGTACGACAGGTACGTGACCAGTGCCCTTTTCCTCCACATCTATAGCATGCATTTTCTGCATTTGGCGCTTGCACCGCTTCATGCTTTTGTTCCTTCCTTTTCCACTGCTGGTGGTGAGGAGGCTTCTTTGGTGCATTATTATTACCATGATTGGGGTTTCTTCCCCGACCACGGCCATGACCACGACTGGGGCCACGACCTCTTCCACGTTTAGCTTGGTGGAAGTTCGTCTCATTCACTTCAGGGAATGGACAAGAACCAATAGGTCGGCTTTCATGATTTTTCATTAATAGCCCATTATGTTGCTCTGCTATAAGAAGATGTGAGATAAGTTCAGAATACTTTTTAAATCCCATCTCTCGATATTGCTGCTGCAGGAGCATATTCGAGGCATGAAAAGTGGTGAAAGTTTTCTCCAACATATCATGATCAGTAATATTATCACCACATAATTTCAATTGGGAAATAATTCTGAACATAGCAGAATTATACTCACTGATAGATTTAAAATCTTGTAGCCTTAGATGAGTCCAATCATAACGTGCCTGTGGAAGAACGACCATCTTCAGGTGGTCATATCTATCTTTCAAATTATTCCACAGTATGACTGGATCTTTAATAGTGAGATATTCCATTTTCAGGCCCTCATCAAGGTGATGGCGTAGGAATATCATTGCTTTGGCACGGTCTTGGTTTGATGCCTGATTTTTATCCTTGATGGTGTCTGCCAGACCCATCGCATCAAGATGAATTTCAGCATCAAGCACCCAAGACATGTAGCTTTTGCCCGATATATCCAGGGCTACAAATCCAAGTTTAGAAAGATTTGATATTATTTAGGAAAAGAAAGTTCTTACCTCTAATACTTTCAAAGTATTTGCTCGAGATGTCAGAGTCTCGTGTTGATAACGTGTTATAAAATAAAGATTGTAAAGTAAAGACAACTATAGAGAGAAACTGATATATTATTCGAATTCAAACTGATGTACATAATGAACTAAAATCTCTTCTATTTATAGAAGAAAGGAAGCTGCTGTGTAAGCTGCTACTATGCCAGATATGGATAATCTTCTACTGAGAGCAATGTTTATCCATAACGGAGTACTGAAAAGATAAGCTTATTATACTCGGTATGGATAATCTTCTACCGGGGATAATGTTTATCCATAACTGGGTACTGAATGGATAAGCTTATTATACCCGGTATGGATAATCTTCTACCGGGGGTAATGTTTATCCATAACTGGGTACTGAAAGGATAAGATTATTATACCCGATGTGGATAATCTTCTACTGGGGGTAATATTTATCTATAACCGGGTACCGAAGTGATAAGCTTCTTCAGGAAGCTTATTTCCAATAGAATATTAAATAGATAAACATATTTACGGTGGAGTCTCATATGGATAAACTTCTTAAGAAAGCTTATTTACAACGGAGTTCTAAATGAACATCCATAATATAATATATTATAACAGCTTCGCTCTTTCTAATACTGAATTTTAATATTTTCAAGTACTTACTATATTAGACTATTTATATTTGCCAATATTCAACTTTATTACTAAGTTTTTCTTCAAAATTTCTTCATTTCGTCTTACCTTAATTTTGTTTATTTTTCTTATTCTGGACAAGTGTAGAAAGGTCCAAATTTCAAGGGAAATTAATTTGTCTTGTCCAGGGTGACAATTTGAACTCAAACCCATTAAACCCGCCCAATTCACCCAGAGATTAATGGGTTGGGCTACAAACATTACTGTTTGGGCTGAGTAGGGGTAGCAAAATGGTTAAAAGAAAATAGTTAATCACTCATATTATCCACTAAAAAATGGGTTAGATAATGAACTATTTAAAAATGAGTCAAATATGGATAAGAACTATATTATCCATTTTCTAAATGGATAATCAATGGGTAATCAATGAATCTAACTTTTACATTTGTAAAAGCCTCAAATTTGGGGTTCCTCAAGTTAGGGAGACTAAGAAGTCTTCCAAAAGTGATCATATGTAAGAAGTCATGGATAATATGGTTACCAATATTATCCATTGGTTAACCTATTTTTCATCCGTATTAAATATGGGTCGGATCGGATAATTTATCTATTTTTTATTATCCGTTTTCGACCTGAACCATATCCGACCCGCCCGTTTGCCACTCCTATGGCTGAGCCCAAGTTAACTCATTTTTTATAGCGCATTTTGACCCATTAAGCAGCCCAAATACAACCCATGGACTCACCCAAAACAAAGGGATCTCAACCCAACTTATCAAGAAATTTACTTAGTTGCCCTAATTTTTTTTATTTTTTTATTTTTTTATTTTTCTGCACCACCCACCCACTCTACACCCTATCCCCCCCCCCCCGCACTAACACCCTCAAAAAATATTTCGTTTTCAATTTTTAATTTTTTTTGTTTTTCTGCACCCCCTCTACCCCTACCCCTATTCTCCCCTCCTGCGCTAACCCATCAATATTTTTTTATATTTTCAATTTTTTTTTCTGAACCACCACTTCACCCCTACCCCTATCTCCCCACCTCCTGCAAACCCCCTCAATTTTTTTTTTTTTTGTGTTTTCAATTGTTTTCTATTTTTTTTTGTTTTTCTGCACCACTCACCCACACCCCCGCAAAATATTTTTCAACTTTCATATTTTAAGGTAAAAGACTTTTTTATGCAAGATGAGCATGGTTCTAAAACATGGGTTAAATTAGGCGGGTTGGGTTATGACCCATTATTTAGCCCATCTTGACTCAGACCATCTTAGCCCAAGTACACTTGGGGCTGGATTGGGTAATGACCCATTTATTGACATAACCTATCTTGACCCACCCAAAATCAGCCCAACCCGCTTATTTGCCACCTCTAGTCTTGTCAATCCTCCCAAACACTCCCTCCCCCACCCCCCCCCCACCCCCACGAAGTTGGAGTGAGGTGGACTGGCGGAGAAAGAAAATAGGATTTCTCTGTAACGAGTTAAAATCTCGGCAAAGTTCAAAGAAATTACCAGCAGATAAGATCGTTGATTCAAGATGCTCTAGAATGTGATCAGATTGGTCTGATGCGAAAATGATATGCAGATTGTGAGCTTTTTTATTTGATTTTGTTTATTGGAATGGTTTTTAATTCAAAATTTAAGCTCATTGTCAGTACTTTTTGTTTTCTCCACGCGAATCAAAATCTAAAAGTAGACTTCTATTATTTTATGATCTGATGTCACGTGAAGCCAGGGACGGATGCACACGGGAGAGGGTGAGTTCACAACTCATCCTCCTCTCCCTAAATGATGTACTCCATAACACTTGCGAATTTCAGCTCAAATACTTAAATTAATATGAGTGAACCCAAGCTCAAGTAAGTACTTTAGTGATTGGCAGGGAGGTGCACCTTTTACCTTTTAGCCGGGGGTTCAATTATCGTACTTTTTCTTCTTTTAAATCATATTTTAATTAATAATTAAATTGGGTTAAATCTCCATGCCCTTGCTTTTTTCGAATTAAACTCACTTTTTTATTTTTTTTGTTTTTTATTGATACATTTTTTTTCCTCTTCTCTTTCTTTAGTCTTTATTTTGACTTTTAAAATTCCTAAACCAAAAATACATCTCTGAAACCCAATAAGAAACTTGGGTCTCTGGTGCTCATAGTACACCCATGCTAATCCTGGATACACCTCTACATGAAGCTTAGCATAAAAGCTGTCATACATCGGCGCATTAACTTAACTATCTGCTGCTTATATTTTTGTTTAGTACAACTAAAGTGCACGACCTTACTTGAACAGCATCTGTTCTATAGGTTCGGACCACTCTAACATTGAGTATTGTCTAAGGAGACAGGAAACTAAGTCTGGTGTATGAGGCGTGGTTGTGAGACGCAGAGCATGATTAACAGTGCCCATGGCTATTTGGGGACCTTGGATTAGTAGAGGATCGTTCTCAACTCTGCTTGCCAGGCTTGAGATGGTCTCATAGCTGTCTGACAGACTCGCCTAATCTTTTTGCTATGTTCATGATTAATTAGCATGTCATGCCCTCCTAGTTAAAGTTTGTGGCTTTTGTTTCATGGATGATACACCTAAAGTTAGACCAGTTTAACAAAATTGGCAGTGCGTTTTACTCCTTATTAGTGTTTGAACACATTGATTCATCCCAACTCCTTATCGCTTGTTTCCTAGTATAAAGAAATGGCTTTAAGTCTAATAAGTGTTACTCCACTAAGCAACAAGATGGTTTATTGACAAAAAATAACACACGGGATAAAGTACTGTAAATTGCAATAATTAGTAGGTCATCCCCCCCCCCCTTTTTTCTTTTTCCTTTCTTTCGGGTTCTCCCTTTAGTAGTGAAGTGAAGAGTTCGGAACTTAAATATTATTTTTTTGGACTCAAATTACGTTAATAGGTGTTTAAAAAAATACATTTCTATATATAGCGTGCAAAAACAAGACGCTATACATTAACGGTAACGTCTGTCGTTAAGGTATAGCGTCTTTTATTTGCACGCTATATGGTCTGACGATTTGACTGCCACATATAGCGTCTTGTTATTCTACGCTATATATAGCGTTTTCTTTTCATACGCTATACCCCAATTTAAATACTGCCCTTCGTCTTCTTCCCTGACCACCCTTTCCCCCATTTTTTTAAACCCTTTCTGGTCCTCACCCACCCACTGCCCGTTATTTAAAAAAATTGTGGGCCCCTCCCGTCACACAAAAGGTTAAGAACGTAGGTCCCACATCATAATAGAGCATTATATTGTTGTGGTTTAACTCCTTCGTCTTCAAATTTTCACACAAAACACTCACTGCATTGAGGTATTTCGATTTATTTTATACCCAAACTTGTATAATAATGTATATCACTGGCGATTGAATGTGTTTTCATGTCGTTTTGTGTTTTATTTACGAAACTAGTATGTTATATTTATCCGTACTTAGATATTAGTGTTCTAAAAAATGTAAAATTGAGATTCAATTTTTTATGTTAATATCCGAATTTAGATATTAGTATTTCCAAGTCGTTTTGTGTTTTATTTGTGAAACTAGTATGTTAGCATAGTAAATTGTATAGTATTTTAGCGTAGAATCCTTATAGTTTAAGTATTTATTATAATGGTAGATTGTTATATATACTTTGTAAAATTAAATACTCAAAATTATAAAACAAAACACACAAAATTATCAAAAAATTGAATTTGACACTCATAAATTAATCATGATAAGTTGGTGCTACTAGGCCTCAAATATCGAGCCTGGAACCCAATTGTTATATATACTTTGTAAAATTAAATACTCAAAATTATAAATCAAACACACACAAAATTATCAAAAAATTGAATTTGACACTCATAAATAATCATGATAAGTTGGTGCTATTGGGCCTCAAATATCGAGCCTGGAACCCAATTGTTATATATACTTTGCACAATTAAATACTCAAAATTATAAAACAAACACACACAACATTATCAAAAAATTGAATTTGACACACATAAATAATCATGATAAGTTGGTGCTACTAGACCTCAAATATCGAGCCTGGAACTCAATTGTTATATATACTTTGCACAATTAAATAATAAACATACAATTAATGTTGTTTAATTTACAATTGACGACATGGATGCGCCTATACATCTCGACCCTTACTCTCATGAGCTATTAGTACTTCAGGGCGATAATAGGTCCGCCCATATATGGGAGGGAGAGTTACTTTCCCAGACTCTCCGCGCTAGGAAAGTGGACGACCTGTGGGATTTTCTGAGGCACAGAGTTCTCCACGAGTGTGTAGTCCATCGCCTCCATGACACGGGATTCTATAGGATTATTGAGATCGGACGGATACAAGTTGACAGGGCCTTGATCACGGTGTTGATTGAGCGGTGGCGACCGGAGACGCACACTTTTCACCTGCCCATTGGCGAGGCTGCCATCACGCTGCAAGACGTTGAGGTTTTATATGGCCTGCCCATTGATGGCATGCCCGTTTCACTGCCTATTGCTATGAGATTTATGTCGCGTGATGCTTATTTGGACATGCTGTAGCAGCTCACGGGTTTTAGGCCACAGGACGAGACTGCATCGTCGGGTGTTAGTCGGTTGACTTTGACCCCTATTAGACAGCACCTGGAGCTACTGCACCCCGATATCACTGATGATATAGAGGAGGTATATATCACCCAGTATACGAGGTTGTTGTTGCTTCTTCTATTTGGAGGGGTCTTGTTCCCGAACACTTCGGGGAACCTAGTCAGCCTGAGATTTTTGCATCATCTTCAGCTGCTAGATGAGTTACCCTATTACAGCTGGGATGTTGTTGTTCTCGTTACATGTATAGGCAGATTTGTCGGGCGAGCATGGGCACTTAGAGAGATGTTTGTGGTTTTATGCCACTTCTACAGGTGACAACATATTCAAATAAAGTGTTTATCAGTTCCAACTCTACCTAGTTAGACTTTATCTTAAACATTACGTCAGCTTTGAATGTTAGGTTTGGGCCTGGGAGCGGTTCTTGCAGTTTCAGCCACCGCGACCACAATTACCTCCTACTGTAGCACCTCTGTTTCTCCCTCTAGCCAGGAGGTGGGTTCTCCGCTGTACACTTTCACGAGAGTATGATGCTCATCATAATCTCCCCCTCTGCAGGGATGTGTTGGATCTGCTGGAGGGCGCACAGGTAAATATGTACCTAAACTTACCTGGTATAGATTAACTTAGTATTGCGCATACTCACGTTTCATGTTCTTATTTGATAGTTCATCTGGACGCCATACAGCGACGATTTGATAGCTTCCATGCCACCTTATTACTCGATCGGCCAATTGATTTGGAGCACTTCTGCCCCACTCATATGTCTCGATATTGTGGAGCATCATGCCTCGGAGCGGGTACTTCGGCAGTTTGGCTGCCCGCAGTATATACCGAGGGTGCCTATATGGGAGCCTACACATTATCAGAAGGATGATCGTTGCAGGGTGGACGACGCATTTATGGCATGGTTAGCGGCGCAGATCCATATTATTTATATAATATGTGCATTACTTTTTTATAACTCCGTTAATTAGTTAGTTTCGTACTACAACACAAACACAAGTCGTAAAGAAGTAAAATTCCATTACAATAACTGAAAATAAAGTTCATTACAACTACTTTAGCTTAATAAAAATGCACGACAACACACATAAAGATAAATTGATACACTAAACACATACATTTAGTCACTGTCGCTCATTATTCTCTGCTCCAACCACTTAAATTGTTCTAACAACTTATTTTTTTCTTTTTCTACCTCTTTAAGTTTCGCTTTCAACTCCACAACCTCTTTCTTAAGTTGTTTTTCACATTCCCACTGTTTTAAACACAAATCATTAAGATCGTTCACCAATCCTTTGTAGTATTCCTGATGACAAGGATCATCAATCCATACCTCAAAATTGCAAATTGGTTCACCGGGAACCTTATAAAACTTGTTCAAACATTTCCAGAAGCGGCGTCCAGCTGCACCATTATCCCAACAACTTTGCATCTGGCATGTTTTTCCGCACTTACACCTTGGGACATAAATAGGTTGGGACATTTTTCTGTTAAAAAAACTTGCTTTTCAAGGAAGATTTGCTATTAGTTATTTTTGAGCGAAGAAAATATGTAGAATGAGCTCGTCATTTATAGGCAAGACAACACACATAACGTAGTATTTAATCGCGCTATATATAGACATAACGTAATACTTAACCATGTTATGCCTTGCGTGTTAAATGTTCTAACGGGTACGAAACAGCTAACACACACATATAATGTAGTATTTAACCACGTTATATATAGACATAACGTAGTATTTACCTGCGTTATGCTTTGCGTGTTAAATGTTCTAACGGGTACGAAACAGCTTTATGTCAGTTGGGCAGCTTTCTCAGATCGACAAGACAACACACAGTCATAAATTAATCAGATTTCTGAAAGTTCAATGTTGTTTCCAGTTTTTCCGAATATATAATTTTTTTTATTATCATTAAAAACTGAAATGGATTAATTTAACTCATAATTAACAAACATAATTTTATTTTATAAATCTTGCGACATAAACAAAATAACTAAATATTACAACACAAACTCATTGATAGTTAGGCACAATAGAAGAACACCCACCCGAGCTTGATTATTGTTGTTACCCAAAGGACATTTTCGATGGTCGTGTCCTGTTTGCGAGCATATACCACATCTGCGCGCATAAACGGTATCACTAACATCCATTTAGTTCTGTATACGTGTTCTCTTCTTCACCTGTATTCGGCGCAAATAGGACTTGTTACACACCATTTTAAATGGTTCAGGCGGCCAATAATGCTCAGCAACCACTGACCGCAACTGCCCACTATATGTGTTTAGGTACTTCCCAACACTATATTGTTGATCAACATAGTTGGTTACACCTAAACCAACTTGTTGAAAGCACTTGATGGCATATGAGCAAGGCATGTGGTAGATGGACCATTTCCCACAAGAGCATAACCTTGTAGATTCATTTACAATATGTACATTATTACCCCGATTTTGATGGATAGCGGTGCGAACTTCAAAAACATTTCTTTCGTTATCATACTGCAAAAATAAATGCCAATGTGTTCGCCGTCTGTATTTCTCAAATCTCTGCATCGGCACTGGCATAAATTCAACACCCCTTTCCATCAGTGACGTTGCAGCTGCAGACTTTTTAACAAACCTCTCCGCCATCTGCTTGAACGACATCGCACCATGGCTGTGATAGGCAATCCTCTTGTCGACTTCAATAACCCGTTGAAAGACTCTGACACATTTGTAGTCAGAGTTCCCTATCGTCTGCCACCATCCGCATGCAAAGTCCACTTTTCAGGGTCATGTCGCATTAACCAATTATAGGCTGCCTTATCTTCTTGCCTGATATATTCTATGTGCCTCCGGAATTTATGTTGTTGGTGGTCTGTTGCTGCCATCCACATCAAATCATTCAGATCCTTGTTGGGATATGCCTTCTGAAAATTGGCTTTAAGGTGCCTAACACAGTAACGATGGTAGGCATAAGATTCTTGCCATGCAGGCAAGTTCTCCATAGAACTTAAGATACCACTGTGTCGATCTGATATTAAACAAATATCGAAACGCTGTTTGACAACGTGCTCTTTCAAGTGGTTCAAAAACAGCGTCCACGTCTCTTGTCTTTCATTGGCACAAATAGCAAAAGCTAGAGGAAATATCTGTCCATTAGCATCTACTGCCACGGCTATCAATAGCTTGATATCGTACTTTCCATAGACATGAGTGCCGTCTATGGATATTACAGGCCGACAATGCGAAAAACCATCAATTGCTTGTTTAAATGCTTAGAACACGTAATTAAATATATATTCTGGTTTACCTGAATCCGCTCAAGCTTCCATTCAACAACCGTCCCGGGGTTAAACTACTGCACTGTAGCCATGTACCTAGGCAGATCTGCAAATGACTTATCCCAGTTACCATAGACTATTTCAAACGCTCGTTTGCGCCCAATATATGCCTTTCTTTTAGTAATGGTATGGCCATGTTCCTGGTGGACTACTGTAATGCACTCTTTGATTTTATACCTTATGGACTCTTCGATGTGTGGAATAAGAATAAGAGAAATCAAGTCAATATCCAAGTTGAAGTGATTCCCGTTGAATGTGTCAATTTCGTATGTGTCGGTAGGAATGTATTTACCCACTTTCCACAGACCTGTCTTCTTCTTGCTCGCACGCAACATCCAATGACATGGTCAAAACCACTTGCGATAAACAACCTTGTATACAACCAGACTTGACTCTCATACCATTATCTCACGATACTCTTTTACGTTGTGCATTTTACAAGCCCTGCTTAGGCGCGCTTTATCAGGAAAAAGCATGCCCTTTGCTTGCACCGTTGATCTACACTCATCCCATATTATTGTCTGAATTTCATCAAAATCCCTTATGAGAGCTTCCACATCCGGCATGCTTGGCAAGTTATCAAGATAAGGAATTTTCCTTGAATTAAACGGCATTTGGGACTCGTACACTCTTTGTCTAGGGGGGAGGGGGTGGAGCATACTCTCTCGTCAAATCAGGTCCTTCCTTCTCATACTCCTCATCACCATCCTCACGAAGAAAGGGTGTCTCGTCTCTAGATTCATCAGTATTGTTGTCGTAATCACTGTTCTCTTCCTTACTTTGTGCATCTACCAGATCCCGATTTAATACGTCATCTTCAGGCAATTGAGTGAGTACATTTGGTTCAACTTGCTCGTTTTCACTGCACAATCAACAAAATAATAAGATGCTGAATTTAATAAATACTTTCCATATAGCCGTATCACTTTACTTACAAGTCGTAACGTGATGAAATTCCATGATGGACATTTTCATTTAGGTGATGGCTCCCGATGGACCACCATGATCCAACACACCAAAACTATGCTTGGGTTCATAATTTGTAAAATTCATATCTGGCTTGTACCCCCTGTTAAATATATGAGCGTTAATACAAATTCAATACAACAAAAATGTACATCGTAACACAAAGGAAAATTGAAGCTTACAACTCGTCTTGTGAATTATGTAAAGCAGGCGGGGATAAGTTTAAATCAAGGAAAACTCTTTCATCCGGAACCTATCCAACAAAAACTCCTCCAGAATAGCCACCCGATGACTGGGGGTTATCCGGAACCTGTCCGGCGACCTCATTGTTTGGAACGTCTTCGACCTTTACGTACATATCCAACATATTTATTACAAGATATTCCCGGTATTCATCAGGAGTCCTCAGAAAATCCTTCAAAGTTTCATCATCGTAAATGTTTAACTCCGAGTAAAAAAGCATCCCTTGCGGAGTGACGGAATACGGATATCTTCCGGTTACTTTAAGTATCATTGGACGTTTCCTCACACCCATTTTTTTGCATAACAACGATATCAAATTATCGTACTCTATTGTAAGTGGTAATTTAATATGACCATGTGGAGATAAACTATACCTCACAGAATTATTCTTCATCACAACCTCACCCCCCCCCCCCCAATATAATGAAACTCTTATTATAGCGTTTTTTTTTTTGGGCGCTATATGTATAGCGTGCAAATAAAAGACGATATACCTTAACGGCAGACGTTACCGTTAATGTATAGCGTCTTGTTTTTGCGCGCTATATATAGAAATGGTATTTTTTTTTAAACACCTATTAACGTAATTTGAGTCCAAAAAAAATTTGCGCGCTATATATAAAAATGATATTTTTTTTAAACACCTATTAACGTAATTTGAGTCCAAAAAAATAATATTTAGATTCCCGACTCGTGAAGTGAAGAGTGCGTAATTGTAAACACATATGAAAATGCAATAATTGGTCATAAACTGTTTGCTCAAATTCAAAGTCGCAAATGGCCCCAGCTCTCAGCGATACCGCGCGTACAAGGAAGTTTGGTCCTCAACTATCACATCATATTTAAAGCCAAACAAACAAAACCTAATTCTAGTGAATATCTCTGTAGCAGAGAAGAAATTATTGCTTTTTTCCCTTAGAGCCATTGATGATCTCCATACGATCTCGAGACCCTATTTCGGCACCAGCCATCAAACATATGGAGCTGATATATACTTGATATGAAAAAAATTTATGCTTCAACTGGCATATAATATCGACTTTAAGTCATTTTCCTTCTAGAAAATTGTACCCCAAAAAAAAGTTAGATAAATAAACTCTAAAAGGCAGGTTCATAAAAACAAATAATAAAAAATATATATATTACGTCCGCTGAAGTACATCTAGTAAAAAACATAATGGAAATATTCACTTTCCATTGCTAGGCATTAGAATTTGCGTCACTGCCACTATCAGAAAGCTAAGAAACCACTTGCTATAAGCAACCAATGAGCTAAGCTCCGAGGGCTAATATCCACGTACGCAAATCTGTTCAATGAGAATATTGTTACCGCTTAATAACGTATTATGGTCAATATACTTATAATATTTTGTCAAATAGTGCTCCTATTCATTTCCGTAAGCTAATTTATACATCTAATTTTTCATTTACTTTTAAAGTTGATCTTTTGGTTATCATTTCTGGAAGTGAAAATTTGGTGTTTTTTGCAAGCTAATCAAAACTATTGTAATAGAGAAAGCTAAAAGTTACAAACATTTTTTATAGGATTAACTTTACAATTAATTTGGCTGTTACAACTTCACCATGTACTAGTTAGGTTCAAATTTCGGCCCATATATCATACCATGGTTCGTTCCTCTTCTATCTCCCATTTTTCTGCTGTGCAAGAATCCATCTTATCAAAGATATATAGAATTTTAAGAAGAAAAATTATAAAGAAAAAGTCACTCTTTTAATCTTATAATTAAGTTGCGTATTTTAGTACCATCAGAATAGACACAACTAAAGTACACCTTTTTTGTTGTTCCATCTCAGAATAGAAGCACGTACCATTAATTTTTTACGCTTGTTTCAGTGTGGGCCTAAAATAATTCATGAGCTCAATTATTGCCCATGATCTTTTCTCGATCGATTTTTCCTATGTGCATGAACTTTATTGTGGGCTCCCTATTTTCGAGGGTTTCTCACCTCTATAAATTTGCATGACCTTATTCACAACAAAAGCACATACCTAAAATACAAAATTAAGATCCATAAAAAGAAGAGAGAAAAAAAAAGAAAAAAGAGTTATGGCTGCCATGAAATTGAATCCTACAAATGCAGTAGTATTCATGATGGTAACTTTAATGGTTCTTATGTTGGCAATTTCAAGCTATGCAGCAGATGGTGACTCCTGTACGGATCATTGCGCCATAAGCTGCGCTTTCTGCAATGGCAAGCCTCAATACAACGTTTGCTGCATCAACAACTGCTGCCCTTCCTTCCGCACCTCCATCCTTTCTACTTACCTTCGTATTTGAAAATGGACATTCGGATCATGCACATGAACAAGAAGATAATATGTGATCTTTCTCCTTTCCTTTTCTTTGTTGTTTAGAATAAATCTGCAGTGAATAAATGTACTAAAACTCTGCAGAGTTTGAGGGCGCTAGAGGGGTTGTGCGTGCACAGCTCCAGCCCCTCTCTAGACATCTACGTCCATATCATGTATGTTGGGAATGTTAGGAGTTACGTCTCCCGTCATTCCGTTGTATTTCCTTTCTTCTTGTTCAGCAAATATGATGATCATGTTATGTTTCGAGGTGCTACTCGTTCTCACGAACCCATAATCACAAACTCTCTTCCACTTCCTAACAATCTTACGGAAAAGTGATCAAGCATATTTGTGAAAGAAGAAGTTAATTAGCGCCACTAAAAGAAAAATCATAGCTAATATATTTGAGTTAATTGAAAACCTTATAATTACTCCTCCTCGACCATATTGTACAAGGAAAAGTAAAATTTAGCTTGATACGAAGAACATAGAGTTCGACCGCCATGTTTAAGCTATTTGAGACTAAGGATTTAATTGTGTTTACCCTTAAAATGGATAGCGATTGAATTTATACGTGGTTTTAAGGATATGTAATTAATTCAACACAAATAATCAAGAATATTAGATAAACGAGTTAAAGACTAAATGAATGATCAAACCAATTATAATGTTACGGCCCGACTCAAATTTAGGTTGAACATTAGTTTTGCCCTCGATCGGACCCTTGGTTCGAAGTCAATCATAAATAAAGATGTCACGACCCGGAATTTTCACCTTAGGGAACGTGATGGCGCCTAACATTTCACTTACTAGGCAAGCCAACGTTAGAGAGTTCACCAAAATCAACTTCAACAAATTTTTAATAATAGAATTTAATTAAGTCAACCGAAGCTAAACAAAGTTTGCGGAAAATAATAATACCCAAAGTAACTGAAACATTTAGGATTTGGAGTCAGAACTCACGAGCTACTACGATTTACTACAAACAGAGTCTGAAAAATAATACACTGTTCTGAAAGAAAAAAAACAGTAAAGTAACAAGTCTGAGAAGAGACTCCAGGGTCTGCGCACGCAAGCATATCTACCTTGGTCTCACGTCGATCAAGTCCAGCTGCTAAACTCGAGGTCAACTCAGGCCAGTACCAAAATCTGCACAGAAAGTGCAGAGTGCAGTATCAGTACAACCGACCCCATGTACTAGTAAGTGCCGAGCCTAACTTGGGGAAGTAGTGACGAGGCTAGGACAAGACACATACATAAATCTGTGTAGTTAAACAATATACGAGCACAATAACAACTAATAGAGGCAGAATAGATAATCATAGGAGGGGAAACATGCTGAGGAGATTGCAAGATAAAGAATCACAGGAGTAAAGAAATTTAAGCAGCTAGAACACCTCGAACCTGTAATAACAAGTAAACACAATAAACGGAAAATGCACGGTATCACCCTTCGTGCTTTTACTCTCAACCTTACTATATAAATCAAATAAGAATGGCATGGCATCAGCCTTCGTGCATTAACTCTCTCATAATTATGACACGACATCACCCTTCATGATTTTACTCTCAACCTCACCATATAAATCAAATAAGAATGACACGGCATCACCCTTCGTGCTTTTACTCTCCCTCACCAAAATAAGGAACAATAATCATAGGGAGATAGAAATGACAACAACAAGTATTACTTCAACATTGCTTCCACAATATCAACCTCGACTTTGAGCCAATACTCAATCAATACCAAAATCCGTACATATAATAAGAACGATCAATATAACAATAAACTAGTGTAAGCATGGATAGTATGATCACGGAAAGCTACAATTTTATGAATAAGACTCACTAGCATGTTACGACTCAACAAGAACGCATAGTTACTCGTCACCTCACCTATACGTTGTACTCAACATTCAAACACGTAGCAAATAGGTAAATAAGACTTAATCCCTCAAGCCAAGGTTAACCACGATACTTACCTCGCTCTGCGGGCCACTCAATGCTCAATTATCGCTTTTTCTCCAGTATCTACCTCCGAACCACCCGTATCTAGCCACAATTAGCTCAATAACATCAATTATTACTATAGGAATCAACTACAATGCATAAATTTAGATTTCCCAAACTTTCTCCCAAAAAGTTAAAAATCGATCCCGGACCCGCTTGGTCAAAACTCGAGGTTCGGACTAAAATCCATTTACACATCCACCCCCAAGCCCGAATATACAATTAATTTTCAAATCCAACCCGAAATTGAGGTCTATATCCCAATTTCCTAAAAATCCCTAATTCTACCCAAACCCCCAATTTCTACCACGGAAATCCTAGATTTTAGGTTTTAAATTCATGGAATGCAATGGGTAATTTAAAAAAAAAATAGTTTGGAATCACTTACCAATACTTTGGGGAAGAAATTAGCTTGAGAGAATCGCCCATGTGTCGTTTGGCTTTTGAAAAATTGAAAGAATGGCCTAAGTCCCGTAATGGGACTGTTTAATAGCTGGGCGACAGGGTTCATCGCGTTCGCAAAGAGCAGCTTCCTAAAGACTTACGCGATTATGAAATTCCCATCGCGATCGCGTTCGCGAAGGCTATGCCCCCTCTGGACTTCACTTTCGCAAGCCCTCGCACGCGTTCGCGATGAAGAATGCCTGACCCTCTCCCTTAGGTCCCTAAAGCATCGCGTTCGTGTTGGGCTGGTCACGTTCGCGAAAGGTAAAGCCCTCATCGCTCCGCATTCGTAACCTAGCCTTCGCGTTCGCATAGAGTAAAATCCTCCCCAACCCAGATTCCCCTTTGCGATCGCGAGAATGGCTTCACGATTGCGAAGCACAAAATATTATAACACCACCAGCAGCAAAACACACCAGATTTCTAAGTCTAATATATCCCGTAGCCTATCCGAAACTTACCCGAGACATCGGGGCTCCAAACCAAACATGCACACAAGCCTAAAAATATCATACAAACTTGCTCGCGTGATTAAATCGCCAAAATAATACCTATAACTACGAATTTAGCACCAAATTGAATGAAATTTTCAAGAAAGTTCTAAAACATCTATTTTCTCAACCGGACGTCCGAATCACGTCAAATCAATTTCGTTTCTCACCAAATTTCACCGACAAGTCTTAAATAGCATAATAAACCTGTACCGGGCTCCGGAACCAAAATACGGACACGATACCAATAATATCAAACATTAACCAAATTCTTAAAACCATTAAATTTTCAGACTTCCAATTTTCATCAAAAATTTATATCTCGGGCTAGGGACCTCAGAATTCGATTCTGGGCATACGCCCAGGTCCCATATTTCGATACGGACCCACCGGGACTGTCAAAATACAAGTCCGGATCTGTTTACCTAAAACATTGACCGAAGTCAACTAAATCAACTTTTAAAGGCAAAAATTATTGTTTTCATCAACTTTCAACATAAAAGCTTTCCAAAAATACTCCCGGATTGAGCATGCAATCGAGTTCTAAAATATAAGATGTCCCTTTGGGTCATCACATTCTCCACCTCTAATACAATCGTTCGTCCTCGAACGGACATAGAAAAGTATCTAAGCTGGTGAAAAGGTAGGGATATTTGCTCCGCATATCGGACTTGGACTCCCAGGTAGCTGCCTCAATAGGATGACCCCTCCACTGCACTCGAACTGAAAGATAACTCTTTGACCTCAACTAGTGAACTTGTTGGTCTAGAATAGCTATCGGCTCTTCCTCGTAGGTCAAATCCTTGTACATCTGCACAGTGTTGAATCTAACATGTGGGATGAATCGTCGTGATACTTCTGAAGCATGGACACATGAAACACTAGATGTACCACTGATAAGCTTGGTGGCAACTCAAGTCTGTAGGCCACCTCTCCCACTCACTCAAGGATCTCAAAAGGCCTGATGTACCTAGGGCTCAACTTGCCCTTCTTTCTAAACCTTATTACACCCTTCATGAGTGATACCCGAAGCAACACTCTCTCTCCGACCATGAATGCCACATCACGAACCCTACGGTCGGAATAACTCTTTTGCCTGGACTAAGCTGTGTGAAGTCTATCCTGAATGATCTTAACCTTATCCAAGGCATCCTGTACCAAATCTGTACCCAATAACCGAGCCTCCCCCGAGTCAAACCATCCCATTGGTGATCGACACCGTCTATCATATAATGCCGCATAGGGAGCCATCTAGATGCTCGACTGGTAGTTGTTGTTGTAGGCGAACTCTACAAGGGGTAATAACTGATCCCACGATCCTCCAAAGTCTATAACACATGTGTGAAGTATATCTTCCAAGATCTGAATAGTATGCTCGAACTCTCTGTCCGTCTGAGGATGAAATGTTGTGGTCACCTCAACCCGCATGCCTAACTCACGATGTACTGCCCTCCAGAAGTGCGAGGTAAACTATGTATCAGATATGATAGACACAGGCACACCATGAAGATGAACGATCTCATGGATATAAATCTTTGCCAACCGCTCTAAAGAATAGGTAACTACCACAGGAATGAAATGCGCTGACTTGGTCACTCTATCCACAATAACCCAAATTGCATCAAACTTACTCCGAGTCTGTAGGAGTTCAACAACGAAATCCATAGTGATATGCTCCCACTTCCACTCAGGAATCTCTATCTTCTAAAGTAAACCACCATGTCTCCGATGCTCGTACTTTACTTGCTAAAAATTTAGATACCAAACTACATATGTAACTATATCCTTCTTCATCCTCCTCTACCAATAATGCTACCGTAAGTCCTGATACATCTTGGCGGCGCCCGGATGAATAGAATACCAGGAACTGTGGGCCTTCTTTAGAATCAACTCATGAAGCTCATCCATATTAGACACACACACACTACCATGCATCCTCAAAACTCCATCATCTTCAATCGTAACCTACTTGGCATTACTGTGCCGCAACGAGTCCCTAAGGACAAGCAAATGAGGATCATCATAATATCACTCCCTAATGCGCTCAAACAAAGAAGACCTAGCGACTATGCAACCTAAAACACGACTCGACTCAGAAATATCCAACCTCACAAACCGATTGCCCATGGATCGACCCCCACTGGGGAGCAGACGATGGTCGAGAAAGGGTACCACGATGTCGATCCCCTCCTGGGTCGGGAAATTGAGGGGGGGAAGGAGGTTGCAACCTCCTAAAAATCTGATCCTGCTCCAAAAGAGGCAACTGGTGTCATCGACATTATAAAGATGCCCTCCTATATTGAGTACATGCTCGAAGAGGCCCAAGCGGGCAAAGAAAAGTCAAGTAATGGAGTGCAGGGTTCAGATAACCCCCTCAACTCTTTTTTCGACGGCATGGACATGTCCACATTGGAGTATTTTTCCAGGATAGTTCACCTGGAGATCCCAAAGAAGGACGTGCCCTTGAGAGCTAGTGGGCTGAGTTCAAGCCCGAAATTAGTGAAGCAATTTCCCGCACCAAGTTTGGACCCCGGGTGAAAGATAATGGTCGTTCTTATAGTCACGGAGGATGCTCGGATCATATATGCTCTGTTGGGCATAGCCAACTACCTCTGATGCCTAGTGACCGAGGAGGACCATGCAAAGATGAACGAGGAGCACGTCAAGACTTTTCAACGAGGCACGACAAGCATTTAACCGGGTAAAGCTCCAACACTTTTATACCCCTTTATGAATTCCACTTAAGTTTTGATGTCTCTTACTACTTCCGTTGTTTTATAGGCCTCAGTGTTTCACCATAAAAGCTTCCTCCGATACCACTTGGAAATCAGTCAACTCGAGTTCAAGCTCAAAGAGCAGGTCCAAAAGAAGGATATGTATAGGCTCCTTAGTGAGCAGCAAGACGAGGCCTTTAAAGACCTCTTGAGGCTTCAGGCCGAGCTGGAAAAGGCTCAGAAGGAGTCTTTGGCCCTGAAGCAGGAACACACCAACCTGGTTGAGAAGTTAAAGGTTTTTGAAGCTAAAAATGAGGAGCTAATCATGGTGACTAACAACACAACTTCGCAAGTCCAACAGAAGATAGACCTGATCGCCCACCTACGAACAGAAATGGACGAGGTCAAGCTCATGGCCGAAGTATGGAAAGGCAGGATGGACCTGCTGGCCTCAGAGAAGGAAACTGTGAAGGCAGAGCTGGTGTCAATTGAGAGCCAACTTCGGGTGGCGAAGGAAAAAGCCGACAAGTGGTCTTGGCTGAACGATGATCTTCGGGCACAACTGAGCTCAGCCGTCATGGAACGGGATGATATCGGGAGATAATATGCCACATTGAGGTCCCATTTGGACACAACTTTTGCTGATGCCGAGGAAATGGTGGCCTAGTACAAAGTCGATGTAGAGGCACCCAAGACTCACCTAAGGACAAAGACCGAATACATGAAGTGGCTATCCCAAATGGAGCAAAGAGATCCCCGCTCGGGGTTTTGACATATCGGTTGAGATCGAAGAAACTAAAAGGCTCGAGGCAAAGGAGTTCTATGAGCTTGAGTATGCCGAAGGCTCAGAGGGTTTTGACAGTTCTGGCAATGAGTCAGGACCCGGTGAAGACCAGGCGTAAATGCCTTAGTACTCCTTCACTTTTTTTTGTTTTTCCTTCTGTATGTTTTTTATTTTGAGGTCGTTCTATCGAGCCTTTGTAAGTATATTTTTGGAATATATATAAGATTTTTCCCTTTTCGGCAATATTTTACTTTTCAGCATCTTTTGCAATTTTTATTCAAGTATTATTTTTGATGCCTTAGCATATGATCGGATGTAGTTCTGGGGCATTCATTTTTTGGAGGTTCGAACGAAACTCGATATTGATGCCACTTTGTTTGCTCGTGGCTTCTAACCCTCGGTGAGGCCGGAGGTTTCCAAGATAAGTGTTTTTAGACGATGTTTTTGTTGAGGGTGACATTTTAGCAGGTTTTGAATTTTCGTAAAGGCCTTACTTTTTGGTTACGGGCTTCGGACGTCTCTGAGTCGTTTTCAGGGCGGTCGTAGCCTTTTATATTTGGGAACCGCCTAATAGGTTTGGTGCCTCCGGGATTCGGTAGCCCGGGTCATCTAAATTTTCTTCGAGCGATAGTCCTCGAGTAGGGGTAGGCCTTGGGCTTGATAGTCCCCGAGCAGGGGTAGCCCTTGGGCTTGATAGTCCCCGAGCAGGGGTAGCCCTTGGGCTTCATAGTCCCCAAGTATGGGTAGCCCTTGGGCTCGATAGTCCACGAGTAGGGGTAGCCCGTGGGCTCTAGGGTCTGGAGTCAAAGATGTAAAAAAAAGTGTAATAGCAAAGCAAAACTTTCTTTCATTTCTCAGTGTGCAAGGTACATAATCGAAAGCACATAAAGACTTGTGTCATGGCTAGAGTGGACTATGTGAGCACTGCTCATATGACCGTTTGGCCCTTACAAAAAATCCTAACCACCAAGCCTTATCTTTTAGCATACAAAGTTTTCTTTTTTCCTTGCTAAAAACCTTATCCGAAGGTGATGGCCCCCAATAGTTGAGATCAAACTCGTAAGGGCTCGGATACTGTTGATACCAAGTGGAAGATCATTGACTCCGGTTTGAAACCGGTCTTTGAATCTAAGTTAGCATGTTTTACTGTTTCCTCGCTAAAAACCTTGCCGAAAAATCTATTTTGGGGTAAAATCGGCTCAAGATAAAAAGAGTGCAACGCGTGCTTTTAGACCTAATAGTCACATCCGTCCTTGGCCATTTACCTGCAAGTGTTAGTCTGACTTATAACATGATTAAAGAGTAATTAAGTTCGTACCTTAGCAGTAGTACCACTTTAAGTGTGCCACGTTCCAGTTGTTCGGTAATAGTATGTCATTTCCCGCTTCAAGTTTGTACGAGCCTTTGTCGGTTATCCCGACAACTCAATATGGTCCTTCCTAGTTCAGTCCCAGTTTCCCCTCGTTCGGGTTTCTGGTGTGTAATGTCACTTTCCTCAACATTAAGTCCCCGACTTGAAAGTGTCGGAGGTTGGCTCTTCGATTGTAATTCCTTTCTATTCACTATGTTTGGGCGTCCAACCGGACCAGGGCGGCCTCCCGCCTTTCATCCAATAGTTCCAGGCTCGTAATCATGGCCTCCCATTTGGCTCTTCTATTACATATTGGAATCTGAGGCTTGGTTCTCCCACCTCGACTGGTATCAAGGCTTCGGCTCCGTAGACCAATGAAAACGGGATGGCCCTAGTGCTAGATTTTGAGGTCGTACGGTACACCCATAAGACTTCGGGCAAGATCTCCTTCAATTTCCCTTCCGCACCGGTCAACCTCTTCTTTAGGTTTTGAAGTATGGTCTAGTTTATTGATTCTACATGCCCGTTCCCACTAGGGTGATAAGGTGTTAATAGATTTTCTTGATCTTCAAAAAATTTAGTTACCTTGATGCCGATGAATTATTTTCCATTATTGCAAACAACCTCGATCGGTATCCCAAATCGACATATTATGTGATCATGGATGAAGTCAATGACTTTTTTCTCCTAGACCTTTTCAAATGCCTGAGCCTCGACCTTTTGGAAAAATAATCGGTCATGAATCATATGAATTGAGCTTTACCGGGTGCCTATGGTAGGAGACCAACAATGTCCATTCCCCGCTTCATAAATGACCACGGGGATAAAATAGAGTGGATCATTTCTCCCGGTTGATGGATCATCGGGGCGTGTCTCTGGTAGTCGTCGCATTTTCTTACGAAGTCCTTTGCATCTTTATCCATTTCGGTCTAGTAATAGTCGGCCCTAATCAGTCTCCGAACCAAAGATTCTGCCCCCGAATGATTCCCGCAAGTGCCTTCGTGAACTTCTCTCAAGGCGTATTCGGTCTCTCCTTATACCAAGCATCTGGCTAGCTTGCCGTTGAAGGTTCTCCTGAATAGTTCCCATTCGACCAAGCTAAATCTGGCAGCCTTGGTATGCAGGGCTCTAGATTCTTTGGGATACGAAGGAAATTTTTCGGTCTTCAAGAAGACTATATACTTATTCCTCCAGTGCCAAGTTAGACTCGTTGAGTTTACTTCGGCATGGGCTTCTTCTATCACCGACTTTATGAGCTGCACTACTGATCCCGAACTAAATTCATCGGCATTGACCAATGAACCTAAGTTATCGAGAACATTGGCCTCGCTGTTTTGATCTCGGGGTACGTGTTGTAGGGTCCATTCCCTGAATTGATGTAGTGTTACTTATAATTTGTCCAAGTACCTTCGCATTCATTCTTCTTTTACTTCGAATGTCCCGTTAACTTGGTTTACCGCGAAGAGGGAGTCCACTTGGCTTCGATTACCTCGGGCCCAAGGCTTTTAGCCATGTCCAGACCTGTAATCATGGCTCATACTCGGCCTCATTGTTAGTCAACTTTACAGTTCTAATAGATTGCCTAATTACATTTCCCATAGGCGATTTTAATACGATATCGAGCCCGTACCCCTTCACATTTGAGGCACTATCTGTATAAAGAGGCCAAATCCCCGAGGTGGTCCTTGAGGTCAACAGAAATTCCCTCTCGAGTTTGGGTATTAAGGTTAGCGTAAAGTCGGCCAAGAAGTATGCCAAAATCTAAAATTTTATGGCGGTGCGGGGTCGATACTTGATATCATACCCGCTAATTTCGACGGCACATTTGGCCAACTGGCCCGAGAGCTCGGGTTTGTGCATGATGTTCCTCAGGGGGTAAGAAGTTATGACACATAGGGGGTGGCATTGAAAGTATGGCTTTAGCTTTCTGGAGGTGCTTAGCAAAGCGAGCGCCAATTTTTTCAGGTGAGGGTGTCTTGTTTTGGCCTCGCCTAAAGTTCTACTAACATAGTAAATAGGAAGTTGCATACCTTCTTCCTCCTGAACTAAGACTCAACTTACCACCACCTTGGAAACAGCTAGGTAAAGGTACAATTATTCGTCCGCCTTCGGAGTGTGGAATAGGGGTAGACTCGATAGGTACCGTTTGAGTTCTTCCAGAGCTTGCTGGCATTCTGGGGTCCAGGAAAAGCTATTCTTCTTTTTTAACAGCGAGAAGAACCAATGTCTTTTGTCTGAGGACCTCGATATAAACTGACCTAGGGCGGCTATACGCCCGATCAGCCTTTAAATGGTTATTGTCCATCACAGTGATGTCCTCTATAGCTTTGATTTTGTTAGGATTAATCTTGATCCCTCAAATGGATACCATGAACTCGAGGAATTTTCCCGATCCGACCCCGAATGCACACTTCTCTAGGTTCAGCTTCATATTGTATTTCTTCAGTATGTCGAAGGATTCTTGCAAATGTTTCAAATGGTCCTCTATTCGCAGGGACTTGACTAATATGTCATCAACATAAACTTCCATTGATTTTACTATTTGTTCTTCAAACATCTAGTTTACTAGGCATTGATAAGTGGCACTGGTGTTCTTTAATCCGAACGGCATTACATTATAACAGCAGGTGCTGAATTTAGTGATAAAAGAAGTCTTTTTTTCTTGTCAGGGTCCATCCAAATTTGGTTGTACCCAGAATAGGCATCCAGAAAGTTGAGTATCTTATGCCCGGTCGCCACGTCGATCCTTTTATCGATGTTAGGCAAGGGAAAAGAATTCTTGGGACATGCCTTGTTTAGATCTTTGTATTTTACACACATTCTTAGCTAATTCCCTTTTTTGGGCACTATCACTATGTTGGCTAACCAGTCCAGGTATTTAAATTCCCGAATGGATCCTACTTTAAGGAGTTTGGATACCTCGTCCTTGATGAATGTATGCTTGACCTCGGACTGTTCCCTCCTCTTCTGCTTAATCAGATGGAACTTCGGGTCCAAACTCAGCTTGTGAGTGGTTACTTCCGGTGGGATCCATGTCATGTCGAGGTGAGACCAAGAGAAACAGTCTATGTTAGCTTTAAGAAAATTTATAAGTTTTTTCCTAAGCTCGGGAGTTAACCTTGTGCCCAGTTACATCTTTTGATACGGTAGGTGTTTAATCAATATGACGTGATCCAACTCCTCGACCATCGATTTGGTAGTGTCGGTATCATTAGGAGCTACGAACGATATCGAAACTCCGTAATCATCTTCCTCGTCCACTCCTCGTTCTTCCGATTTGGTCGAGACCGGCATCGGTGATTGCTATTTAATCTCTTCCTTTCTGGTCGGCATTATGTTCCTTGATGTCGATATCGAGGGCACCCAGATTACCTCATTGACTGCAAACATTTCCTTTGCGGCTGGCTGCTCTTCGTAGACCGTCTTGACTCATCCCGGCGTAGGGAACTTTAGCGTCTGGTGTAAGGTTGAGGGTACCGCCCTTATGTTGTGAACCCACAGCCTTCCGAATAGAGCATTGTACCTCATGTCCCCTTTGATCACGTAGAACTTTGTCTCTTGGATTGTCCCAGTGGTGTTCACTAGAAGGGTTATCATCCATTTTGTGGTTTCGCATGCCATATTAAATCCGTTTGACACCTGGACCGCCGGCACTATTTGGTGTTGTAACCCCAACTGCTCTATGACCCTCGATCTGATGATGTTGGCTGAGATACCTAGATCAATCAACACACGTTTAACTCGATATTTATTGATAAGTACGGATTTTACCAGCACATCATTTTATGGTTGCAGGATGCCCTCGGCATCCTCGTCGTCGAACGAAATGGTTCCCTCTGGGACATACTCTCGGGTGCATTTCTCCCTTGTGATAGATACTTTAGTGCACTTTATATTTGGCCCTTGGGGGATATCGACCCCTCCAATGATCATTTTGATGACGTGCTGAGGCTCTTCATGTTCGGCCTGTTTTTTGGCGTCCCTATTCCTGAAGTGGTTTTTGGCTCGATAACTCAGAAATTCCCGGAGGTGCCCGTATCAGGAAACTTCTTCTCTCAATTGTCGGCAATCCTCAGTCATGTGGCCATGGGTTCCATGATACTTACACATCAAGTTAGGATCTCTTTGGGAAGGGTCGGGCTACAATGGTCGGGGCCACTTGGTTTCCTTGATGCACCAGATGGCCGATACGATGTTGGTCGCATCAACATTGAAGTTGTATTCTGATAATCTAGGTGCTTCTCTACCCCCGAGCGGCCTGTCGAAACCATTTTTGCTCATCAGACCTCGACGGTTGGGCCCTCGATTGCCTCTCTTTTCGTTCCTTGTGGGATAATGCCCGGACCCATTTCCTCTTCGGTCCATACTATATGGTTGGTACCGATCCTGGACCGGCCATGGCTCTTGATGAATGTCTTTCTTAGACCTGTTGTCGGCCCTTATAGGGTAAACGGATCTAGAAGGGGCTCCGAGTTGATCGACCTCGACTCTAATCTTCGACTGGTACCTGTTATGGACATCGCCCCAAGTTACCACCGAGTACTCTACCAAGTTTTGTCTTAGCTATTGTGAAGCCAAGGAGCTTCGGGGGTTAAGTCCTTGGGTAAATGCCTAAACGGCCCAATCATCTGTGACTGGAGGCAGATCCATCTGTTCCATCTGGAACCTCAACACGAATTCCATGAGCATCTCGCTGTCTCTTTGTTTAACCTTGAAAAGGTACGACTTTCTGGTCTCGACCTTGATGACCTCGGCATAGGCCTTCACGAAAGCATCTCCAAGCATAGTAAACAAGTCAATAAAATTTGGGGGTAAGTTGTGATAACATATCACTTCTCTTTTGGACAAAGTTTCCCCGAATATTTTCAGTAACACAGACTTGATTTCATCATCTTCCAAGTCGTTCCCTTTGATCGCTCATGTATAGGAGGTTACATGCTCATTCAGATCCATGGTCCCATTAGATTTTTGGATATCATGCATATGAAACCTCTTTATGATCGGCTTCAGTGCTACGTGTCGCACTGGGAGGGAAGGGCTTCTGGATAAACTTCTTGGAATCTAGCCCTTTCAATATCGGGGGTGTGCTCCCGGGATTTGATCGACCCTGGAATTGTATGTTTCCATCTTTTTGTCATTGGCCTCAATTTTATTTTCACCTGATTCCACCCGCTTCGTTAATGCTTCAAGCATTTTCATTGGTTTAGGATTGACCCCGAACTCAGCTTCACCTGGCCTCTCGGTGATCTGCCCATTCCTTCGGATGTTCTCTAGGGATGGTTCGGGATCAACTCTTCTAAGGCGTGGCTTTGATTCTGCAGCTACGCTATTGCTGCTTGATGAGCCTGCAACCGAAGATTAACCATAGGCTAACCCCATCGCCTTCTCCTTCGAGCGCTTCTCAAGTCGTTGGTCGGAGTCCCCCGCGAATGCTATTTTTGGGATCAGTCGGGAGCTGCCATGATGGCCACCTATGAGTTAGCATCGGTCGGATCAGCAACTGGGACTCCGTTGGGGTCAGCGGGAGGTACCTCATTGCTAGGCACCAAATTGTTATTTTAGCCATGATGGCCAGACTCAGTGTCAACGTTCAAGATGGCAGACTGAGAGACATTTTTAAACTGACCAGAAATTAAGACTTTAAAGAACAAGCATAAAGTAGAGTGTGTTATGGAGATTTGTATCAAATCACCAACACTATCATTAGCCCCACGGTGGACGCCAAACTGTTTACCCTTAAAATGGATAACAATTGAATTTATATGCGGTATTAAGGATATGTGGATTGATTCAACACAAATAATCAAAAATATTAGATAAAGAGTTAAAGACTAAATGAATGATCAAACCAATTGTAATGTTACGGCCCGGCTCGAATTTAGGTTGAACAGTAGTTTTGCCCTTGATCGGACCCTGGGTTCGAAGTCAATCGTGAATAAAGAACATATGTAAAATAAGAACTTCGCTATAGCTGGAAAGCAGAAAAGTGAATATCTATTGCTTTGGTATGCGTGTTACAATGTGTCCTATCAAAGAAAACAAATTCCCTTTATATAGTAGGAGAGTTTCACCCTAGAATAAGTCTAAAAAGGATAAAAATCTTCCTCCCTTGTTAATTACTGATCCTTAATCGTCATCGATCGAGATCCGCGCCGTGATATCCGGTTGGTTGTGAATATCACGGCCCTTTATCGGTCGGCCTCAATCGTTCGCTACGCTTTCCGAAGTCTCAGAACTTGTCCCGAGTCCAGGGTGCATCGTTTATCAAGTTCGATGGCGGGCCTCGATACAAAGAGTTTACAGCTTCGATTTCGATCTCATATATTCATGCTCTTACTTCGTTTGATCCACCGAGAAATTGAGGTGTGCGTTATCCCCGATTTCAGCCATATACAAATTGGTCTCATGATCAGTTCACCTTAAGCACCAATTGCCTCAATTAAAGTGGTCTTTTCTCTTGAATAGTTAAGTTAAGAAGTATAGTAAATTTTGGGAAGGAGATTATATCTCTACCCTCGAAATTTTGCAGCTATGTCCGTTTCATTTAATTACATTGAAATTTTTAACTGGATATATATGTCCGTCCAGTAAAGAAATTTTTTTTGCGAATAAGCTAAATATATTTAATGTAATAAAAGTACTCTACTTTAATATGCCATATTAATTAAAAAGACAGATTCATGATTTAAACATGATGGTTCGAGTTCAGGATTTTAATACAACCTATATTTAGTAGGTTCAAAATATATGATTGTACTTCTTTAGTGAATGTCTTCAACACATATGTAAAATTCCAGCCAAAAGTATTGTGTTCACATAAAATGTATGCTAGATCCGCCCTGCTTTACTTGAAACAAAGAACCGGAGTCAGGGGCGGAGCCAGCCTTATCGGGCTTCGCAAAATCCAATAGCTTTGACTCAAATCTAATATGTGTTAAAAAAATTATTGTATATGTGTAAAACGTTTATTTAGAACTCGGTAAGTAAAAAACAATTATGATCCAGAACTCATAAACTAAAAATTGTAGATTCGCCTCTGGAGTTTGACTTCTGAATATATAAATTGAATGATCACATTTATGTATATATTTATAAATCCATCATTTTATGTTTTGTAAGAAATTAACACCAAATTAGAGGCAAATCCTGAAGAATAAAATGAAAATGCAAATTATATAGATTTACCTAAATTAAAGAAGTGGAGTAATATCCGTATGAACAACCCTGCTAAATAAACAGAAATAGACTGTCATATCATATTAGCAGAAAGTTAACATCAAATTCATACTAACATCAAACGGCCCCGTAGATTGATGTATAGAAACTGTTCTCTGCATGTCCTCATCGTCATAATCCAAATTTCCAGGTTGTTAAAGTTATTTGTCCAGATAAACAACCTTTTTACGAATCTTTATTGTTAGGTGTTGACAAATAAGCTAAAATAGCCCCGTCCTATATATTGCTTTCAATGTTAATTATTGGTACAAGATAGTCAATAGACGAAAGCTAAAAAAATAGCCCACAATTTTTCTTTACTCTCTGAGAGTCAAACATTGAAGATCAGGAAGTGAAGAACCCCTATTTATTTAGGGTGAGTTGTCACAAAAATATGTATATACAAAAATCAATAACATTTTAAAATTACTGACTCTAAACTTTGAATTTGCTCCTAAATTATCCTTTATATGCTGCTAGGAGAAGTGTGAAAACAAGAATAGCTGCTCTCCAGCTTTAAAAGTTTGGCAATTTGGTCGATTTATAGCTGAAAGCAACAAAGAAGCTGAGTAAACACGTGCTGCTAAATGCCAGAACCGACCAAAACATCCAAGAATTTTGGTCATTTTTCAACGTTGTAGCTCACCCACCATTGTCCACGTGTTCATATCTCCTACTTTTCTTCAACTTCAAATTTGGAAAAACTTACTTGAAATTCTTCCTCTCTTGACTCCCTGCTTCTTTATAATTAATTATATATAAGGAACCAAATGCTTATTCTAAGTGAATCTGATTTTCTTGAAATAGAATTCCAACTATACCAACTTAATGCCGAATGGTCCATATGTCTCCAAATTTACTCTCCTCTGCTTTGGCCTTAATACTCTTACTGTTTATAGCAGAGCTTTGTTGGTGCATTGAGTCTAGTGGGGTTGTTTTGGGTTCAAGATTGTTAGCTAAAGAGAACAAAGCATGGTTTTCTGACAATAAAACTTTTGCATTTGGCTTCACACCAACAGCAGAATCACATGATAAATATCAATTGTCTATTTGGTTTGCGCAACTTCCAGGGGATCGCACATTGGCTTGGTCACCTAGCATGTAAGTATAACTACTTGATTTGTCCATTAAGTAATCCTCTTGTAATGCTTGTCAACTTACTACTACAGGTCGTGCATGATTTAACTCGTAGCTAAGGATTTAACTTATATATACTAATCTTTTGACTTGTTATAGCATTTTGGATGGTTGTTACATATCCTTTCACAATATATTATATTATGTTGTATTGTATTGTTTTGATGAATACAACATTTGGAAAAATTGTATTGTTTGTTGTCGTTTCTTGATGTTAGCACCAGTAATATGAAGAATAAACTTACAATATTACAAAGAAAATATAAGGTACGAAGCAGAATTATTATATTAAAAGGTAGGATAAAGGATAAAAAGATTATTTTATAATAAGAAAATGCAAGATGAGAGGAAAAAAAAGGTAAGGACGCAACCGCACCTAATCAATCATTACATAAAATGCACTTTTCGTAGTTACATAATGGCGGATTTAATAAATTGATACAATAAAATTTAATTAACAACTAAAAACACATTCTAATAAGAAACAATATAATTGGTAACAATCATCCAAAAAAGTAAAAATTACTAATTTTACATTTATGGACGATTACGTGTAGTTATCACTTGGGTGACCTTGTGTAAAACTTTTTATATTGTTAGTGTATTGAAGTTTAACGCCTCGTTATTTCTTTCCCAACATGAACTAGTTCGGGTTTCTTTCTCTTTTAAAAGGGGGCAAGAAGCAGAGAATGTTATATGGAACTAGAATTTCTTCAAAATGCTTAACATGTAAACATAAATTTAAATGGCTGATTCTTTAGAGATGTTATTCTTATATTAGACTTAGTTGGAAAAAAGCAGAATGTATTTCTCCATCTCTAGTTTTTACTAAAGCTTTTGCAGGTATATATAAACTTTTTGGCCAACCCTTTCATTTTGTGTTCATCATCTAAATAGAAACTCTCCAGTCACCAGAGACGCAATTTTGGAGTTCGACAACACTGGAAATCTCATGTTGATGGACAGAGGCACCACTGTATGGGCATCAAACACCTCAGAAACTGGCGTTGAGACAGCTGTCATGTCTGAAAATGGCAACTTCATTCTCTACGCCGAC
The DNA here is from genome assembly GCF_000393655.2 of Nicotiana sylvestris. NCBI lineage: Eukaryota > Viridiplantae > Streptophyta > Magnoliopsida > Solanales > Solanaceae > Nicotiana > Nicotiana sylvestris. Next base: position 139,766,142 of record NC_091059.1, on the reverse strand, counting down.
AACCTAAGCATTGTGTGGCAGAGCTTTTCACATCCATCAGATACTTTGTTGCCTGGCCAACCTTTAACGGTGTCACTAGAACTAACATCATCAAAATCGCCTGCCCCCGGGGGCTATTACACGTTAAAAATGTTGCAGCATCCCACCTCACTAAACCTCGCATTGACCTACAATGTGCCCGAGTCCTATCATATGTCACCTGAATTGTATAGCAATTATTCTTACTGGTCAGGACCTGATATATCAAATGTGACAGGAGATGTTGTTGCAGTCTTGGATAAAGCTGGTAGCTTTGGTATGGTTTATGGCTCGTCTTCGGATGGAGCAGTTTATGTGTACAAAAATGATGGTGATTATGGAGGACTATTCTCGGCTGTGAATCAATCTAATGATTGGAGTAGACCATCTGTTTTGCGAAGGTTAATTCTTGAGGGTAATGGAAATCTACGTTTGTATCGATGGGACAACGATGTGAATGGATCGAGGCAATGGGTTGCAGAGTGGGCTGCTGTGTCCAATCCATGTGGCATTGCTGGAATTTGTGGCAATGGGATTTGTAATTTAGACAGAAGTAAAACGAATGCTTCTTGCACATGCTTACCAGGCACTTCTAAGGTGGGAAACGATATCTCGTGTTCTGTAAATTCTTCATTGACAGGGAAATGTGGACCTCATCATGAAAATTTGACTTCCCAGTTCAAGATTTCTACGGTTCAACAAACTGCTTACTATTTCTCAGGATCATCTGTAATAGCAAATTATAGTGATATAGAGTCAGTGTCCAAATGTGGGAATGCTTGCTTATCAAATTGTGATTGTGTTGCTTCTGTTTATGGTCTTAGTGAGGAAAACCCTTATTGTTGGGTCCTTAGAAACTTGGAATTTGGTGGATTCGAGGATCCTGGCTCAACTCTATTCGTGAAGGTTGAGGCTAATGGCTCATTTGGTGGTGACAAACAAACTGGGAATTCATCAGACGAATCGCAGAGTACACGCGATAAAGTTTTGATACTTCCTATAGTCCTAAGTATGACAGTTCTCATCGCGCTGCTCGGTTGTCTGTTATATATCAATATCCATAGAAAAAGATCCTTGAAGAGAGCTCTTGAGGGCTCTTTGATCTTATCAGGAGCTCCGATTAGTTTCAGCTACCGTGACTTGCAACACCGGACTAACAATTTTTCCGAGTTACTTGGAACAGGTAAAGACATATTATTCAAAACCACAGGAAATCCAAACCAAGACAATTGGTTTTCCAACAAATTATATGTGGTTTTATCATAGTAAGTAACAATGTTATGTTGACAGGTGGATTTGGCAGTGTATACAAGGGAAGCCTAGGAGATGGAACATTGATTGCAGTAAAGAAGCTTGGCAAAGTTTTGCCTCATGGGGAAAGGGAATTTATAACAGAGGTCAACACCATTGGCTCTATGCATCATATGAACTTGGTTCGTCTACGCGGATACTGTTCTGAGGGAACACGAAGGTAAGTAAGGCATTTCATTGTAATTTGATGGTTGTGTTGTGTCAACTTAAATATGCAAGTATAAACTGAGCATTTTCTTTTAACAGGCTACTAGTGTATGAGTTCATGAAAAATGGCTCATTGGACAAGTGGATATTTCATTCATATAGTAACCGAGATAGATTACTAATTTGGCCTACACGTTTTCGCATAGCCATTGCTACTGCACAAGGGATAGCCTATTTTCATGAGCAATGCAGGAATAGAATAATACACTGTGACATCAAGCCCGAGAACATACTTTTGGATGAGAATTTCTGTCCTAAAGTTTCTGATTTTGGACTAGCAAAATTGATGGGGAGAGAGCATTCCCATGTTGTCACTATGGTCCGAGGAACCAGAGGTTATTTAGCCCCCGAGTGGGTCAGCAACCGACCCATAACTGTAAAAGCTGATGTTTACAGCTATGGAATGCTGCTACTAGAAATCGTTGGTGGTCGGAGAAATCTTGATATGACTTGTGATGCTGAGGACTTCTTTTACCCTGGATGGGCTTACAAGGTACTCACTTGATCAATTTTGATAAAGAGAGAAGAGTTTAACTTATATACACTGACAGTGTAAAGAATTTTTACTTTGATGATGCAATTTAACCGGTTATAGTGGGTTATTACTCTATTTTCCAAGGTATCATATCAATCTAAAAAAGAATTACATGGTGATGTAGGTCAACTTAACCTGATAGTGCACAACACTTAAACTCTATAGGAAAAGGGCGATCGCCCTTACTTCTGAATCGTAATTTTTTTTTAAAAAACGTAAAAGTATTGAAAGGACCAGATATGTTGTTTATTTGTTTTTTCAGGAAATGAGTGAAGGAACGCCAGAAAAAGTTGTTGATAGACGACTTGAAGGCGCAATTGAAAAAGAAGAGCTAATGAGAGCTTTAATGGTAGCTTTTTGGTGTATTCAGGATGAGGTTTCGACGAGGCCTACAATGGGGGAAGTGGTGAAGATGTTGGAAGGATCAGTTGACATTAATATGCCTCCAATGCCACAGACAGTTTTAGAACTAATAGAAGAAGGCTTAGATCATGTATACAGATCTATGAAAAGGGAGCTCAATCAATTCAGTTCCTTTACTATTACTACTCAACCATCATCTAATGCTACATGCAGTTACTCCACAATGTCACCTAGATAGTTAAAAAAAGGTTGTACGGAATAGGAAGTTTTGTTAGGATTATGTAAATGTAAAACCATTGATGTTTCAAATAAGCCAATAGCTTGATGTCAGCTTCTATAGCATAAGCTTTAAGTCCATCAACGAATAATAAACATTTCATAAGAGAAATAATAAGTTTTTGCAAGAGCTGGCAAAATTGTGTATTTCAAGTAAAATATACATACTGTATGTAGCAAATTTGCAGAGAAGTTTGCATGACCAGTTTTGAGTGTATTTTTTTGCCCAGACATGGAGTACACCTTAGGGACTGTACTTTTCTGAATTTCTATCATATTCTATGCGCTTTAAATTTGTGTGGCAAGCTGTAATGGTTCGAGTGTTTTGACAGATTTTTGTGAAATCCGTTGCTGGTGAATGCTGTATAGTGTAATAGGCATTAAATTCTGTCTGAAGCAGCAATTATCAAGTCTTGTCCCAAATTTTTAAATGGATACTTAGTCATTAACATAGAGAAACCACAAACTGTTGCATCACAATAATCATATCTGATTATTGAACTATAGTCCGTTAATAGATGGGATTCATTAAGACTGACCCGAATTTGGTATGGGCAGAGTTTTCCTTCTTTTTTTTTGCTTGGTGATGACTAGGTTAAATTATGGCTGCGTAATTGTGCTGCAACTAATTATTTACAGGTATGATCGGTCGAACTTCACACTCCATGTGATATCAGTACCTATATTGAATTTAAAATGCTAGGTCTGTTGCCAATCTTGCTTCAGGGTGTTAATAGATTTATTTTACATAAAGACGCTAGTTAATCTTATTATAACAGTTGAGTGAACACGAAATTAAATTGATATTAGCCAGTTAAGACTAGTATGTTGAATATAAAGACTTTGGACGTTTCATTTTGGTGAGTTGATTTAGCGACAAAAATTTGAAGAAAAATATTAGCACAAAAAAGGAATAAGCTTAACTCTACTATTATATTTCTAAAGGTTGATTCATCACCTGCTAAGAAAATTTGTGATGTTTCTCCACCTTTAGAATAAGTAAAAACACTGACTGCGCTCGACATTCATCTACACAAGCAACCATCATAGATACTTTAACAAAAATTTACACTTAGTCGACCACAAGCTATTGAGATGGGCGGACTATGATTTAATCATCTTCCTCCATATCAATGACCATCCTCAGCCGCCTTCTCGATACAGTAGTACCAGGGGCTTCAAGTGAAGCATCATCATCTTCCAAATCAGTCAATTCAGAATGTAATTTGTTATGCAATTGCTGATCGGCCTGATTGACAGGAGGAACATCTTGGTCACTGCTATAGTCAGTTGCTAGGTTTCCAGCATCAACATTATCGTCTGAGGCAGTATTATTAATTTCTGTACCCTCCTCCCTTGCAATAGCTTGATCAAGCTCTCCCCTTGAAATGCCAGAGGTTAAGATCATGTTAGTTAAGTTGTCAATAACTCAATGCCAATGGTTGTCAATAACTCAATGCCAATGGTTGTCAATAACTCAATGCCAATGGATCTAAATTCATGAGATGCTTTTTTGCGGAAAATAAGTCCTAATATGTAAATAACAAGAAAACTATTTATATCGGAAAGGCTGTTGCTGCAATCCAACTGAGTCCAACGGAGAAAATATAAAGTAATTGTCAGACATTAGTGGTCCCTAGATTGTATGTTATCAATTGACAATGCTTAAATATCAAGCTATATATGCCTGACGCCGTGTCTTTATGATAAATTCAAAAAGAAACAGCCTACTGTTTCGCGAAAGGTAGAGGTGGCAAAATAGTTAAAAGAAAACACTAATCCACCCATATTATCCATCAAAAAATTGGTTGGATAATGAACCATTTAAAAACGGGTCGAATATGGATAAAGAACCATATTATCCACTTAGAAAATGGTTAACCAAATAGATAATTAATGTGTTTAACTTTTACATTTGTAAAGCCTCATGATATGGTAAAGGGAGGATATTAGGGGAAGCAGTGAGTGGAGATTCCCCTGCAAAGAGCCAGATGAGGGGAGACCCCCACGTCCGGTTCGGAGGGCGGGGATATCCCGACCCTACTATCATTATGCCTTTGCAATGTTACTTGGTTCAACTCTATTTGTGACATTTTCTCGTATGTGGGACTCTCTATCTTCTTGGGTAGATAATCGATCGTATTTCATTTGGGTAGTGAGTAGTTTTTATAATAATAAGTCAAGTCAATAATAATAAAACTGGAGGAGTGAAAGCCACTTGACTCTAAGGAAAGGAGCGAAAAGCCAGGATGGCTTGGTAAGCAAGCCATCCGTCATGTGGGCGATTGGAGTTCCTCAAGTTTGGAAGACAAGGACTTCTCTCACAAGTGATCATATTTAAGAAGCCACGGATAATATGGATATCCATATTATCCGCCGGATAAACCCGTTTTTTATCCGTCTCAAATACGGGTCGGGTCGAATAATTTATCCGCTTTTTAAAATTAACTGTTTTGACCCGCTCATATCCGACCCGCCTGTTTGCCACCTCTAGCGAAAGGTAACAATTTCTATTTTGATAATAAATCAGCTCCAGGTTAGTGCTGATAACAGTATGTACAACTCAAAAAGAGCAAAAGAAGAGCACCTGATGTAACAGCTAACTACAAGCTACCTATAAAATCTATCAGGTCTCCTACCTCATTCAAAAATTCTTGTTTAGACCAAAAATAAAACAAGACAGGCTACTTCTACACTGTTGTGAATGTAGTTAGATAGCAAAACTTGGTTTAAGAAAAATAACAGGAAGTAAGCGATGGGATTTAGGAAAGTGGACGAGGATGGCAAAAAGAGCTCAGAAGCCTAACAAAGATGGCATATTAGTTTTAATTCTCCAGAAAATAGAGAAAGATGCCTAAAAGAAATAGGGATGAGGTGAGTGACTTTATGAGAGGCTCATTCTCAATGGAGACACAGAACTGGCATAATAGTTTTGTAAAGTTCCTAAGCAAAAAGAAGGGGTTTCAAAAGAGCAAATAAGATGGGGGTGAGTGACTATATAAGAGGCTCATACTAATGGCAGACAACTGCACTATCAATCGTGGTGCCGGAAAAGGTGATATCAATAACAACATAGCTACAGTTTACCTCTCTGAGTCATAAGTATCTTTGTCTTCAATGTCACTTTCGCTGCTGATCTTCCTTGAATTTACAATTAGCTTCCCCTCATGCTGTGGAAGAGCTTTTTGAGTTTTTCTGCATCAAATAACATTATAATTCATTGCAATATTTATAGTAATTTTACTACTGAAAGAAAGACTAAAATGCAATTTAGGATGCTTCATAAACCAACTCAGCAAAAATCTACAGTCTACACAAGATTTCATAATCGCCATGACAAAGTCGGTTCATGTAAAGAAACCCAAACTTGTCCAATGAAAATACCTCCTTCCCACTAAAGATGTGGAGCATGACCTTTAGCTTAGACCACATTCAAGCTTCAAGTCAATGAATAGGCCAAGTCAAATAGGTAATTTTGATGCTTTGATAGAATAAAAAGACTTGGTGATTGGTGAAGATCTTGATTCGAAGAAACTATGGACCTGAGACAACCGCATGAAGGAATTGTTGCAGTAATTACACTGTAAACACTTTCCTTGTATATTAACCTGGCCATTCGGAAACGGTGCTCCAACAAACAATGCAGTACACCTCCCTACTTGACTTTTTCACCTTTACAGATTGTAAATAAATGGACCAGCCTACATACATTCGTGCAACTTTGGTTGTACCATGCAAATTGGGGTATTTGGATCAAAAGTTAAACAGAACCTCTAAAGTGCCTTAGAGGTTTGACCCACTGCTACCTTCACTTAATAATTAAGGATTGTGTTATCATTTATAAACATAAATCAGAATAAATCCACCATCTAAAGCAGTAAGAAAGGGAGAAGGATGTCCACAAAGACTGTGTTTGTTGATTCTCAAACAAATAACATGTTCAAAGTCATGTAAAAATGATATTTGTATAAAGGGAGGAGGAGGAGGAGAAGAAGGCATATGAAAACATACGTCAATAGCGAGGTCAGCAATTCATCGTCAGACTCATCTGCTGATGATTTCTGGTTCTCTCTTCCTTCAGAAGTGCTATCTTTTCCCTGATATTTGCTCCTGAAACTCCATAAAACAATGAAAGCCTTTATCAAGTATTTGGTGGGAGCACAGTAATTTCAATGTGTTTACCATTCATCCAAAACATTTCTCTTAGTAAGATGGATGATAATGTCATTCATTGCTAAGATTAAAGTGTTTTTTATCTTCTATCTTACATGCTATTCAGTAACATCACAACCCAACTCAGGATGAGAGAAGGAAAGAGTATCATTAGAATATCTTCTGCCACTATTTTTCAAAAAAATTGCTGAATCAGGGAGAACAGAGAGTACAAGTAATAGCATCTGCAAACTTAATCATACCTTCTTCTCATTGATAACAAAGTTTCATCATCAGAGTTGTCTGAACCTTCTTTAGAAGCATCACCTGCTTCATCCATCAATTGCAGGTTGGTTTCTAACCTTTTTTTTTTGGGGACATACAGGCCAAGTTGCTTAAGTTTTCGTGAAATCTTAGCTGCAGATAAAGTTCCCTCAGAATCAAGTGCATTGGCAATCATGTGGCTGCACCTCTTGTGATCTTTAAACCTTTCATAGTAAAACCACATTATATTATTAGCCTAGATATAAGGAACAGATTTATGAAAGCAAATGTCTCACAAAAAAATCACTTTCTTATTTATTGAACTCACTGTTCGAACAAATCTTTGATCTTCTGTTCCTGCTCCTGACTAAATGCCTGCACTCTCTTTCTAGTGTGCCTGAGAATGAACAGCAAGAATATTTAAATCATGTTCATAAAACATATAAACACAATTGCTTTAAACAGACACCTACAGATGCCTTCTCTGTGAAGTACCCTCTTCTAGTATATCTGAATTTTGAAGTCTGATCTCACTTTCTAGATCTTTTTCTTCATTCCCAGGTTTGTCAGGAGCACTAGCATATACTGTCTTTTTCTTCCGTGGGATTCTGTATCCTAACTGTTTAAGTGTCCTGGAAATTTGGAGAGGTGAAATCTTTCCATCTGGATCAAGGGCTTCCGCAATGATATCACAACAATTTTGATTATCTTTATACCTGGAAATCAAACAAAAAAAATTCAGATGCTTCAGAACAAAGAGTGGAACCAATATAGAATATCGATTGAAAGAAGGATGGAAATGGCAGTTTGCAGTTTTCATTGTTTGAGTCAAATGTTTTGGTTGCTGTTGTATCCTTTATCATGAAACATGCAGTCGCTGCTAATAATAGAAGTGTGCCAGGTCTGTTTCTCACTGACAAGATTGGTAGACCTTGTAAAGTTAACAGAGGGGGAAGTGGTCCTCCAAAGATAAACTTTAATGCCGATTTCACAACCAATTGCTTTGGGATGGTGTTGCCCGAGGAAAGACAAAGGTAAGCTGGAGATAGCAATACTTATTCTAAAAGATCAAATTTTTGCAACATCAGAGGTATATTTAGAGCATAGAGGACATCATTAACAGAAGACATTTATAGAATAGTCAGGAAGAGAGTAAGAAAAGGCTCATCATTTGTGAAACAATATGAGTAGATAGTAGAATACAACATTTACGAACTTAGATCTCTTCTTGTTCTTATTTTTACAACCAATGACATGTGTAGGTATGCGGCATGCCACCCTTCAGACAATATTATTACTCCATAATTCCCAGTTCTACAGCCTAATTTAACTTATCACAAACACTTCCAAAAGAGATTCAACCAGTTACAGGGCAACGCAGACTTGGGAGCTAATCTGGTACACTCGAGGTATGTGCACACTTCTATTTTATCATTGTAGGATAAAGAGGGTTTCAAACACGCAAATAATAAAATTATATATACGTACCTCTCAAAGAGTTGCTCGACTTTCCGTCGTAACTCATCATTAAGAGCTTGTAGTTTTCGTCTTTTAGGTTCCCTCTGAGACTCTTGTTCAGCTGACTGCTCCTGTCTGCAATAAGAAAAACAATAAAGATGGCTATACTGGGAAATCAAGAAGAGAAAAAAAGCATGAATGAGGATCATACTTTTCCAAATGTCGTTTCTGATTCATCACATCATTTCCATCATTTGAAATTGATGTAGGACTTTCCTCTCTCTCTAGCAAACTTTGGTTACTCCTATTTGTGACCTCTGTGTTGTTTCTGCGAACGGCATTGAATTAAAAGATTCTGTTGGAGGAAAAAAGTTGACTTGGCTCTTTATCTTTACAATAAAAGACCCACAACACTGTCAAATGCTATTTTAACTTTTTTTTAGTAGGAATGATCAATGTCAGAGAAAGAGAATATCTCCAAAATTAGAAGTCAAAAAATTGATAACCAAAAAATTGGATTAAGTTTATGAGGACTTTCACCAAATAAATTCAGTCTAAGTAATACAGAATTCAACATATGACATTCTTGGTTTCTTTGATTCAAGCATTATGGCAATCAGCAACCACAATAGCACCCTTCCAGTATTAGTGCAAACATCTTACCTGACAGCATCTGAAAAAGGTAATGGAAAATCAGCTTCATCATCACCAAGGGCATCAGCTATACTTCGGCGGATCCATCCATTTGCTTCAGATGAGCCAATTTCACCAGTCATGGAAACACCTGAACTATTTTTACCATCTTTCTTAAATTGAGATAGCTCCTTTAGCATGGAATCACAATTGAGATAATGACACTCTCTACGTGATTTCCAGAAGAGAACCTCTATGAATAGTAGGGGATTACTCTTCATTTTGCGCAACATTCTCCTAACTAAGTTTGTCAAAAAGAAGACAATGTTCTCATATTCTCTGCAAGGCCTTGACTTCTGCTCCTCTAGAATGTCATAGAATGTGGTGAGGAGAGATAGCTGTATATCAAGCAGAAAATATTAAAAATGAGATCTGCTACTTAAGCTTCACATTAATCTTGTTTCAGATAGAAACATACAGTTTTCAATAAATTACCTGGTATAGCATGGGCGAAAGTTCGAGATCATCGCATAGTTTTTGTAATATGCATATCACATAATTATTTGTAATAATGGAGTTGCTCTTGTAATACTTTAGCAACCAACAGAGGTTGTGAATGGTGGAGTTGTTTGCAAGAGCAGAGACCAAGGCAGATATCTTGAGATCATCTTCCGCAGTTAACACATTTTCATCACCAGAAGAATCATCCCTGCCTCGATCATACTCGTCGTTAACATCATTAGAAAGTTTTTGTTGTGTCTCCGGCACAGAGTTCTGGTGTCTTCCTGACTTAGTTTCAAGAGATATAGGATGATTAAGCTTATCTAGGACTGTGATATCTTCTTCTCCCTTTCCACCTGCATGAAGATCGTTTGACTTTTCACATCCAGAGCCTGCAGCATTATTTTGAGCTGTATCAGTACTCTCAACCATTTGATCTTCGTTCACAGTGGTACAACCCGTGTGTTCATCAACCTTATTGGAGTCTATGGCATCTTCTCCATTGTGAGCCAATCCGGTATCTATAGATTCATGACTAGAGCCGCCAAAACCTATCCCAAAGGAGGCTGAATCTCTAGTCATTTCATCATTATCCTTCTTGTCATCTGTAACTGTTGTCTTCGGTCGTTTCTTCCTTAACTTTTTGGAAATCTACACAAAAATAAATCCTTTTTAATCAATAGATGTCAGTTGCTGAAGCAAAAAATTGTCATCGGATAAACTATATTTAGCATCTATGGAACTTAAAGCACTAATGAGATATAGATCCTGCTATGGGCATACTGAGCCAAACTTATGCACTTATTCTGACATAGCAAGATAACAAACATGATTCTTCATATATATCATTCCCTATTGTGTTGGTAGGATGATGGGGAAATGAGGTTGGGGAAACAAGCATTCCTTACATGAGACATGAGAGAGTAATTCAAAATAAGGACACATGTCGAATGTTCTCTATTTCATTCGCTTTTGGTGACACCACTACTGCAGATACATAACTTTACGACTAAATTCAGCTTCAGTATTTCTACACAAGGTAGCTAAGCATAATTCTTTGTAATGCTCCTTTGAGCGCAAAAGAACTGAGATTCATAATATGCCTTCAATTGTGCTCCCAAGTAATTCATCCCCACAAAGAGTGGATTGCTAAGTGATGAATTTCCTTAAGCTAAAGGACCAGAATTTTTCACTCAGTAAAGCTAAAGTATCATTGCGAGCATATTAACACTGGTTAACAATAGAAATTTCTGAGACTAACAGTAGAAAAACCATCACTCATCTGCCCTATATCTCCCACTTCCACAGTATAAATAAATTGATAAATACACACTTATTATATATATATACGCACAAACGTGTCCTTAAGTGCATGGATCAAAATATTCCAAATCCAACTTGAGACATTCAGGTCTAGAGTAAAAGAGTTAGCCAGAGATGCACCATCCAAAAACAATCGAAACTATTTTAGTTCATCCCCTTTACATAAGGTTGCTTCCATTCAAAAAGAGCTGACAATATGAATCGGTAATAGTCTAGAACCTAATGCCACACCTCTCCAGAACTCCAAATTTACCCCACAAACCTTCTCTCTTACTCTCTAGACACACAAGTCCAAATCTATCATATAAAATAAAGGAACAGCTTTACTTTAGATATAGAGAGCATGGGTCAAGGTTGCTGCTATCTTGTTGTGGTTCACTTCTCCATTATATCTTTACTGCAGAATGTAGATCTGACTGAGTGAGCATTCATACGATCTCTCTCAAATCCAAACAAGGTGTTTTTTTCTCCGAATAAGTTTTTCACTTCATAGAAACATCTACTTAGTAACTATCTGCTGGAGAATATGAGCATTTGAAGTTTGATTACAATAACAACATGCCAGTATATTCCCACATATGGGGTCTGGGAAGGATAGCGTGTACGAAGACCTTACCCCTACCTTATGCAGGTAGAGAGGCTGAAGTTTCATTACAAGTGACTGAATCAATCAAGATAACAAATATAAAAATTCCTTAGAAATAAAAACAAAATTTATTTCTTAATGAAAAATTCAAATACAAAAGTTATCAGGGAATACCCTTAATGAACCACGTGCTTGAAGGTTCTCCATCAGCTTTATAACTAAATTGATAATTTCTACCAAATCAGCAAGGTAACTGGCAATAATAGATTTGAAATATTAGCAAGAGAAGATTATATAGGCTTCAAGGTTAAAGATCCTTTTTGGCCAATCACACAAACAACATTGCATTAACCTGATAAATTGCAGGTAGTCAAAAAACAGCAAAAAGTGCATTTTGATTCATGCTGACATGATTTTATGCTTGGTACAGTGGAATTTAGAAGCCAACAAACTTATCTCATAGACCCTTCGTCGAAACATGGTTTATAGTTTCTAAATAAAGTTTTCTGCAGATAAGAAAATTCTAGAATAAAGCTTTTCTGACATGGATCAAGAAATTTATAGTAGTTATCAACAATGAATTATATTTTAAAGTTTAAACTGTTACGAACAGACCCGATATTGCTTCACCAGAAGGTTAGAAATGAAAGCAAGTTTTTGAGCGGAGTCCAGCAAACAAATGCAGCATATTTTATCCACAAAGATGGCTTTACTATGGCAGTTGAATATATTAATTCAAAATGAGAGTATCCTTCACTGCGTAACACCTATTAAGATCTTCAATGAGCTAATCCCTCTGTCTATTTGCAGAAATTGGCTTCAACATCAAGCTAAGGTTTTCCACCTAATAAACTATAAGTTGATTTGCTCCTCATCCATAATGTAATACTGGATGTCACTAATGAACTTGGCTGAGGCATCACATTACTGCATCCCCTAACCACTTCTCCAATTTTCAGGAATAATATAGTTCATTAATACAGTTCATTTAAAAAAACGTGTGAGCTAGAAGGGGACCTTTTCGCTTGCTTATGGGTATCAAACGATTTGATCTGGTTCAAGAGAAACTGGGTCATCCCTTCATCAGTTTGATCGTAGAATAACTTGTAAAGAAGAATTCGAGCTGTTTGATGCTCCTTGGAATCTTCAGGAGACTGCTTAAGCACCATCTCCAGCATAAGAAGCTGCCAACCAAAAACAGTAGTCAGAGAAGGATCCCAAAGTTCGATTCATATCATAACACCCAACCAGGGGCGGCTCAACATAATATGGGGCCTAAGGCGAAAATAAAAATTGAGGCCTTACATTTTTTTAATTTTTTTCTCTTATAATTTATCGAAATCTAAAGAAGTTATAATCGGTTTTAATTATTGCCAATGTCTAACCAATTTGTTTAATCTCTTTTGTGTTATCATGTTGAACTTTATTGATTTAGTGTTGAAAAACTTTTTCAACCGAGGCAAGTGATATAGAAATTGTTAACAGTAATTGAATTAACACTTTAACCTGATTGAGTTTGCGAATTAGAGTATTCTTCTACTTATACAATTTCTCTTAGCACTTTTAATTCTAAATATAAGTTGAAACAAATAATATTGTAGTAACTACTATGTTTCAAGAGTTATTCAATGTTAGTGACGTATTTTAATTGTTACTTATCAAAGCAGCTTGAAAAATGTCTACAAAGGCACTCAAAGAATTAAGAAAAATTGTTCTAATTAATAAGATTGATTTAACTTGGAACAAATTAAAGACATGAAACAACTAGTAACTACAATTTAAGATGTGTAAAACTTTTAGCTATAACTATTTTAACCAAATAATTTAAAAATTCTATCAATAGTGCATAATTATTAAATGTTGTATATATTATTTATATATTTTGGGGGCCTAAGGCCATTGCCTTAGTGGCCTTAGGTTCCAGCCGGCCCTGCACCCAACATACTAAACAAATCCTTAAGCTGAAGCTGATACTGAAGCATCATAAATAACAGCTTTTGGGCTGGGAAACACTGGGTACTGCTAGAGGTGTGACAAATCTCATTTTATTTTGTTCTATGAATCCATCTCCTACAATATGCATATTAGACCTATTTGACCATACAGACGCATCTCATGCTTTTCTTCAACATTAAACGCTAAATTAAACCTAGAGGAAAGACAAAACTTTGAGGAAAGTCATGATCACCATAGTTTTCATAAGAGATCCTGCCACGTAGAGAAACTTGCGATCGTTTGTCTCCTTCACGGTCTCAAGCGAATAGCGCCATCTCAAAAGAACCAGCTGGAACATTGATTCATTTAAAGACTCGGCAATAGGACCACATATACAACCTCTGAACAATGTGCTATCAGTTCTAGAATCCATCGGTTCTTGGGTATCAGCTTCTTTGTTAGGCTGATCAAGTAAGAGAATCAAGAGAAGATTGAGATATGGGATGACAAGGATAAAACAAGGTAAATGGAAACTACTTACTGAAATTCCAACAAAAAAGAAAAGCACACAATTAGTTCAACAAAGAATTTTCCAAGAGCCAGTACCATTTACTATTACATCTTCACACTTCTCTTTTTAGTGTCTCAACTCTAATAATCAGACACCAGACCTAAGTTGTTACAATTAGATTCCCAATGTTCTGAGTATGAATATCTTACTTCTCCACGTTCTAGATAGCTTCATATTTGGACATAGATCAGCAAACTAGTATTATCCAGAAATGATGATTATGATTCAAGAAGCTTGCTACAAACGAAAGAGGGGTCTACAAAAGTTGTTTAGCTGGTAAATGCATATGCATTCTCTCTATAGCAAACATTAGCCGTTGACTACTCCGTCAAACTTCCCAATGCAAAAATTTGAGTGCATAATGATTTTATTAGTCAACTCCTTACTGATTACAAATGATTAAATGAATTAATAAAAGTCACTAACTATTCAAAATCTGATCAATAACGTGAAAGGACTCAGGATCCACATTATGACTGTCCTAAATTCTTTTTAACCCACTACAACATAATACTACGTATCCCGGGCCTAAATTTGCTCTGTTAGATGGATTTTCACCGTCCAGTAACAAAAATATTTCCCTACTTGTTGACAAGTTTGGAATCAAAACCTGTTTAAACAGTCAGGCATCACTGGATATCATAGAAAGCTGATCAAATGCTTCAAAATGTAAATATTCCTCAGAGCAAGTAAGCCCAAACTTAATTGTTTTCTCAGTTTCTAGCAACTGCAGTAACTATTAAAGAGGGAGGATAAGAGGAACTGTATGGAGCACATTTACAGATATCCAGACACACCCAAACCATGTAACATCACTTGCACAGAACGTTGCTTACCTGATTCAAAAACTTGTGGTACTGAAAAGAAGTAACAAATTGAGCAACCTGAAAGAAAATAAGAATATCGCTATTCTGAATAGCATGATGTTCTTTTTCAATGTCATCACGAACTGACTGCATCAGAACTGTAGGGAGTTGAATTAGAATAGAAAAATGAGTAGTGCCACGAGAAAGAAAGAAAGAAAGAGACAAACAAAGCAAAAGCAGATACATCATTTAACTACATATCTTACCGTTGTATCCCCCTCCTAGGAACTGGTTAATAAAATCATAAAGCAAATTTAAAATCTTGTTCTTGGTTGCAGGTAGTCTTCCTTGGTCCCACACAGTCCTTTTTGCCGGACCCCGGTGCTTCTTGTGAGCTATTATCAAGGGGTCATGAGAAACAGAGCAAGGATTGCCCTTAATTAAAGTTTTAGAACCATCCTGTTAAATTAAAAGGTTAACATTAGTGCTAGTACAAACTACCATTTATTAAAACCTAGTACACCACCAGTCCTAGTGTAGAAAATCACATTTCTTTATTCAGGAGGATAAATTACCAGGGAAAACCGTGTAAAAGTTCCACTGAACTGAGAATAGCAACCCAGGTTTCGTTGTCTGATAACTTTTCTCTTTTCACGTTCTTCTTCCATTATATCTTTGAGAGAGTTAATTGAAATATCACTATCTTCATCCACCTGATGAACAAAATCAACTTATGAATCAGAAACCAGAGAGGGGGGACCAACTGTCTTAAAAAAGCTTCTTCACAATATGAACTAGTCCGGCTCAGAAAAAGCGTCAAAAAGCATGCAGAAAAGCATATGTGCTCTACTTGATGAAGGCTTCCACCAAAACTTCAAACATTAAATCTAGTTTCAACAATGGAAGAATTTACTTCTAAAGGCCAAATAATGCTGAACTGCTTATCAGTCTCGGGATACACAATAACTTCTTAGTTCTCATGAATAGAAAGGAAAAGACAGGCCAATAAGTATATAAGTCACAAGGCAAAGCAATAATTCCTTGTTATGCTTCTCAAAAAGTTATAGATTCGGTCTCTTCACCTCACTGATGCCTAGGAGTAATTCTGTTTAGAACTTAAATAGGACATAACAAAATTTAGAGATCCTTCATCTTCTATGAGTACAACTACGCCTCGAATCCCCGCTAGTTGGGGTCGGCTATATAATTTAACTAATTAAGTTGCTCCATTAGCTCCATAGCAATCCAAAATTTGAAGATTTAGATTCACTACTATTACAAGTTTTATACTTCAATCACAACTAATTTGTATCATCTATTTGGATCTTTTTCTTTTATTATGTCCTAATATGTGCTAAGAATGCATGGATTCCTAGATATTGTAGGTCATTTAAGACAATCATTCTAAATGATTTAAGATTTACCTCTTCCCATTTTAAGATATTTAATCACCATGTTTTCAAACCTACGGATCAATGTTTCTGGAGTCTAATGTTGGACATGACCGACCTATCTCAACCAGCCTTCTCTCATATTATCCTCCATGTGTGCTACTTGCACCTTCTACTGAAAGAAATCACTAATAATCTTGTATGACCGCACATCAATCTTAACATTCACACTTGCAACATTTATTTCGATAGGTATCCTCTTACATAACATTGTTGATCATATAACATTTTGTAGGAAGTGCTTTTCATTTTGATAGGTATCCTTCTATCGCATAACATTTTGGTACCACTTTCCCATTTCAACCATCCTATTTTGATTCTATGTGTAACATCTTTATCTCTCAGAACGTTTCCTACTACATCATACCTAGATATCAATAAAATATTACAATTGTGGAAAAAATCTTTTAGGCGTGTGCTCCATTTCATCTTCTATGAGTATTAAATTGAAAATATCCCTACCTCCAAATGTACCAACCAGCTCTTTATGGATGTCAAACACCAAAATTGAATTGTGTAACGGTGTTAAAAAAGTGTACTAGTATAAATGACATGTTTGCAGAAAGAAAAAAGCATCTCTTTTTTCTTTCTCCATGGAAACTAAGTGTTGTCAACCAAAATTTCCTGCATATCCCACCTTCCACATAGCATTCTGGCTATAACAAGATCAGTCCAATTTACAAGTTCTAGCTCTAATCAAAATAACAATTTTATCCAGAAATGCAAAAAAAAAAAGGAAAAAAGAAAATATAAAAAAAATAAAAAGAGAAACAGCAGACAAAATTGGACTCAAATAGTGGCCATTAATGATATTGTAAAAAACCAACCTTTGCATCCTTGAGATGTGCTTTAGCAATTAACTCCGGCAGCTGACCCATGAATATATAATAGAATGTCTCCAACAAAAGCAAATTATCATGACGGAGATAGGTACAAGAGCCACCAACATGCTGTGATAAAACTAAGATGACATCCATTACATTCTCTTTAAACAAGAGCTCTAGAAACCTGTCTCTGAGAAACACAAATTCTGTCATCGAACCACCAGATTTCTGCTGGGTTGATATGTCTTGAATAGCCAAAACATTACGAAATAAACTAAGCACCAACTGCACCATTTTCCAGTCATCTTCTGTGAAAGCCTCACTGTTAACATAGTGAGACAAGTTTGTAACCAGATTAACAACATATGAATTCATGAAGAAGAAGCAGCTATCATATATAAGCTTAACATTCTTATATGAAGCACACTAAAGCCAACGAAAGGACTATGACATGTCAGCTCAATTTTATACATCACTTCAAAGGAATTTTACATATTTATGCACAAACAAAAATATGACGCCAGAAGATGATTGCAGTTACCAAGCCAAATTTTCCAATGGGCTTTCCAAGAGAGACATTATCACCGGCACAGCATCACTATAGGTAATTGATGACTTTACTCCCCAAAGAAGCTCTATCTGTTGCGGTATGTCATGTGATGCAGGATCAATGGGCATCGTTAGAAACACCATAACCTTTACTGTAAAATGAGATGGAGAGCAAAGGCAGACGAAATTAATAAAAACAACAAATTTCATGGTTACCAATATAAAATGAAATTGATAAACTAAAGTAAGATACCTGCATTTAACAGCAGATTTCGGTCATCTTGACAGTACTCAATAATAGGAATCAAATCTTTGCCCACAATATTCCATTTACATACTTGCTTGAAAACTTCTCTTGTTTGAGGGTCATCTCGCCTTAAAAACCTCAACAAATCCTTCAAATTATCTGCCAAGGAACAGGATAAAAAATAACAAATTAAACATATAATTTATGCGTGTAAAAAAAATTAACATAATCAGGTTACTAGGTAACTCTATTTAATAGATTTAGTGATACCCTAAAAATAAAGGTAAATAACCTTCTATAACAGATTAAATTACACTGATAGTGTGAAAGATTCATTACATTGTGAGTGTATGTAACTCAAATCGTTAAACAAAACCAAAATGTGACATCCATTTACTAAGGTTACAGCCCCTACACTAACAGAAAATAATATGAAGCTAGAAAAACAGATTAATTTTAAGATGAAAACTTTTTATCAATTAATCAACTACCTATACCTCAATCCTAAACTAGCTGAGATCGAGTATGTGGATCATATATATTCATTTCACAATTAACCACGAAAAGTTAAAGAGAAATGTAAAAATGTAGAAAGCAAGGTGAACAAACCTAAGCAGTACTCTCCTTTGGAATAGCCAATTCGATTAGCATCGTCGTCCTCTTCAATGATTCCGAGGCCAGCGCATAACATTGACAGCCCTTCCATTGATTATGAATCGTTCTTCTTTTTTTTATTGAGGTAGACTTTCTCGATTCAGGTATAATTGATATCAAATAGGATCTGGTGTGAAGCTTGACTGGTAATTCTGGAAGAAATTGTGGATCTTTTACGAACTTGATGAGTAATAAGTCTTAGGGTTTTTTATGGCGCCAAAGGGGTATCTGAAAGTTTTTCCCGCGCTTTCAGAAATCTACGTGGTAACTGGAGCAAGGATAAGAAGTCGAGTACCCGTGACGTGGCAGGCCTTCATTTGATCTTATTTTTTGTTCTCTTTTTTCTCGTGGCAAATCGGGACGGTACTTCCATGAAGCAAGTAAAGCAACTGTTTTAGGCACCATATTTATGGGGCTCATTTTTTATTACAGTTAATAAACTATGTATACGCTTAAAAAAAAGTTTTGTGAAGTGAAAAAGTTTGATTTCTTTCTTTAACAAGTATAAAGAAGAAGGATTTGCAACTGCTATGATTTCTGCCACAAAAATTGCACTTGAAATGAATATGAAACTCGAATTTCGTAAGAAACGTATGATATATATGAAGTAACAATTTGATGAGAATATTGATAATAAAATCTCAAAATCTTTCGAAGAGTCCTTTGGAGTTGATTAATTTATACATGGTAGTAGATAAATCTATTTTTTCACTTTAAAATAGATTTGAGCAATCTGATGTATATGAAAATATTTTAGTTTTTATTTAGCGGTAAAAATTAAGATTACTAGATGATGAAAATTTGAAAAAATATTGCCTTAATTTTGAATGTTCCTTAAAGCATAATAATCAATTCGATATTGATGGTTTAGATTTATTTTCGAAATTAAAAATACTAAGAAAATAGTATAATTAGAAGATAACAGTTTAACTGATACACTCGGTCAAATAAAAAAATTGATTCTTTTTCCAATGCCTACATTACTTATGGAATAATATTAATAACTCTTGCTACCGTCACTTCAGCGGAAAGAATTTTTCAAAATTAAAATTGATAAAATCTTACCGAAGATCAACAATGTCTCAAGAAAGGTTAAATGGATAAGAGATTTATCAATTAAGAATGGCTTATTATGAGTTATTGATTATAAGAAATTTATTAATAACTTTGTATGTAAGATACGCTAGAGAAATAGACTTCAAATAAATACATAAATAAAAACTAAAAAAAGATAAGGCTCATCATAAAATTTGACTTTAGGCCAAAGAACTCGCCGGGCCACCCCTGATGGCAAAGGCCTTTAACGGAGGAAAATTAAAGAAATCATTTTAAGAACTAGAAAATTACCCTAACAAAAATTATAATACAGGTTTTTTTCCCTTTATAACAAATCAAATATTTCTTTTCTAAATCCCTAGCTCATCTTCCTTTATGTAATCTTATCTTACATGGAGTGGTACTTTGTAACTTTTTTTTTGGACGATGGCAAGGTCTGGATTAAACAGAAAAGGGATAGGTTGAGTATGGTGAAAGTTAAACTTTCACATTTGGTATGTTAAACTAGGTGGTTTGCTAGTGAATTATAACTTAATCGTCTAATAAGTACTACTTTAGTTTGATTTGAACAAATTGCAAAATAGCTTACGACTTATTTTCGGTTGAAGTGTGAGTTGCTAGAAATTTGATTAAAAGCACGAAAACCCTTAACGAAATGTTGTTTGCCTTTTTTACTCCTTAAAAATAAATTGCACTCTAGATAAAATAGTCATTTAATTATTTTTCTAAAATTTAGGAATTTGAAATCAATTAAAATTTTACATATTATATCTTTTCTTATTTGAAATTATCTATATATATTAAAGGAATAAAGTTACCATATATAATTAGCATTGTGGTTAAGCCAAGTGGTAAGATAATAAATGTCAATAGTATATGGTAACTTTATTATATATTTTACTATGTTAGTTAAATAGACATACATGCATGCATGCATGCATGCATACGTATATACATACATACATATATACACACACATATACATATAAAAAACTGGATTTGAATTAAAGTATAATTTTAGCTTTATAGATAAAGTTTTTAAATTTGAATTAAAATAAAAAAGAAATTTATCTTTTGTTATCATGTTATCATACTTAATTGGGTTAATGATCATATACAATCATGTTAGGAACTTTTGTTATCTTTTCTAATTATTTGAATAAACTAATGCAAATAACTATAAAATTCTTTCACATTTAAAATCCTATAATTATAGTACTTTAAAACACTATAGCTAGATAGAATAAAGCAAATTTCTTTTAAAATAAATGTAATACATAGACGCACACGTCTATGTTTATCCAGATAACAAAAAAGAGTTTAAAAATCGAATAAAAGTTTACTACGTATATAATGAAGTAAACCTATATGCTAAAGAAAGAAACATCACAAAAATCCGTCTTTATTCAAAAATAGTTATTTCTTTCTTTCTTTTTTTAAGAATATTTATTTGAAGAATCGATTTGTATAAATGGAAATCAAACAAATAACAAAACTTTGGCTATACGATTTCTATCATTAATTTCAATTTAGCACCTTCTAGAAATTGAAGGTTATAAGGGTATAATATTTTTTTTGTTGAAAAATATTAGTCTTGAATCAATATATTATGTGAAAGGTTTTTTTTTCTCGAATTCAACCAGAGAGATATTGGTTTCTAATTGAATAGTTTCTATAGCGATTTTCAAGTGTGACAAAAAGTATATTTAAAAAAAAATTGGTATGACATGATTTTTCTTAAAAAAAAATATATAAACAAATTATTTCGAAATGAGATTATTTTTTAAAATACAATGTTATTTAAAAAATAAAAAGATAAGATATTTTTGAATTTTAGTAGAGAGTTTTTAAAATTATTATAATAGAAGTCATATCATGGATAAAATCAAGAAACCGAAATCTTATGGAATATTTACATAAATATCCGGCCAGATTAATTATTTACTTTTTATAGATAATATGTCGACACACATGATTATACACATATTATATATAAATTATACATCATTCAATATTTTAATTTAAGTGGTTGGGTGAGTACCTATTTAGGTTGATTAGATAAAGCCAAAAGAAAAATATGAAAGAATTTCAACCAAGAACTAAAAATACAAATAAAGTTCCTATGTAGACTATTTCAATTAAAACTCATCCTTTTATAACAATTAAATTATTTTTTTGTAAATAAAGAAAGAAAGAAATTAAAAATAAGATAAAATAAAATTATATAGAAAAATATATATGAAAAATCTAAAAATCGGAAATAAGAGATGACAATGCATTTCTTCTCCTATTTCATCTTTGTTGAGTATAAAAAATTTGGAAGCTCATCTCATCGATTTCAAATAATTTTTTCAACTAAAATACATAGATTATAATAATTTACATTGTGTGTCTTTTTTAAAAAATTACGATTACTAACAAACTGCTATAATATTCGAATTTGAATTTAAATGCAATTTGAGTAGTTTCCATTGAAGTTAAGCCAAGTATAGTGTCGAGAAAAAATTACTTGGCAATTTTAAGACATATGCAATGTTATGTAATAACAATCAACTTATTCAACATTTAATAAACAAAAAAAAACTGTATATATATAGGGTATTCAAAATTTAAAATATGTGGCTAGAGATGTCGACAAACTCAAAATGGAGTCATATTCAAATAAAGTTTCACCGGCTAAAGAATCATTTAAATTTTTAGATAGCCGATTATAGTAAATTTTAAATTAAGGATAATATCTTCACTTGCATCATTATATATATATATATATATATATATATATATATATATATATATATATATATATATATATATATATATATATAAAGTTCTAGAAATTAAAAGTTTAAAATTGAAATATTTTTTTTAAAAGATAACAACATACCAAATAAGAGTTCAAGTCATAGTAAAAGAATCACGTCGTAACCAAAGAATCGTTCATATTGTGTCAACCTTTGTGCTTTGCCATAAATACGAGTTATTATTTCTCTTAATGGCTATTTTTAGGTTCTAATGACACCAATGAGAATGGTGCAAAAATAAAATTATCACTACGAGATTTGAGAAAATGTTAGTTTTGAATTAAAGAATAATTTTGAATTTATAGATAAACTTTTAAAATTTGAAATAAATTAAAAAAAATTATCTTTTGCTATCATGTTATCATACTTAATTCGGTTAATACCATATGCAATCATGTTAGGAACTTTTATTATCTTTTTTAATTATTTAAATACTACTTCACCTATGGCAAAAAAAGAAAAGGAAAAAAAAACTAATGTATATAACTATAAAATTCTTTCACATTTAAACCCCTAAAATATAGTTATTTAAAACACTATACCTAGATTTGAATAAAGCAAAAAAAAATTAAAATAAATGTAATATATATGACACATCTATGTTTATCCAGATAACAAAAAAGAGTTTAAAAAACGAATAAAAGTTTATTTACATATATAATGAAGTACACATATATGCTAGAGAAAGAAACATCACAAAAATCTGTCAATATTCAAAAAAAAGTTATTGTTTTCTTTTTGAAGAATGTTTGTTTGAAGAGTCAATTTGTATAAATGGACATCAAACATATAACAAAACTTTGGTTGTACAATTGCTATCATTAATTTCAATTTAGCACCTTCTAGGAATTGAAGGGTATAAGCTGAAACCTCTTTATTTAGTTGCAGTCAATCCAACATTGCAACGGTATAATATTTTTTTCATTGTAGAATATTAGTTTTTAATCAGTAAATTATGTGAAAGTTTTTTTCCTCGAATTCAACAAGAGAGATATTGGTTTTTAATTGATAGTTTCGATAGCGAATTTCAAGTGTAAAAAAAGTATATTTTAAAATCTGTTTATACAGGATATTCAAAATTCAAAATATGTGGCTAGAGATATCGATAAACTCAAAATGGAGTCATACTGAAATAAAGTTTCACTGGCTAAGGAATCATTTAAATTCTTAGATAGCCGATTAAAGTGAAAAACATTAAGAATAATATCTTCATTTGCATCATTATAAAAATAATCATTATTGAAATATATATAAAGTTTTAGACATTGAAATTTCAAAATAGAAATATTTTTTGAAAGATAATAACATACCAAATAAGAGTTCAAGTCGGAGTAAAAGACTCACGTCGTAACCAAAGAATCGTTCATATTGTGTCAACCTTTGTGCTTTGTCATAAATACTGTAGACATGTGATTTTGACCCTCCCCAAGATTTTATATATTTTAGCATATAAATATTTAGTTTAGGTCTAATATGGTTATTTCAATTAGTTTTGACTCTTTTACTTTATTTTATCAAAAAAATGAAAATTACAAAAATATCTCTTCTTTTTAGTTGCTTTTAGTTTATTACTTTTCGTAAAACTAAAAAATACAAAAATAGTACCTTATTTTTGTTTTAATATGATATTTAAAAATACCAAAAAGAAAAGATTTGTTTTAACGATTAGTCTTATATTAATAGTTATTTTACTTAAGTAGGATTAATTGGTAAATGAGGTCGTATTTTTAGTCTTGTTCACGGAGAAAGAATAAAATTTGGGCTCAAACAACCCATTTTTAAGCTTAATTTTCGGACCTAGCCCATAATTCCCAAACTCATAATTCCTAGGCCCATACCCCCTGACCTAAATATAACCCTAAAACCCTAAACCTATAAAAAAGAAGCTAACCTAGAAACCTAAGGGACCTAGAAGATCCGCCGTTTCTGAGGATGGAAAATACACAAGACCCTTGAGCTTTTTCTTCTTCTTTTTTCATGTAATACACAACCCTAATACTTTAGGCAGCCACCACTCCACTGCCATCCTCTCCGCCACCACACCCCTGACCTCACAAACAAGAACCCTAACTCCTCCACCCCATTTTGGCATATAGTGACAGTCCACCAGCAGCTCGCCGAAAAAATGAGTCGAGCCGAAAATAACTCAAAAACGGGAGCTGCAGAACGCCTAAGACCAAAAAGATCAGGGTTGCCATGAAAAAGGGAAGCTAGCTTCATATTCCTTGTAAAGAAAACAAATAGACCTAACGCTAGAACTCTACACAACGACAACAGCCCCTCCCCGTCGCAGTCACGGCAACCCACCTCCCTTCACCCATCGTTGCTTCTGTTTCTTCCCATTCACAAGAGCTCACCGGAACACACGCATACGCAGTCACGTACAAAAACAAAAACGGGATAGAAATTAAAAGAGGTCCATGGTTCTAAGAATCTTTGAAAAATCAGAAAACTAAAACAAAACAAAAAAAAGAGATATATGTTCTTCATTTTTTTAAATCTCGATTTTGATTTTCTGAAAACCATGGATTATGGTTGATGTCGTCTAAGGTCGTGGTTCGAGGTTCGTCATGGTCGAATATGAGTTTGTCGAATTTCAGTTCGTTAGTTTTATTGCCGATTTTCCGTCGCTTAGCATTTTTAAGCTATCAAACAATCATATTTCAGATTTTTCAAGGTCTATTTCTCCCTTTCTCCTACTATTTTTGCCTTAGTTCCATGTTTCTGCTGTGTTGATCTTTTAATTAAGGTTTCATTGTTGTTTGTGATGCCTTAGTAGTGTTTGGGTACGTTGTTTTGTTTTGATGATATGTGTTTGGTAGTTTCCTTCGTGAATTTGTATTTGGATGGATTTCAATGGTTGAAACGAATTCCTTTGCATCCCTATCATATTGCTTTCGTTGAAAATAAACGTTCCATAATTCAGAATAAATTTTGACGAAGAAAGGTTAAGTTAACTTGATTAAATAATTTGATTGCCTTTCTCGTGTTTTGAATGTGGGGATTGGACATCCAAAATAAAAATCAAACTTACCATTTTTCTTTGCCTGCTTGGACCATTAGGAGCATGTTTAAGCCTACCACACCCGAGTAGGCGAACATTTAGGCACGTAATTAAATCATCACAACTGCAGGTATGGTTCCCGTGGCGTGGTTGTGACACTTAATCTCAAATTAGTTTTAAATATGAATATCCGTAGTTAAATGTTTTTCCTTTAATAAAATTGAGGTGCGACATCTAATCACCTAGTCTATGGCCCTCACATCGATATCTTAACTAGTGTAGAAAATGCCTTGAACTTTCATAGCTTGCTTTAGGCGCGTTAATTAAATAAATTGTCATAGCTACAGGTATGGTTCCCGTGACGTAGTTGTGATACTTAATTTCTAAAATGCGGGGGTAAAAATAAATATGTTATGGATTGTGGGTACGGTTTTCGGGACATGATTCGCAATGTGTAATCAAAGTAATTAGTTGTATAATAATTGAATTATCAAAAAATGGTTTAAAGAGAATAAAAATGCACATAGGTTTCAAGGATGTTTTAAAATCAAATAAATAGGCCAATATTAATAGTTGAGCGACCGTGCTAAAACCACGTAATCCGGGAATGCCTAATACCTTCTCCCGGATTAACAGAATTCCTTACCCAGATTTCTGTGTTCGCGGACCGTAAATAGAGTCAATCTTCCTCGATTCGGGATTTTAAACCAGTTACTTGGGACACCAAAAATTATCCCAAGTGGCGACTCTGATTTCTAAATATAATAATCATGTTTCGATTGTCACTTTAATTGGAAAAACTCCCTTATACCCCTTCCGGGGGTAGAAAAAAGAGGTGTGACAGCTCTGGCGACTCTGCTGGGGAACAAGAACCCAGAATCTCTGGTTTAGGATTCAAGAATTCGAGCTTAGAATAATTATTATATTTGGCTTTATTTCTGATTTTATTTACATTTTTGGGCCTAATGTGCTAAATGTTGCTTTTTACCGCTTTGATATTATCTGAACCGTATATAAACTGGTACGAAACCCCTCTTTTCTAATCTTTTGAGAAGTGCACGTTGGCGTGACTTCTTTCTATTAGTGTCATACCCTAATTTAGAACGAGGTTAGGACAAGTTGCAAAGCCAGATGATCATTTGGTTGCCGGTACGCTGCCCCCCCCTCCCCGAATCGAGTTGTCCGCTTGGGTAAGCCAGGTCTAGAACAATACACCTAGGTTTTAAACCTAGAATAACACAATATCATGCCGGATCCCTAGTAGGAACGCTTGATTGAATCATGCGCATTTGACTTCGGGGATTCAACACAGGGGTTGGGTCCGTCTAGGACAGGTGTACCCAAAAAAATAAAAGATCATCTTGATGCATTATGTATGCTACATGTTGCAATCTTCAAGGGTAAAATAGGTCATTTGGCGGACCAATGAGGGTTGAGGTTAAATGAGAAAGAAAAGAGGGTGAAGTGTAAAAAAAAATAAAGCAAGTAGGGCTCAGTTATGTTTTTCTTTCATATTTTTTTTAGAAAAGGACAAAAAAAATGAAAAATCCAAAAAGATTTTGCACTTTCCCATCATTTTCCAAAAAAAAAATCAAAAAAAGGAAAAAGAAAATCCAAAAAGAGTTTACATGTTTCATCATCTTTCAAAAAAAAAAAGACAAAAAAAATATTTTCTCTACATTAGTTATTTTTTTTAATTCTCGGTCGTATCCAATCTGTCTGAACTACACATACCTGATTCTCGTCTCTCAGGGCGTGATACGTAGGCAACCCACATAGGGTCGGGTCTTCCTAGTGAGTCTTAGGTTCTTGGCTTCGCGGGGTCTTAGCCAAATCTTACATTTTAACCACTTTTAGCCACATAGGTTAATTTTAAAAAAATAATTACAATCATGTCTTGCATGTGTCCAACAGGAAGGGTTATGGTCTCACATAGCGTTATAGGTCTCAACTTTATTTGGTCTTAATTTTTTCATACAGGTGTGGGTCTACTTACCGGAGTTTGAGCATGATAGACGCCCTAGGACCATCCAGTTAGGGTCGATCATTCAGGAGTTTATTTAAGGAGATTTTTTTTAGTTATTATGTTTTGAGTCTGTTGTTCTTTTTTATGTCGTCTTTTACCTTCTAGTTTTGTACAATAATGTCGAATTTTTTTTATTGTACTTTCTATTTTGTATTTGAAAAACTGTGTTATAAATAATAAAAAAAGATTTTGCGTTTTTATATTTCCGTTAGAAGTTTTCTTTAGAATACTAATTCTAGAAATTAAAAAAAAATCAGTTGAGGTGGTTTTCCTTTAGGAAAAAAAAAGTGCTTTTATATTTCCTTTAGTATATTAAGACTAAGATTCAAAAAAAAAAAGAATTTTCTTTTAGTACCTCTTTCAAAGTTTTCTTTTACGATATTAATTCCAAAAATCCAAAAAGATTTTATTATGAGGTTCTTCTCTGGGAAATTAACGAAAAATAAAAAATAAATTCTTTTTATTTTCACTAGAACTTTAGGATATTGTACATAGAAGAAAAAAATACATTTTTTATCTTTTGTTTATCCTTAGAATTTCTCCTTTAGGTAATCAAAAATTGAAATCCAAAAACATCTTTTTTATCTTTTTCATTTCTTGTTTCGAAATCTTTTTTCAGGATATTAAGTAAAAATTTAAAATACTCTTATTTGATTCATTCTTTAGATTTCCTTCCTAAAAAACAGAATCAAAAAATATTTTTCTCTTCTAGGGGTTTTCCTTAATAATCTCTCATAGAGTATCTGTTTCAAAAAAAAAGAAAAGAAAATATTTGCTCATTTAAGATTGAGTTTAGAATAGATTATAGAACATTAAGTCTAAAAAAAGAGATTTTCTTCTTTTTTCGTCAGATTAAGGTAAAAAAAAGAAGAAAAAAAGGTGTCATGACCCGGATTTCCCACCCTCGGGAGTCGTGATGGCGCCTACTAGTGTAAGAAAGGCAAGCCGACCGTTTGAACAAATTGCATTTTTACCAGTTTATATTCCTTAACATTTATAAAGCAATAACTTAAAGACAAAGGAATTTATATCAAGCGGAAGAAAAATAATAAAATTTCTGAGTATAACCATTACAACTGTTGACACAAGACTACTCAGAACTGGAGTCACAGCTTCACAGACGGTCTAAGAGTACTACAGATAAGGTTTGAAATAAATAAATACAACATTGTCTCTGGAAATACATGAAAGAAACAGGAATAGTAGATAGAAGGAGACGTCAAGGCCTGCGGACGCCTGCAGAACTATCTCGGTTCGCTTGATGAACCAGAAACAACAATCTCACTATGGTCTGAAGTCTGCAACACTGGGGTCTGCACAAAAAGTGCAGAGTGTAGTATCAGCACAACCGACCCCATGTGCTGGTAAGTGCCTAGCCTAACCTCGGCGAAGTAGTGACGAGGCTAGGACCAGACTACCAAATAAACCTGTGTAGTTTAACTATATGCAACGGAAAAGAAGAACAGTAATATACAGTCAAGTATGAGAGGGGGTAACGTGATGCGGGGACATTGAATAATAATAGAAGAGCAACAAATAAATATGAGGATCACCACAGTTCAATTGAAAATAGGAAGGGGAGATCATGCTGCGGGGTACAACAAGTATCAACAGGAAACCAACAATTAAATGTAGAGAGACCGTAACTCAGTTATCAATAAAAATTAGGAAAACAAAGACAAGTGCATGGAATCACCCTTCGTGCTTTAACACTCTCTCACCAAAACAATATACGGCATCACTCTTCGTGCTTTAACACTCTCTCACTAAAACAATACACGACATCACCCTTCGTGCTTTACACTCTTCCTCACCCAAGCAACAAACACAAGGCAAATAGGGTAAGAGAATCTATAACATCGAAAAAATCAAGTAATAACAGAAAATCAGTAGATAAACGTAAAGGACAACATAACTCAATTATCAGCAAGAATCAGGAAAACCAAGGACAAGTTTAAGACATCACCCTTTGTGCTTTTACTCTCGTCCTCACCATAAGAATCAACATAAACTGCACGGCATCACCCTTCGTGCTTTTACTCTCTTACTCATCATATAATCAATATAATCGGCATAGAATGGTACATCGTGCGGCACGACATCACCTTTCGTGCTTTAACACTCTTTCTTACCCAAACAACAATCACAATTAAGGGGGCGAGAGAATAAATAAAATTACAATAAGAATCTCGGCAAGGGAACAGTAGTTCAACAATCAAGTCCTGGCAAGGGAATAACATCAAAGAAGCATCAACATCCCGGTTATGGAGATAACATAATGATTCTCTTCTCTTTTCCACTTTTACTTCTCAACTCACTTCACAACTTGAGTCAATGCTCTAAAAGAATCAATTACCACTTATACTTTTACATTTCATTATACAACTTGAGCCAACGCTCCTCAATATTCAAATGTCACAATTACTTCCACAAACTTTTCCTAACAATAGAAATCATCATCATAGCATGAATAATACAACGAAGTCATAATAATCACAATATAAGACTTATGGGCATGCTTGACACCAACATATAGATACTCGTCACCATGTCTATACGTCGTACTCGAAAAATACCACATAGCAAATAGGACTCGACTCCTAATCCCTCAAGCTAAGGTTAGACCAAACACTTACCTCGATGCTACAAACACAATTCACGTCTCAACTATCGCTTTATCCCTTGATTCCACCATCAATTCGCTCGTATCTAGCCACAAGTTACTTAATTACATCAATAAATGCTAAATGAATCAATTCTAATGCATGAAAATGAGTTTTCTAAAGTTTTACCCAAAAAGTCAAAAATCGCCCCTGGGTCCACATGGTCAAAACCTGAGGTTCGAACCAAAATCCGATTACCCATTTCCCTACTGTGACGACCCGGTCGGTCGCCTTAAGAATTAATGCCCCGATCCCCTATTAACTGCTTATCCCAAGTTTATTTCTGCTATTTTGATATGCCGGGATGTTTGGTTTTGAGTTTCGGAGAGTTTTGGACACTTAGTCCCTAAATGAGAGCTTAAGTATTGGAAAGTTGACCGTAGTCGGAACAGTGTGAAGACAACCTCGGGATGGAAATTCGATGGTTTCATTAGCTCATTTGGGTGATTTTGGGGTTAGGAGCGTGTTCGGATTGTGTTTTGAAGGTCCGCAGCTAATTTAGGCTTGAAATGCCGAAAGTTGAATTTTGGAAGTTTCCGGTTCGATAGTGAGATTTTGATCCGAGGGTCGGAATAGAATTTTGAGAGTTGCAGTAGTTCCGTTATGTAATTTGGGATATGTGCGCAAAATTTCAGGTCATTCGGAGGTGGTTTGGTGGGGTTTTTTTTATCAAAAACAGAATTCGGATGATTTTTGAAACTTAGGCTTGAATCCGATGTATTTTGGTTGTTTTGATGTTGTTTGAAGTGTTTTGTAGATTGGTACAAGTTTGAATAAGGTTTTAGGATATGTTTATGCCTTTGGTTGGGGTCCGGGAGGCCTCGGGTGTGTTTCGGATGCTCAACGGATCATTTCAAGTTGTTAAAAAGTTGCAGGTTTTTGTTCAACTGTTGCAGAGGGATTTTACCCTTCGCATTCGCGAGTGGACCCTCGCGTTCGCGAAGGGTTGGTCAGAGGAAGCATCACGTTCACGAGAGCAGTGTCGCGTTTGTGTAAGAGGACTTTTGGTGAATGACTTTATATACTTCGGGAACGCGAGGCCTTAACCGCGTTCGCGAAGAAGGAATTAAAATACCTGGGCAGAATGTTTAAAAAGGGTTATTTCGCGAATTTTAGCCTAGTTTCCTCCATTGTTAGGCGATTTTGAAGCTTTTTGAAGAGGGTTGAAGAGGTATTTCAAGGGGAATCACTTGGAGGTAACATTTTTGACTTCATAACTCATTTTTATGTGATTAAATACCTGATTAATGGTGGAAAATTTGGGAGAAATGGGTAATTAGGGCTTGAGTTTAAGAGAAACAAAAAGGGGTATTGGAGGGGTCAATTGAACTCTGATTTTTGTGTTCTTGTTATGCATAGACTCGTGAGAGTATGAGGATTCCGAAAATATAAATTTCACCTGATTCCGAGATGTGGGCCTGAGGGGCATTTTGGTCATTTTACATAATTTCGCATATTAGCTTAGAATTTAATTGTAGAATCAGTTACTTGAAATGTTATTTACATTATGCAATTGAATTGAATAGATTTGGGCCATTTGGAGTTGAGTACCCGTGGTAAAGACGTGGTGTTGGGTTGATTTTGAGCCGGTTTGAGGTAAGTGGCTTGTCTAACCTTGTGTGGGGGACCTTCCCCTTAGGATATGATATATTTGATAATTAAAATGCCTTGTACGTGAGGTGATGAGCGCGTACTTGAGCTAATTGTTGAAAATCCGGTTTTTCCTTAAGTATTTCAATTGAGTTCTTTTTCCTGTTTTATTCTACTTGTGAATTTAGCCTGTTGCTAGTTTAGAAAAACATGTTTAGTTGACTTAATTGCCTATTTGCTTAAACTGCCTTAATTGCACTACGTGAAGCATGTTAGGCTAGGATTAACTGTTTACTTGGTACGAAATTTAGCTTAATTGGGTATTCTTGTGTTGCTGTTGTGTGTTTTTACTTTGGGACTACGGGATGACATCCCGGGAGATCCCCTGTATGCATTTATGATCTGAACTGAGGTGTGGGATACCAATAGATCTCTAGCACGTATATTGAGGATACCAAGTTATCCTCGGGATACCAAGAGATCCCCTAGCATATATTGAGGATACCAAGAGATCCTCGGGATACCGAGAGATCCCTAGCATATATTGAGGATACCAAGAGATCCTCGGGATACCAAGAGATCCCTAGCATATATTGAGGATATCAAGAGATCTGCGGGATACCAAGAGATCCCCAGCATATATTGAGGATACCAAGAGATCCCAGGTTATCATCCTTGTTATGAGTGGTACTTCCTTGTGGTTTGTCTTCATCTCTGTTTCCGTTATTGCACTCTTATTATCCTGTGTATATTCTTACTGTAGATTTTCAACTGTACTGCTTATCTTATCCTGTCATCTTTATATTTATTTAAGCTCAGTAGGGCCATGATCTTCCTCGTCACTACCCAACCGAGGTTAGGCTTGGTACTTACTGAGTACCGCTGTGGTGTACTCATGCCTCTTCTGTGTATGTTTTTCATGTGCAGATCCAGGTACTTCTACTCAGGCCTGCCATCCTTGAGGGAGGCGACTACTTACAGACTTCGAGGTACATCTTCCACGTCCGCAGACCGAGAAGTCCTTTTCTATTCCTGTTTTTTTTGTATTTAGCCCTTCTGTACTTTCTGTTCTTATTAGACAAATTCCGGAGTTAGAGCTATATAGTATTTCCTTTTCTTAGCTTGTGATTCGTGGGTTTCCGAATCTTGGATTTGGATATTGGTTTTGAGATTTATATATGGTGTATGGCGAGCGACACATTTAAACATTGTTATTGCCTTATTTTCTATTTTTAAATTGTTTACTTCCGCAAGTTTTGGTTATCTTCCGCAATTTAGGCTTACCTAGTCGTAGAGACTAGGTACCGTCACGATGGTTCACGGAGGGTGAACTGGGGCCGTGACACCAACGAACCCAGATATATATTTTGTTTTGAAATCGGACCTCAAATCAAGGTCTAAATCCCCAATTTTTGAAAAACCTAGGTTCTACCCAAAACACCTAATTTTCCCCATGAAAATCATTGATTTTGAGTTGAAATCATGTGAAGAGATGTTAATGA
Organism: Nicotiana sylvestris; assembly: GCF_000393655.2. Lineage (NCBI taxonomy): Eukaryota > Viridiplantae > Streptophyta > Magnoliopsida > Solanales > Solanaceae > Nicotiana > Nicotiana sylvestris. Next base: position 139,732,836 of record NC_091059.1, on the reverse strand, counting down.
TTGAAGAAAACGAGTTAAAATTTGACTTATAATCGATTTGGAAGAAGAGTTGTCTTTGAAAAATCGCCCAAGAGTATTTTGGTTTTGAAAGAGTGTGAAAAATGGGAGATTTTCAGCTAAGTATAAAAATTGTAGGTTGCAGGTATGGGAATTGTGACCAGGGTTCGCAATTACGAACCCCAACCTCTGTTAGGTTTGCATTTGCAAGATGGGAAATGCGAACAAGGGGTCACATTTGCGATGACAGGCCCAATAAGGGGTGTATGGCATTTGCGAAGGGAATCTCGCATTTGCGAGGAGGAGCTGGCCTGGGCTGCTTTCGCAATTGCGACAAAGCCCTCGCATATGCGAGCGCCTGCAGGCCTGCACAGAAATAGCTAAAGCCTGCAATTCCTTAAGTCCAAAAATTCACCCCGTGGCCTATCCAAAACTCACCCGAGCCCTCGGGGCTCCAAACCAAACATGCACATTAACCTAAAAATATCATACGGACTCGCTCGTGCATTCAAACCACTAAAATAACATCACCAACTATGAATTTAGCATCAAAATCATGAAATTTCTTAAGAACTTCAAATTTGCCAAATTTCTCAAATAAGGTCCGATTCACATCATTTCAAATCCGTTTCTTACCAATTTTCACAGGCTCGACTCAAATCATATATAAGACCTGTATCGGGCTCTAGAACCAAAATACGAGCCCGATACCAATGGTTTCAAACACATTTCTCTTTCAAAAACTCATAATTATTTCAGCAAAACAATTTCTTTCAAAAATTCATTTCTCGGGTTTGGGACCTCAGAATTCGATTTCGGGCATACGCCCAAGTCCCATATTTTCCTACGGACCCTCCGGGACCGTCAAATCATGGGTTCGGGTCTGTTTACCCAAAATGTTGACTAAAGTCAAATTAATTCATTTTAAAGTCAAAATTCATCATTTTTCACATAATGGCTTTCCGGCTACGCGCCCGGACTGCGCACGAAAATAGAGGTGATGCCGAAAGAGGTTTTTAAGGTCTCAAAACGCAGAATTTACTTTTAAAACAAGTGATGACCCAAAGGGTCATCACATCCTCCACCTCTAAAACAACCGTTCGCCCTCGAACGGACAAAAGAGAGAAGTACCTGAGTCGGGGAAAAGATGGGGATAACGGCTCCGCATATCGGTCTCAGACTCCCAGGTCGATGCCTCAGCGGGCTGACCTCTCCACTGAACACGAACAGAAGAAAAACTTTTCGACCTCAACTGACAAACCTGCCGATCTAGAATAGCTATCGGCTCCTCCTTATAAGACAAGTCTTTGTCCAACTGGACAGTGCTGAAATCTAACACGTGGGATGGATCGCCATGATATTCCGAAGCATGGACACATGAAATACTGGATGCACGACTGATAAACTCGGTGGCAACGCAAGTCCGTAAGCCACCTCTCCCACTCGATTAAGAATATCAAACGGGCCAATGAACCTAGGGCTAAGCTTGCCTTCTTCCCAAATCTCATCACGCCCTTCATAGGCGACACCCGAAGCAATACCCGCTCACCGACAATGAATGCCAAATCTCGAACTTTACGGTCGGCATAACTCTTTTGCCTGGACTGAGTTGTACGAAGCCTATCCTGAATAATCTTGACCTTGTCCAAGGCATCCTGAACCAGATCCGTACCCAACAACCGAGCCTCTCCCAGCTCGAACCATCCAACCGGCGACCGACACCGCCTACCATACAAAGCCTCATACGGAGCCATCTGAATACTCGACTGGTAACTGTTGTTGTAGGCAAACTCTACTAAAGGCAAAAACTGATCCCACGAGCCTCCAAAGTCAATGACACAAGCTCGGAGCATATCCTCCGAAATCTGAATAGTCCGCTCGGACTGCCCGTCCGTCTAAGGATGAAACGTTGTGCTCAACTCAACCCATGTGCCCAACTCTCGCTGAACTGATCTACAGAAATGTGAGGTAAACTGCGTGCTTCGGTCTGATATGATAGACTCGGGCACACCATGAAGGCAAACTATCTCCCGAATATAGATCTCAGCTAACCTCTCGGAAGAGTAGGAGACTGCCACATGAATAAAATGTGCTGACTTGGTCAGCCTATCAACAATAACCCACACTGCATCGAACTTCCTCTGAGTCTGTGGGTGTCCAACAACGAAGTCCATAGTGATACGCTCCCACTTCCACTCAAGAATCTCAATCTTCTGGAATAAACCACCAGGTCTCCGATGCTCGTGCTTAACCTGCTGACAATTCAAACACCAAGCCACATATGCAACGATGTCCTTCTTCATTCTTCTCTACCAATAATGCTACCACAAATCCTGATATATTTTTGTGATACCCGGATGAATAGAGTACCGGGAACTATGAGCCTTCTCTAAAATCAACTCTCGGAGTTCATCCACATTAGGCACACAAATTCGACCCTACAATCTCAAAACTCCATCATCACCTAAGGTAACCTGCTTGGCACCTCCGTGTTGCTCCGTGTCTCTAAGAACACACAAATGAGGATCATCATACTGCCGATCTCGGATACGCTCCAATAAAGAAGAATGAGCAACTGTGCAAGCTAACATACGGCTGGGCTCAAAGACATCCAACCTCACGAACTGATTGGCCAAAGCCTGAACACCCAAAGTAAGTGATCTCTCACCAACCGGAATATAAGCAAGACTGCCCACACTGGCTGACTTCCTACTCAAGGCATCGGCCACCACATTAGCCTTTCCCGAATGATATAAGATGGTGATATCATAGTCCTTTAATAGCTCCAACCACCTTCCCTGCCTCAAATTTAGCTCCTTCTACTTGAACAAATGCTGCATACTCTTGTGATCCGTGAACACCTCACATGCCACACCATACAGATAATACCTCCAAATCTTCAACGCGTGAACAATGGCTGATAACTCCAAATCATGAACCAGATAGTTCTTCTCATGAATCTTCAACTGACACGAAACATAAGCAATTACCTTGCCATCTTGCATCAACACTGCACCAAGTCCAATACGAGATGCATCACAATAAACCGTATAAGGCCATGAACCTGTGGGCAAAACCAACACCGGTGCCGTAGTCAGAGTTGTCTTGAGCTTCTGAAAGCTTGCCTCACACTTGTCCGACCATCTGAACTGGGCACCCTTCTGGGTCAACCTGGTCATCGGGGTTGCGATAGATGAAAACCCCTCCACAAACCGACGATAGTAGCCTGCAAATCCCAAGAAACTCCGGATCTCTGTAGTTGATGTTGGTCTAGGCCAGTTCTTGACTGCCTCAATCTTCTTCGGATCAACCTGAATGCCCTCTGCTGATACAACATGACCCAGGAATGCAACTGAACTTAACCAGAACTCACACTTCGAAAACTTAGCATACAACTGACTATCCCTCAAGGTTTGAAGAACCACTCTAAGATGCTGCTCGTGCTCCTCCCGGCTACGGGAATAGATCAAAATATCATCAATGAAGACTATCACGAACAAATCCAAGTAAGGTCTGAACACTCGGTTCATCAACTCCATAAAAGCTGCTGGGGCATTTGTCAACCCGAATGACATTATCAAGAACTCATAATGCCCTTACCGAGTGCGGAAAGTTGTCTTAGGGACATCGAATACCCTAATCCTCAACTGATGGTAGCCAGATCTCAAATCGATCTTCGAGAAGACCTTGGCGCCCTGAAGCTGATCAAACAAATCATCAATCCTTGGCAATGGATACTTATTATTGATTGTAACCTTGTTCAACTTCCGGTAATCAATACACATTCTCATCGATCCGTCTTTTTTCTTAACAAACAACACCGGCGCACCCCAAGGCAAAATACTAGGTCTAATGAAACCTTTTTCAAGCAAGTCTTGCAACTTCTCCTTCAACTCTTTCAACTTAGGTGAGGCCATACGATATGGCGGGATAGATATTGGTTGAGTGCCTGGAACCAAATCAATGCAAAAGTCAATATCCCTGTCGGGTGGCATACCCTGCAGGTCTGAAGGGAATACCTCAGGAAACTCATGAACAACGGGAACATAATCAATAGAAGGAACCTCAGCATTAGAATCATGAACATAGGCCAAATAGGCCAAACACCCCTTCTCAACCATACACCGAGTCTTCATATAAGAGATAACATTGCAGGTAGAATGATCAGGAGTCCCTCTCCATTCCAAACGAGGTAAACCTGGCAAGACTAAGGTCACAGTCTTAGCATGACAATCCAAGATAGCATGGTATGGTTATAATTAGTCCATTCCCAATATGACATCGAAATCAACCATGTCCAGAAGAAGCAAATCTACACGAGTCTCAAGACCCTCAATCATAACTACACACGAATGATGGACTCGATCTACCACAATAGAATTACCCATCGGTGTAGACACATAAATAGGAGCACTCAAAGAATCACTAGGCATGACTAGATACAGTGCAAAATAAGATGACACATAGGAGTATGTAGATCCTGGATCAAATAAAACCGAAGCATCTCTACTACAAACCAGAACAGTACCTGTACCTCCACATCTAATACCTCCACCTCTAGCACCTCTACCTCCACACCTCTAATACCTCTACCTCCACCTCTAACTGACTGAGCGGGCTGAACGAGTCCCTCAATGAACCTCCTCACTCTCTCTCACAGAGGGAAGTATAAGAAGAACATGAAGGGTCAAATCATTAAACCTGGTCTCGTACTGAGTAACAGTCATAGAACTTTGCTGGAGACGCACAAACTGCCTTGGGTAGATCTCTCTTTGGGTGATGGGGAGAAACTTCTCCAAAAATAGCTGAGTAAACTGCTCCCCAATCAAAGTTGGTGATCCGGCTGGTCTATCCAAACAATAATCTCTCTACCAAGTCTTGGCGGATCCAGACAAGCAAAAAGTAGCAAAATCGACCCAATTGGTCTCAACTATCCCCATGTTCCTGAGAACCTAGTGACAGCTGTCTAGATAATCCTGGGGATCCTCAGAAGATGCACCGCTGAAAGTAGTAGTAAAGAGCTTGGTGAACCTATCCAACCTCCGCAAAGCCTCCGAAGATGTAGCTGATATAACACTGGTCTGTGCTGATGTTTGGCTGAAGAAGTGGTACGTGACCTCGCCATTCATGAAAGGACAAGAGTAGAGGTTTCAATTTAGCATTGAGAGAACAAAATCGCACGACAGAAAAGAATAGATGTGAAGTTTTTCCTAACTCTGTAGCCTCCAGGGGATAAATACAGACGTCTCTGTACCGATCCCCCAGACTCTACTAAGCTTGTCTGTGAACTTTGAGACCCATATAATCTAGAGCTCTGATACCAACTTGTCACGACTCGAATTTCCCACCCTCGGGTGTCGTGATGACGCCTACTAGTGTGAGCTAGGCAAGCCGACTTTTTGAACAAATTACCTTTGCACCAGTTTATATTCCTTAACAATTATAAAGCAATAACTTAAAAACAACGGAATTTATATCAAGCGGAAAAAAATAATAAAATTTCTGAGTATAGCCATTACAATTGTTTACACAAGACTACCCAGAACTGGAGTCACAACTTCACAGACGGTCTAAGAGTACTACAAATAAGGTTTGAATGAAATAAATACAACACTGTCTCTGGAAATACATGAAAGAAATAGGAATAGTAGATAGAAGGAGACGTCAAGGCATGCAGATGCCTGCAAGACTACCTCGGGTCGCTTGATGAACCAGAAACAACAATCTCACTACGGTTCAAAGTCTACAACACTGGGGTCTGCACAAAAAGTGTAGAGTGTAGTATCAACATAACCGACCCCATGTTCTGGTAAGTGCCTAGCCTAACCTCGGTAAAGTAGTGAAGAGGCTAGGACCAGACTACCAAATAAACCTGTGTAGTTTAACTATATATAACGGAAAAAGAAGAACAATAATATACAGTCAAGTATGGGAGGGGGTAACGTGCTGCGAGGACATTGAATAATAACAAAAGAGCAACAAATAAATATAAGGATCACCACAGTTTAATTGAAAATAGGAAGGGGAGATCATGCTGCGGGGTAAAACAAGTATCAACAGGAAACCAACAATTAAATATAGAGAAATTGTAACTCAATTATCAATAAAAATTAGGAAAACAAAGACAAGTGCACGTCATCACCCTTCGTGCTTTAACACTCTCTCACCAAACAATACATGGCATCACCCTTCGTGCTTTAACACTCTCTCACCAAAACAATATACGGCATCACTCTTCGTGCTTTACACTTCCTCACCCAAGCAACAAACACAAGGCAAATAGGGTAAGGGAATCTATAACATCGAAATAAAATCAAGTAACAACAGAATATTAGTAAATAAGCGTAAAGGACAACATAACTCAATTATCAGCAAGAATCAGGAAAATCAAGGACAAATGCACGACATCACCCTTCGTGTTTTTACTCTCGTCCTCGCCATAAGAATTAACATAAACTGCACGGCATCACCCTTCGTGCTTTTACTCTCTTCCTTACCGTATAATCAATATAATCGGCACAGAATGGTACATCGTGCAGTACGACATCACCCTTCGTGCTTTACACTCTTTCCTCACAAATCGTACACGGCATCAACCTTCGTGCTTTAACACTCTTCCTCACCCAAACAACAATAACAATTAAGGGGGCGAGGGAATAAATGAAATTACAATAAGAATCCTGGCAAGGGAACAATAGTTCAACAATCAAGTCCCGGCAAGGGAATAACATCAAAGAAGCATCAATATCCCGGCTAGGGAGATAACATAATGATTCTCTTCTCTTTTCCACTTTTACTTATCAACTCACTTCACAACTTGAGCCAATGCTCTAAAAGGATCAATTACCACTTATACTTTCACATTTCATTATACAACTTGAGTCAACGCTCCTCAATATTCAAATGTCATAATTACTTCCACAAACTTTGCCAAACAATAGAAATCATCATCAAAACATGAATAATACAACAAAGTCATAATAATCACAATATAAGACTCACGTGCATGCTTGACACCAACGTATAGATACTCATCACCATGCCTATACGTCATACTCGACAAATACCACATAGTAAATAGGACTCAACTCCTAATCCCTCAAGTTAAGGTTAGACCAAACACTTACCTCGATGCTATGAACACAATTCATGTCTCAACTATCGCTTTACCCCTTGATTCCACCACCAATTCACTCGTATCTAGCCACAAGTTACTTAATTACATCAATAAATGCTAAATAAATTAGTTCTAATGCATGAAAATGAGTTTTCTAAAGTTTTACCCAAAAAGTCAAAAATCGCCCCCGGGCCCACATGGTCAAAACCCAAGGTTCAAACCAAAACATGATTGCCCATTCCCCCATGAACCCAAATATATAATTTATTTTGAAATCAGACCTCAAATCGAGGTCCAAATCCCTAATTTTTGAAAAACCTAGGTTCTACCCAAAACACCCAATTTCCCCCATGAAAATCATTGATTTTGAGTTGAAATCACGTGAAGAGATGTTAATGATTGAAGAAAACGAGTTAAAATTTGACTTACAATCGATTTGGAAGAAGAGTTGTCTTTGAAAAATCGACCAAGAGTGTTTTGGTTTTGAAAGAGTATGAAAAAATGGGAGATTTTCGGCTAAGTATAAAAATTGCAGGTTGTAGATATGGGAATTGCGACCAGGGTTCGCAATTGCGAACCCCGACCTCTGTTAGGTTCGCATTTGCTAATGGGGTTCTCGCATCTGCGAGATGGGAAATGCGAACAAGGGATCACATTTGCGATGACAGGCCCAATAAGGGGTGTATCGCATTTGCAAAGGGAATATCGCATTTGCGAGGAGGAGCTGGCTTGGGCTGCTTTCACAATTGCGACAAAGCCCTCATATTTGCGATATCGTATTTGCGAGCTAGGCTTCGCAAATGTGAAGGCTGTAGGCCTGCACAGAAATAGTTGAAGCCTGCAATTCCTTAAGTCCAAAAATTCACCCCGTGGCCTATCCAAAACTCACCTGAGCCCTTGGGACTCCAAACCAAACATGCACATTAACCTAAAAACATCATACAGACTCGATCATGCATTCAAATCACTAAAATAACATCAACAACTATGAATTTAGCATCAAAATCATGAAATTTCTTAAGAGCTTCAAACTTGCCAAATTTCTCAAATAAGGTCTGATTCACATCATTTCAAATTCGTTTCTTACCAATTTTCACAGGCTCGACTCAAATCATATATAAGACCTGTACTGGGCTCCGAAACCAAAATACGGGCCCGATACCAATGGTTTCAAAACACATTTCTCTTTCAAAAACTCATAATTAATTCATCAAAAGCAATTTCTTTCAAAAATTCATTTCTCGGGCTTGGGACCTCAGAATTTGGTTCTGGGCATACGCCTAAGTCCCATATTTTCCTACGGACCCTCCGAGACCGTCAAATCACGGGTCCGGGTTCGTTTACCCAAAATGTTGAACGAAGTCAAATTAATTCATTTTAAAGTCAAAATTTATCATTTTCACAGATTTTCACATAATGGCTTTCCGGCTACGCGCCTGGATTGTACACGCAAATCGAGGTGATGCTGAAAGAGGTTTTTAAGGCCTCGGAATGCAGAATTTACTTCTAAAATAAGTGAAAAGAAAAAGAGAACATTAGTTTGTTTACTTTATTCCCGATCTTCCCGAACGCAAAGATCTGATTCATGCGGCGTAATGATACGTAGGCAACCTACATAGGGTTCGATCGAATTATTTTTTTATATATTAAAAAAAAGAAAAAAGAAAAAAAATGAGAAAAAGAGGTAAAATTATGGGATGTGAGAAATGAGAGGAAAGAAAAGAGTGATAATTAAAAAAAGAGAGGAAGGAAAATGAGCAAGCAAGTGCTAGAAAATAAACGAAAAGAGAAGATTGAAGGGAACAAATGGGGATGATGCCACATGACCTTGTGACCCTCGAAGTCATTATAGAACCGTTAATTGTTGCTAGGTGCATTGCACGCAATGTGATATTTTTAGTTGTTAAATGCCCTAATGCTGACAGGATGACTCCATTTTGTTCCTTTTGTTATCTTCATTAAGCAGAAGGGTGGTTGGTTTGTGGTTCTTAAGTAACTCATCCATACAACATAAGGTTAAAGAGCAAGGTAGTCATGGCTAGCAAAGACTTGGACACAGGGGTTATTGATCCGTCTAAGGGAATTGTTGAATCAGAATCTGAGTTGAAAGAAGAGGTCTTAAGGTTGAAAGGACAAATGGCCGAAATATACCAAGCCTGGATTAGTAGGCGTCCTCCACCATCAGTTCCCACTAACTACACTGAAAGCCTTGTCACCATTCCTCCACTGTCACAAGTCCAGGATATCTCCCCATAACCTTTTCAGACTCCACCCCTAGAACCACCTCATATCCCGCTCTTTTGACTACTCATGTTTTTGTAGCTCATCTACCTGCTACCTTTCCTCGATCCTCTAGAGAGACTATGTTCAAAATCCCTGATGCCCAATACTATGCTCCAGAACCAATTTTCAAGGTTTGGGTCCTTAGTCTTACGCTCCTCATTTTGAGCCTCCCGGTGAGACTGCAAATCCTGCTAAGACAATGGAGCAAGATGAGCTATCCAGAAAGCTGAAAGGGTTTAAGATGCCAAAGTTTAATTTGAATGATGGGCGTGGAGATCCAATAGCCCATCTGAGGGGTTATTGCAGTGAAATGAGAAGTATTGGCCAGAAAGATGAGTTGTTGATGGCGTATTTCAGTGAGAGCCTGACTGGGGCAGCTTTGGAATGACATACTCGTCAAGATGTCGGTAAGTGGCATACATGGGATGACATGGCTTGACACTTTCAATACAATATAGACATTGTCCCAGAATGTTCCTCCCTATCTCTGATAGAAAAGAAACCCAAGGAAAGTTTTAGGGAATTTTGGTTCAGATGGAACGGACAAGTTGCTCGGGTCAGTTCTCCGATTAGTAGAAAAGATGTTGCTAAGCCCCGCCAATGACATGATCCAGTGGGCATTCCTGCTAAACGCTTTCAGCCTCAATTTCGACCCCATAAATATCCTTGTACAACAGATAATCCTCACCAATGCTACTTTCCTCCACAAAATCCCCAAGGTCATACCTTGCTTTCCCAATACTTTATCTACAATGCACCGCCATATGCTCCACACCCACGAGACCCGCAATGGACTGCACCACCTCTACAAATATCTTACCTGCCTCCTCAAGCATATCAACCACCCACCCGAAAGAGGTTCCAACCCAGGCCAGAGTTTAAAATGAGAAGGCAGCAACAAAGAGAAAAGTCTTTCACTCCTATTGGAGAATCATATGCCAGTTTGTTCCAAAGATTGAGGCAATTGGGAATGTTGAAGTCGATTCAGATAAAAATGCCGAACCCGCTTCCAAAGAATTTTGATTATTCTCAAAGGTGCGCGTATTGCTCTAATGCCCCGGGGCACATTATTAAAAAATGTTGGAATCTGAAAAGAACAGTCTAGAAGCTTGTCGATGTAGGTGACATTACCGTGCAAAATCCAGATGTAGTAGATACTAGCCAAAGTCCATTGCCTGTTTATAATGAGACGCATAAGGTGGGTATGATTTGTGTTGAAAATGAATATGAAAACTCTTCTGAGTTCCTTGGAAGGCCACTTGCTGCAAAGTTTTCAACGCTCTCAGTCTCGGTTCCAAAAGTTGGTCTTAAGAACGAGTTGGCAAAAGGGACCCAAAAGCAATTTGCTAAGGTAAATATGATGGAGACTTATAAAGGTCCTAGTAATGTTGATGCGGAACTCAGTGGCTAAGATGTCGAGATTGGTGATTGGAAAGATTCTCTTTTCTTGGCTAGCCGGGGAGGAGTTCTGGTGGTTTATTTTGTTGTCATTTCTGTTGATCGAATTATTTCAGGGTTGTGATCTGGATATTGTCTTATGACTCAAACCCTTCTATCCTTTTATTTTGCCTAGTTCGTTTAGTCGTAGCAACTCGTTTAGGGTTGTCTAGGTTTGTTCCAGGGTTGTAAACCCAATTTAGTTTGCTTGTTTCGTTGTTCAAACCCTTTCACTGTCTGTCTAATGCAATTTTCTATTTTCTGTTATTTCTAGTCATTTTTTTGTTTAGTCCCCTTTTCCTTTTATAGTTCTTTTCCTGCCGATTCTAGTAACATGACATGCACGCGCAATTCTCAGCCTGGTTTTAAAAGTTAGTTTAGCCATGAAGCAATGAAGTAATTTTGAGAATGATAGGGACACTTGAGGGAAATAAGTACAAATTTGTACATTTTGAGATCATTTAAAGCCCGAACTGTGTGAAACTGGGGCAGATAATTTGGGAAGTTAATAGGATGATAAGAATTCGTTAAAGAAGAGCGGATCCCTGACAATTTGAAGCGAGAAACTTTGAGTTCAAGTGCATCTCAAGTAACAAGATAAAGCCAAGGGATTTTGCTCCAAACAAACGGAGGGTACCCATCGAGAAGAAGAAATCACCCAATGAGAGTTCTGTACTTGATAAGGCACTACAAAAAAACAAAAAACATATCAGTGATATTCAATACCGAAGCTATAAAACAAATGTTGTGTGTGTGTTTTTCAAGTTGCATGTGTTGTACTTGGCATTTTCAGGGATTGGGAGGCCCTCTTTCAGCTACCCAAACACTTATACCATTCGATACCCTTTTGAGCATGTACTGATTTCTTTGACCTCCTCTCTTTTGGAATCAAGTTAGAGTCATTTGAAAAAAAAAGTTCATGCCCCATAGGTTTATTTTAGAAAGTTCATTCCAAAAGGAAAATTCAAAAAAAAAATTGAGATAAAGAAAAAAAGAAGGAAAAGGAAAAAAAGAAAAAAATAGTGACAAAAAGTAGTCTTGTGACATACGTTTGACCTGATTCTTGTCACCACAAGATGCGTAGGCAGCCTTATGGTTCGGTCATACCAAATAAAATATTTCATAATCCCACGAAGTTGAAAGTGGGACGGTCGTTCTTAGTAACTCCATCAAAAAGAAAAACAGAAAAAAAGAGAATCAAATTCCATTGTTTTAGAAATTGGGGCAAAGTTTTTAGAATGGATTCCAAAAGTTGTAAATAAATTAACCCCGTTGTCTTAGTTATTTTGAGCTTTTATGATATTATTTCTTTCTAACCCTGTCCAAAAGCCACATTACAGTCCAAAAAAGACCTCCCAGATAATCTTTGAGAGTGTTGATTTTAGACATGCTAAGAGTATATGATGTTTTTACCATGGTTAATGCCTTGTCATCTGTATAATCAGAAGAAATAAGAAAAAAAGAATAAAATGAGAGTCTTATTGGTGAAAACCTTCACAGGCACCATAAGGCGATGGTGAGTTGAGACAACAACAACGACCCAGTATAATCCCACAAGTGGGGTCTGGGGAGGGTAATATGTACGCAGACCTTACCTCTACCCCGAAGGGTAGAGAGGTTGTTTCCAGGAGAACCTCGGCTCAAAAAAGCAACAGGAGACGATATATTAGTACCATAAAAAATGCATAATAAAATAACATCTTTATAAGAGATATGAAATACAGAATACGAAATACGAAATAGATGGCTGGTATAGTAAAAACTAGCAGGTAAAGCCCTGCATCAATAGACGACCAATGACATTCTTAGTCTAACTCCTAACTGGCTAGTCTCACTCTATTGTGCTGTAGAAATATTCACAACTTTCCCCTAACCTACAACCTTAATGCTCGACCTCCATAATTCCTTGTCAAGGGCCATGTCCTCAGTAATCCTAAGTCGCACCATGTCTTGTCTGATCACCTCTCCCCAATACTTCTTAGGTCACCCTCTACCTCTCCGCGTGCCCACTACAGCCAGTCACTCGCACCTCCTCACCGGTGCATCAGTGCTCCTCCTCTGAATGTGCCCGAACCATCTGAGTCTTACTTCCCGCATCTTGTCCTCTATGGGGGCCACACCCACCTTCTCTCAAATATCTTCATTCCTAATCTTATCCATCCTTGTATGCCCGCACATCTACCTCAACATCTTCATCTCTGCTACTTTCATCTTCTAGATGTGTGAGTTCTTTACCGGCCAACATTCAGTTCCATATAACATGGCAGGCCTAACCACTGCTCTATAAAATTTACCTTTTAGTAACGGTGGCACTTTCTTGCACACAAGACTCCTGACGCTAACCTCCACTTCATCCACCCCACCCCTATACGGTGTGTGACATCCTCGTTAATCTCCCTGATCCCTTGAATAACCGATCCAAGGTACTTGAAACTACCCCTCTTGGGAATGACTTGAGAGTCAAGCCTCACTTCAACTCCCGCATCCGTCGGCTCAACCCCAAATTTGCACTTGAGGTATTCCGTCTTCGTCCTGCTCAACTTGAAACCTTTAGACTCAAGAGCATGTCTCCAAATCTCTAGCCTCTCGTTGACGCTGCCTCGTGTCTCATCAATTAGAATAATGTCATCAGCAAATATCATGCACCATGGCACCTCCCCTTGAATATGATGAGTCAGTGCATCCATCACCAGGGCAAATAGGAATGGGCTGAGCGCAGACCATTGGTGCAACCCCGTAATAACTGGAAAGTGTTTAGAGTCTCTTACTGTCCTAATCTGAGTCTTAGCTCCAGCATACATGTCTTTAATCACCCTAATATAGTCAACCGGGACCCCTTTCTCCTCTAAGCATCTCCATAAGACCTCCCTAGGAACCCTATTGTACGCTTTCTCCAGATCAATAAACACCATGTGGAGATCCTTCTTCCTATCCCTGTACTGTTCCACCATCCTCCTAATAAGGTGGATAGCTTCTGTGGTAGATCGCCCTGTCATGAACCCGAACTGGTTGTCTGAAATAGACACCGTCCTTCGCACTCTCATTTCTACCACTCTCTCCCAAACTTTCATGGTATGACTTAGTAATTTGATGCCCTTATAGTTGTTACAGCTCTGGACATCACCCTTGTTCTTATACAACGGAACCATTGTACTCCACCTCCACTCTTCAGGCATCCTATTAGACTTGAATATAACACTAAACAATCCAGTAAGCCATTCCAAGCCTGCTCTACCCACACACCTCCACAGTTCAACCGGAATTACGTCTGGCCCGGTAGCTCTGCCTCTTCTCATCTTACGCATTGCCTCCATGACTTCAACGATCTCAATGTCCCTACAATTACTTAATTCATGGTGACTGTCGGCATTCCTCAATTCCCCAAGTATAATATCCTGATCCCCTTCTTCACTTAGAAGTTTATGAAAGTAGGTCTGCCACCTCCTCTTAATCTGGTCATCTCCCATCAAAATTTTGCCGTCATCATCTTTTATGCACCTCACTTGGTCCAGATCCCGAGTTGTCCTCTCTCTCGCCTTAGCGAGTCAGAATAATTTCTTATCTCCACCTTTGTTCCTTAGTTCCTCATACAGACGAGCAAAAGCTGTCGTCTTAGCCTCCGTCATTGCCATCTTCGCCTCCTTCCTAGCTGCCTTATACCTTTCACTGTTCTCTCTCTTCTCCTCCTCGTCAGTGCTCCCTACTAACTGCAGGTAAGCCGCTTTCTTTGCTTCCATTTTACCTTGGACAATTGCATTCCACCACCAATCTCCTTTGTGGACACCATTGTGGCCCGTAGATATCCCTAACACCTCTCTTGCCGCCTTTCTTTTACAGTCCGCCATCGTCGACCACATTGTGTTTGCGTCCCCACTACTTCTCTAAGCTCCCATTGCCGATAACCTTCCTTCCAACTCCTTATCTTTATCCTTAGTTAAGGCGCCCCACCTAATTCTGGGGCATCCTTGTACTGACCTCTTCTTCGTCCTTATCCTAATACAAATGTCCATCACCAAAAGCCTATGCTGCGTTGAGAGGGTCTCACCTGGGATAACCTTGCAGTCTTTGCACAACCTTCTATCGCATCTCCTGAGGAGGAGATAGTCAATCTGAGTCTTCGCCACCGAACTTTGGTAAGTAACCAAATGTTCATCCCGCTTCATAAAACTCGAGTTCGCAATGACTAGATCGAAAGCCTTGGCAAAGTCCAACAGCGAAATGCCCCCTCCATTCCGCTCCCCGAAACCAAAGCCGCCATGCACCTCAGTGTACCCACCTGCAGATGACCCAATATGACCATTGAAATCTCCTCCTATGAATAACCTCTCAGAAGGCGGTATACTACGAACAATCTCATCCAACCCCTCCCAAAAGCGCCTCTTAATATCCTCATCCAAGCCTGCTTGTGGTGCGTACGCGCTAACGACATTTAAAGTACCCTCACCCACCACCAACTTAATAGTCATTAGTCTATCATTCACCCACCTGACCTCTACCATGGACTCTCTAAGATGGCTATCTACCAGGATACCCACTCCATTCTTACCCCTCAGGACTCCAGAGTACCACAACTTATACCCATCCACATTTTTCGCCCTCGATCCGACCCACCTAGTCTCCTGGACACACGCTATATTAATCTTCCTCTTCTGAAGGATTTTCGCCAACTCTATGGATTTACTCGTTAGTGAACCTATGTTCCATGACCCGATTCTCAACCTATAGGATCCCTTTCCCCCTCTACCTCCCCTGCTACCCTTCCCACCCCCTGACCCCAGCCCCACACTCTGCCCCACCCGAGGACATGCCCTTATTCTATCATCCCAGACTGCAGTCACTACACCTACAACAATCTAGAGAAGACTCGCTAGTGCACAACGGACAACAAATCAAACTAGAAGGAAACAAGTGGTAGCTAGTATCCTAGTTGAAAGGTTTAACTATTGCAAAGTAAAGTAACAGTAATTTAGCTAACACCAAAAGGGAAACAGTAAAACAGGAGGTACCAACTCCCGATAACAAAACTTGTGGCTGATTTGCTGTACTCGATGTAGTTGTACGCTCACGCACCACTTCCTACCGCCCTTTGCTGACACTCGCCCAGGTTGCTCTCCTTTGCCAGTGCTCGTGTGCCCAACTTGTCTCCAATACTTCGAGAATTCCTGAAAACACAGAAAATACCACAACCCAAAAACCATAAGGAGCTATCACCGCTACCACTGGTATATCCCCAACAATATAAAATGTACAAAGAAAGAGGAATAAGAAAATGAGAATATAAGGGGGTGGGGGCAGATTTGGGACGCAAAAGGGGTGGGCAAGAAGATAAAACGACGACAGATACTGAACCAGAAATTGAGGAGCATAAACAAAATGGTTCTGAACCGGATGGAAAGTAGCAGCAGGAGTAGCGTACACATGCACCAGGAGTGCATGTTCATTTCTAGGAATAGATCCGTTATGTAATAGCGTATTCATTTCACTTTAGATCATGCCAAATCAAAGAAGGAAGTGCCTTAACATAACTTAACCATGGCGAGCCCTTAATACCTCCCAAGATACTCTTCAAACAACTCAACTCAATCTACCATTGAATAAGGAGATTCAAAATCAGTGTTGAATAAAGGCCAAGTCTGCAACTTAAACTTGTAGTTCGTTTATATAAATTCGGGCAGCATCTCCCCTGTAACAAGAGACTCCTCCAATATCATATACCAACAACAATTACCAGAGAAATCCAACAATACATAATTATCAATAACAAGACAACATAAAACAACAACAAGTCATAACTATTTTACGACGAGCGACAAGCTCTAATTGGAATTCGTATACCCCATATCATCCCTTATAGACTTTTTAATTTAACCTAATAGTATCATTAACATGATAATGAAGTTATTCATCAATAATTCCAGCCTTATATCATATATCCATAACAAAGAAAATGATCCACAACTCCAATTATTCTTAATTAGCAACTTTATTCACTAGTTCATGTCTAGTTCATCCATTTAACTTAACCAATGCCAAGATAACCTTAAGAACCTGTAGGAACACAATATAATTACCTCATACAGTAGATACAAGTCGAAATCCATATTATATTTAGCTTACAATAGCCCAATACACCCCAATCAATTCATATCCAAAACGACGACTATAGTAGTGTCAAACATAATGACTAATCCATGATTTTGCCATTATGTCGTGTTTGTCCACACCATTTATCATTCAAAAACTCCATTTAACAGAAATAAAATAGACATCCCAAAAGCTACACGAAACAGCCCAAAAATAGTCCATTACAAGTCAAATAACTCGAATTCACGGCTTCCGATCACCGTCCCGTGAGTTCTAACTATTATGAAATCAATTAATCAACCTTCCTTGATATTTAAGATCTTAAAACCAAAAATTAGGAACTTTTATTAACTTCAAATACCTTCTAAACTTAAACTATAAAGAAAAAAAAGTGATTTAGCGATACTTACGTCACAAGGATCATTTTGATGTTATCGCTACTTGATTTCGTGCCCCGGATGATAGTATCGTTGAAAATCCTTGTAGAGAGATTAAGGGTGATGTTAGGGGTAATATTTGGTTGTGATATCTGGAAATATGCAGAAAGAGACGAGATAAAAGAGATAAATCTCCATTTTGTTGAAAAGTCAAAAGGTGCGACTTGGTACCCTATAATTGGCTCGTCTTCCAATGCATATAACTTTTTATCCGGGTGTCGTATGAGTAAAAGGTTAAGAGAGTTGGAAACTAAATTCCAAGACCTTCAATTTGGTATATAATATGTCCTAAAAAACATCATATAGCACACGAAATATATTTCTCAAAAAACTGAGTTACAAGGCAAATCCTTAGTCGGTTTTTCCGCAACATAGATCCGATTTTTCTCAAACTTTATACTTCATATACAAACATCATATATAGTCATATCATGGCTTTAAACTCATTTAAATCATGATTAACAAGTCTCATATTAATCTTAACTTACTTAACACTTCGGCAAACCTTTCTTATCCTTGTAGAAGGATTTTATCCTTTTTGAGTTTACATTAGATAATCCTATAATGATAGTAACGTTTGAAGTACGGGGTGTAACAACATGTACCCTTATAAACATTTATCCTTGAATATTAACTCTCAAAGGTTTGCAAAAAAAATATGGGACGTAAAATTACTTTATATATTTTCCAAGAGGATCTCATTTCTGACCTTACATCAACGGACTTACGACGTACTTTCACATACAAAAACATGGGTTGTAATATTATTCCCCCTTTTGGAATATTCGTCCTCGAATGTTGACTGATGCGCTTCTCATTCTCATACCATATGGCTCTTATGAATACTTTAATATTGTCCTTTGTTATCTAGGCAATTATTCTGTGAATAAATTTAAAAACTAGGGCATTCCCCCCTTTAGTCCTATTCTCACCTCGCGAATTATGGCCGGAGTTCTTCCAATCTCGTAACTTCGACTACCTTTTATGATGTATCCTATATGACTATGTCCTTTTATGCACGCCTCTTCTCTCCTTTATTCCTCCAGCATTTTGCTAATCTCTTGGCTTCACTTTGTGAATACATATATAGAACTATGATATGATGTCCCTCTGGGCATATATAGGTATATTTAAGCTCTTCTCTTGGTACTTTGCTGAATGTACGACTATTGCTATATTTCGTTTTATAGCCTTGGTATTATTACTGAGGTATGCTACACAACTCTAGGCTACTTTCTCATTGCTTGTCCCATAACCTGTTGGCGCAACCCTACCACATTAGGAACATATAATCATCCTCGATATCTGAGTACTCCATCTCACCCTTCCATATTAGGAACATATAATCGACCTCGATTTCTGAGGACTCCATCTTCTGTAATCTCAAATAGTGTCTTCTCCTTTTAAGGGGTTGTATCTCTTTAATGATCTACCACATGATATTCATACTGGAATTCCTTCACTTCAGTTACTAAAGAGGAGGTTTCCATGTCCTAAGTAGTAACTCTGGTACAACCTGCATCTAGTAATTGAATTCCAAGATTAGCTAGAAGATGAATCTCACAAGCTATCTCACTCTTCTATGCCTGTAAATATGATAGGCTACACATAGATCTACGATTGAGGGCGTTGACTACTACATTCGCCTTCCCTATATGATATAAAATATAAACATCATAGTCTTTCACTAAGTCCAACCATCGCCTCAAATGTAATACATTGTCACTAAGGCTCGCGTCTCATCGGGGAACATCTGAAGTGATTTTCTTGATGCACCTAGGGACGATACTATACTTCAATAACTGCATTTTCATAACATCCCAACATATTCATCTTACGGGGGCATTCTAATACCGTGCCATCCATGAAATCCCTTTTCCTTAAATCATTACTCAATCGAAGGCCCAAACATCATTCTCTTAACTATCACAATTACACCTTTATTCTACTACCAGGGCAGTATTTCATCTCTTCTAATTGCTCCTGTTCTTAGACTCCTCTGAGTTCATTCAGAGTGTACCGAGCTTTCTATAGCTCATGGAAAGCATCAGCTCTCTTGTTTTGACGGGTTTAATCCTGAGACCTTGCCTATTATTGTCACCTTCTCACTTACATTTACCATACTTACCTTTAAATCTCGCACCATATCTTCTATCGATTTCATAACCTCCATTATACATTCGTGGAATCCACATCCATACCTTAAAGCTCTACTATAATACTGGCAACCCTAGTGCATACACAATCTGGTGGGAGCTTCGTATTAACGTCTTATAAGGCTGGTACTCTTCTAATTGCTTTATCGTAGAGCTTTTATAGAATATGATTGTTGTACTATATCTCTTATACCTCTGCTATTAAAAGTTCTCCTGCTATGGTTTGAGTCACAATTTCTATAATCATCTAGGTCAAACAATCGGACTTGTGATGTAACTTTCGAGCTTCCTCTTCCTTATCAACCTTTAATTAAGCTTAGGCTATCTTTCAATCTTCAGTTTAGGGTATTAGCTATTACATTAGCCTTTCATGGACTCTATGTAGCATCCATGATATAATCTTCTAACAATTCAAGTCTTTGTCGGTGGCGTGGACTTAATTCTTTCTTTTACTTATACTAGAGTCTCCTATAGTTGTATGAATGTCATGGATATAAATCTGAAATCTTAAGTGCGTTCACAACTTAACCAACTCTGGGTCATTGATTGAATAATTCATTTCGTGCCTTCTCAACTTTCTTTAAATGTAAGCAATCACTTTTCATGGCCGTTACGTCACTTGTTACATGAATAATTGGCTTATCTTATTGCCCACGAATACTTGAATTTGCTGTAACTCATATAATCTCAAATAGCACTTTTGACTTCCCGTTCATTATCCATGATAGGTGACACTTTCGTATTAAGTGCATACAATGTTGTAGTGGGACTATTGTTACCCGACCATATCTTCTTTATGTCATTATGCTTAAGTTGAAGCCTTCTTCCTTATTTCCTCAACTAGTATTTCTTTGTAGTACTTAAGGAGACCTTCTAGATCTTGTAAAGTTACGATCTTGTTATACTGTATACCCGAAGGAATTTTCGATGTTCTTACTCACCTACAAACATCATTAGTTACATACCTTCGTGCCCTTGTGCTCGTAGGGTTACTTCTAAACTCAAATTTTGATTGTCTCCTTAGTGGCACTCTCTATTATTTCTGTAACACTTATATAGTACCTTTAGTAACCCAACTCCTATCTGAATATTTCTCAAGGTTACGACATCATATCTGCAAGATTGAATTTACTAGATTAGGATTCACTACGTTTATCTTGCATGATTTGTTGATTTGCTTATACCCTCTTGTCCAGCCATAACTAGGCTCTTCCTAAATCAACTACAAACTACTGATTGATCCAATCTCATATCTATATTCCTCTTAATCTCTCTTTAGTTATTTATTTTGTCTTAAGTTACCTCTCGCACTGGCTCCTTATGTATCAAGTGTTCATTTGCACTTATTTATTAATATCATCGGGCGCGTAAACCTTACCGCTTCTCTCCGGCATCATGCTTGCATAATGTTCAGGAGTCATATCATATCTATAGGATCTGAATAGATGCAATCTCATTCCTTTCACCCTTTTACCTATTCCTCATTTACTATTCCATAGTTACCTCTTCATCTTGGTATTTTTTTCACATCTTCACTAACATCTTACTCACCTTGCAGTAACCTCTCTATACCAGGGATAATTGAATTTATTATGCACAAGGGTGACACTTAATGTAACTGGCACACTTAGTCCCTTAAGCTTAACTTTGCTCCACGTGCTTGCTTTAGGGAAGCATCTTCCTAAATGAACCTTAAAGGCTATTCTTTTGTTGTCCATTCTATTATTATCGGAATGATATCTCTGAAATTCACATGATATCAACTATTATAAAATCCTTCAGTCCCTAATTCATGTTCAGTTTATCTTGTTCACCAGCCCATACAAATTTCTACTACTCTAGGGTCTAACCTTTCCTCCTGGTAATCACGTTGAAGTCACCAACTCATTCTCGAAATAAGGATATGACTTTACGGCCTATACTCATTTATTTCCTCAAAGCCTGTCACCTCTTGTATTTTCCTTCACTCGATTATAGACTCTATCATCGTGTCATATTTTGAATTACTGTTATCACCCATATATCATATCTTACTCATGATGCTTCATTTACTCTCTTATTATTCTCCGGATAATATTTTTGTCTATCACTTTATTCTGAAACTTGAACAAAATGTTCTTTCACTTTTAGCTCCCCTTGTTTATTCTCACTAGATCTTCGAAATTCCTAACATTCTTCCCTTTTTTTTACTCGGGGTTGGAGTCATACTAAGGGAAATATTTTTTCCTTCTAGGATCCCACTACCTATATTCTGAAATTTCTGAATTTTCTAGTATTCATATCTGATTGTACTATTCTAAAGTTCACCATCTAGGTGTCTCACAAGGATACCTATTACCACATTTGCACTATCCTTCGGATACATTAGTTAATGATAACAATCCATCCATAAGTTTTGGTTACTCTAACCCGAATTGAATCTTGATATCACCTCCTTCTTTTAAACTATATTTGTTAGATCCCATAGGGCACAACTGAGATGGATGTGGTCAATTGTATATATCACTATTAATATTGAAGGTAACACCAATACTTACATTTCTCTGCCTGAATTGTAAATACTGATAATCATCATTAACTAGGTACCTCGTACACTTCATCATCTTGCTTGTTTTACTTGCTGAAATTTGTGTCTACTTTCCGATTCTCTTATTCCTTTTTACCATACGAGTGGATATATATTCTTGCCTTATGACTCCTTATCAAGAAGCTTACACATCTTAGTACACACATGATCTGGTGAAGACCCCGCATTTGCTCATCATAAGTATGATGCAAAATCGAGTTCCTCTGGCTCAACTCTTCCACAACCACATTCAATCTCATACCAACTGTCTTTCTGGATATAGGTATCACTGCATTATGAATAAAACAAAATTTAGGAGTTTGAGTTCTTACAACTGAGCTCTATCACACGATCTAGAACAAGAAGAAAGAGTGACAATCATAAATGCCATGTAACCTCCTGCTTATAAGTGTGGTGCACAACACACCCATAAACAAGAATCTACTAGACACGACTTGTAGACTCCTTAGGACAGAACTGCTCTGATACCACTTCTGTCACGACCCAAACCGAAGGGCCGCGATGGGCACCTGGTGCCTTACTCAACCGAGTACCAACATAACATATCTTTCTTATTATACTATCTTGAGTAAATGAGCCAGAAACCCGTCATGAGGTAACAAGAATAAAATGTAAGGGAATACTCAACATATGACGACCCAACATGATATACAAACTTATACATGTGACATACGGGCCTATAAGGCCGGCATGACCATTTGTAAACTCAACACATAGGCCAACAAGGCCATACAAGTATCCGTAAATCCTGACATCTGTCTACAAGCCTTTAAGAGTACATAAAATCATAAAGGTCGGGACATGGCCTACCATACCAATCAATACATATCCAAAGCATACTGACCAAATAGGCAACTCCAGAGCAAGTGGAGTGCACCAACACCTCCGCTGAGCTGATAGCCTACTAGGAAGACTGTCAACCTATCAATCGGGACCTGCGGGCATGAAACGCAGCGTCCCCAGGCAAAAGGGATGTCAGTACAAATAAAGTACCAAATATGTAAGGCAGGAAAGCATAAACAAGAATATTAATGTAAAGACAGATAGAGGAGATACAACCTGTAACAGTTGAGTGCCTCTGGGGGATACTGACATGAAATGCATAATACATATATATACATAAACTTTTAAAAACATACGCCTCTGTGGGCATCATCATCATCATATCGTACTCGGCCTCAAAGAGGACTCAGTAAAAACGTACCCGACCATCATAAGGCTCGGTAGAATCGTACCCGGTCACGTGGAGCTCGGTAAATCCAACAGATCAGTGGTTGCACAATAGGTGTCATACCCGATCTACTATAGCGCGGCTCGGT